>NC_041386.1:68087365-68180049 GCF_002162155.2 Triticum dicoccoides
ATATAAAGTGCAATTGCAAAAAATGACAGGATTATCGTGGCTATTGTAGGGGCCACGTCTGAGGTGGCGACCCTTAAGCAAGCGCTGGTCGAGGCCGAGAAGAGGGCGGCCACGGAGCGCACCGAGCGGGAGAAGTATGAGGCCCAGGTTGGCAAGGTGCGGCAAGAGCTCCAGGCTCTCATGAAAAAACACGAGAGTTTGGAGCTTGACTCAAAGATGCGAGCGTCCGAGCTCGCGATGGCTATTGAAAATGCCAAGTCTGCTAAGGCTGAATCCCAGAAGACCCTCCAGGAGTTGGATGCGGTGAAAAAGATAGCGGTTGGTAAGGCATTCTTTATGCAAAGCAAACACATAAACGTGAATTACTTGTTACTTACCCGAATCCAGAGCTCTCCAGGGGCATTCGCAGATCTTCCCCGTAGCGTGTCCGATGCCGCCGCATTCTATCGAGCCAAGGAGGGCAGCTCGACAGAGAAGGTGTTCTGGTCTCAGTATGCTGAGGCCGGACACCCCGTGCCCCTGAGCGACCAGCTGAAGCAACTGGTCGAGCTCCACAAGGCGGCCGAACAGGCCATGAAGGGCCTCATAGTTCAGCTGTGGCCTGGAGAGGCTCTGCCTGGGAGCTATTTCGGGCTGGTGCGGCGGCTGGTGGGGGCCTGTCCAAGGCTCGAAGTCATCAAGCGCTCCATCTGCATTGAAGGTGCCCGTAGGGCCCTTGCCCGTGCTAAGGTGCACTGGGGCAAGCTGGATGCTGAGAAGCTTGTGAAGGATGGGCCACCGCCGGGGAAAGAGCATCGCAAGCCCGAGAATTATTATAAGGATGTTCTGAAGGGTGCCTGCCTTATGGCGGATGAATGTTCCAGGGATGTAATTTTTGAGTAAAACTCGCTCGTTTTGTCCCGTGCGCTGAAAACTTGTTCATATGCGCTAAGCAATGCTGTTGGAATTTAAAATATTACCTTCTGTGCGGCTGTTTATCAATTCTGAGAGATGGCGAGTCATCGGCTTCTGCCCCCGTGCCGCTAGTGCTGGGGTGTTCGGGGATAAACCTGAGCGCTCTTTTTCCCATGTTTGGGTCCTTGGAGGGAGGCGCTCAGCACAACGAACAAGGCAATCGGACTATAATGCGTGAGCACTCTCACTTAGCCATAGAATTCTATAATTTTAAATTTCGGCGAAGCCCCTGGTATTCGGAAGACCGAGTTCGGGGCGCTATCCATGCCTTGGCCGGACAGAGCCGACTCCTCGCTCTAAGCGGCATAAGTCTTTAGGGACTCGAAAAACCTCTCGAACAGCGACCAACTCTCGCTTCATCATGACAGTCAGTTTTAGCTTTCTCTACTGAGGTGCTCGACCCAGCTCAACTGGGGCACAATCGCAGTAGTTCTCCTAGTGCTACCTTAGCCGACATAGCGGAACGTAAGGCACCAAAACATAGGAGCCGGGTAAACCCAACTATTGACCCAAGACATGATTCGGAGCCGATGCATATAATGCTATAAGTTCGGGGTGCCGCACTTGTTAAAGTGTTCGGACTTCTCACACCATATTGAGGGGTACTAAAGCCCCTCGCGTATTTTGGCCGTACCAAAGTGTACGGGTGCAACATGTCGTTAAGGAACATATATTTGTAAAAAAAAGAGTAATGCAAAAATAGACAAAAGCTATGCATTGTTTATTAAAAAGGGCCGCGATCAAAGCAGAATGATACAAATAATGCGATAAGCAAAAGGTTGGACTATTTAACATGTCCGTTCCAGGGGCAGGCTGCGGAATGGTATGCGAAATAGGTATACTGCTCGTGATAGAGACCACCTGGGAGTTCCTAATGCGGCATGGCTTGTCTGCTTCCCTGGTTCTTGCATCGTTTGTGCGGCAATTGAACTACCGAACAGGCCTTCCGAAGAATGGAGTCCTGAAAGTAAGAGAAAATTAAAAAATCGGCAGCCCCTGGTGCGGTTTAAGCCGTGTTTCGGGCGTGCCGTGATGGTGCCCCTCCCCTTGTACCCATGGTATTTCTAGAGCGTAGTTATGTACGCGAAGCACTGGCGTCGCATTTTTGCGAGGGCTGGGGTTGGGGCCGCATTGCTACGCCTGCTCGGAACGTGTCAAGCGGTCTTGTTGTAGGTTACTCCGGGCGCGCTTGACGGTGTCCGGACGTCTAATGGCCGGACTGGAGAACTGCCTGGAGAGGCTGCTTTGTACTTCCGCTGCAAGGGCCGCCATGTGCTCCTCCGTTCGGAGGGAGCGTTCGGTGTTTCCATTGACCGTAATTACTCCTTGAGGGCCTGGCATCTTGAGCTTAAGGTATGCATAGTGAGGTACCGCGTTGACCTTGGCGAATGCGGTTCGCCCGAGCAGTGTGTGATAGCCATTGCGGAATGGGACTATGTCAAAGATTAACTCCTCGCTTCGGAAATTATCCGGAGATCCGAAGACCACTTCAAGTGTGACTGAGCCTGTACAGTTGTCCTCTACACCTGGTATTACGCCTTTAAAGGTCGTTTTGGTGGGCTTAATCCTTGAGGGATCTATGCCCATTTTTCGCACTGTATCCTGGTAAAGCAGGTTCAGACTGCTGCCGCCGTCCATAAGGACTCTATTGAGATGAAATTCGTCAATAATTGGGTTTAGAACCAATGCGGCGAATCCGCCATAACGGGTGCTAGTGGGATGGTCCCTTCGATCAAAGGTGATCGGGCAGGAGGACCATGGGTTGAACTTTGGGGCGACTGGCTCTACCGCGTATACGTCCCTTAACGCGCGCTTCCGCTCCCTTTTGGGGATGTTGGTTGCGTATATCATGTTCACCGTCCGCACTTGTGGGGGAAAACCCTTCTGTCCACTATTGTTCGGCGGCCGGGGCTCTTCGTCGTCATCGCTGTGCAGCCCCTTATCAGTATTTTCGGCATTTAACTTGCCTGCCTACTTGAACACGCAACAATCCCTGTTGGTGTGATTGGCCGGCTTTTCGGGGGTGCCATGTGTCTAGCACAAGCGGTCGAGTATTCGGTCCAAACTGGACGGGCCCCTAGGATTTCTTTTGAATGGCTTTTTCCGCTGACCGGATTTATAGCCTCTGAATCCGGCATTAACTGCCGTATCCTCAGCATTGTCGTCGTTAATGCAGCGCTTCTGCTTGTTGCGACGCGACCTGCCACTACTGTCCCTGGTATCCGAATTACCAGGGTTCTTGGTCATATTGTTGCTACGAGCAAGCCAACTGTCTTCTCCCGCGCAAAAGCGGGTCATGAGTGTCGTGAGTGCTGCCATAGATTTCGGCTTTTCCTGTCCAAGGTGCTGGGCAAGCCACTCGTCACGGATATTGTGCTTGAAGGTTGCTAGGGCCTTTGCATCCGGACAGTCGACTATTTGATTTTTCTTTGTTAGGAACCGTGTCTAGAATTGCCTGGCCAATTCCTCTGGCTGCTGAATTACGTGGCTTAGGTCATCGGCGTCTGGTGGTTGCACATAAGTGCCCTGGAAGTTGTCGAGGAATGTGGCTTCCAGGTCCTCCCAACAACTGATTGATCCTGCTGGCAAGCTGTTAAGCCAATGCCGAGCTGGTCCTTTAAGCTTGAGTGGGAGGTATTTGATGGCGTGGAGATCATCGCCGCGGGCCATGTGGATATGAAGGAGATAATCCTCGATCCATACCGCAGGATCTGTTGTGCCATCATATGATTTGATGTTTACGGGTTTGAAACCCTCGGGGATTTGATGATCCATTACTTTGTCTGTGAAGCATAGTGGGTGTGCGGCGCCTCTGTACTGGGCTATATCATGACGTAGCTCCAATGAGCTTTGTCTACTGTGTTCAGCCCTACCGGATTTGTATCCGGCGTGACGGTTACCGTCTCGAGTCGTGGGGCGCCCACGCGATCCGTAGATCGATCTTGTTTGCCTTGCCTTGTCCTCCAGCATATCTCGCAGGTCTGGTGCATTTTCCCGTGCCTTGGTACGAGGTGCGGCTTGAGTGGAGGGCTGAGAGGCCTCTCTGTCGCGGCCACGAGGTGGCCGGTCGACCATATCAAGTGCTAGTGATGTAGGTTTAAGTGCTTCCTCCTCTAATCGGGGTAGCAACCTGCGCTTTGGATAGCTCTTAGAGGGGCGTTCGAGTTTATGCTCTTCGGCCGCAAGGACTTCAGTGCATCTGTCGACTAGCAAATCTTGATCAGCTCTAAGCTGTTGCTATTTTTTCTTGAGGCTTCTTTCCGTGGCCATAAGCCTGCATTGAAAATGCTCTTGCTCGACCGGATCCTCTGGCACGACGAATTCGTCGTCGTCGAGGCTTGCCTCGTCTTCGGAGGGAGGCATATAATTATCGTCCTCGACCTCTCTGTCTGCCGCTCTCTCACGAGGGATGTCTTCTCCATCCTCCTGTGCTGAATCTTGCTGGAGGGGGTTTTCTTCGGCACTCTGTGGAGTATTATTATCTCCCATGCTGGAATCACCGTATTTTCTTTGGCGGGATTTTGAGCGGCGCCGCTGACGCCGGCGCTTAGGCCGTTTCTTGGAGGGGTCATCCTCCGCTGTTCCATCGCCATCTCCTTCTTTTGGGGTGTCCACCATGTATATGTCATATGACGAGGTGGCTTTCCAGGGCCCAATAGGCACTGGTTCTTCATCGTCTCCTGCGTCGGCGTCCATACTGTCGATGCTTCGGAGTCGAAGTCGAGCATGTCAGTTAAATCGTCGGCAGTGGCTACAAAGTGGGTGGTGGGTGGGCTTTGAATTTCTTCATCGTCCGTATCCCAACCTTGCTGACCGTAGTCCGGCCAGGGCTCTCCTGATAAAGAGAGAGACTTTAGTGTCTTCAAAATATCGCCGAAAGGCGAGTGCTGAAAGATGTCCGCGGCAGTAAACTCCATGATCGGCGCCCAATCGGATTCGATCGGCAGGGGCGCGGAGGGTTCGGAGTCCGGAGAGTAGTCCGGCTCCTTGGAGTCACGAGTCTCGCGGAGTGCGGGGCTGGTGTTCGGCTCGATCGCCGTTGGGATCGCAGCCCCCGAGGCGGCGTCCAACCACCCATCCTCGATCGGCGCAGTTGGCTCCGAATTAAGGGTCGAAGCCGATGCGGGTGTGGCCTCCAGGGCACTGTTCGGCGGCAGAGCTAGATCATGCTCGTCGTGACAGTGCGGCGCGCTCGGCAGTGGCTCGAATCCGTCGAAGACCAAGTCCCCGCGGATGTCAGCCGTGTAGTTTAAACTTCTAAATCTGACCTGACGGCCAGGGGCATAGCTTTCGATCTGCTCCAGATGGCCAAGTGAATTGGCCCGCAGTGCGAAGCCGCCAAAGACGAAGATCTGTCCGGGGAGGAAGGTCTCACCCTAGACTGCATCGCTATTGATGATCGTAGGAGCCATCAAGCCTGACGGCGACGACACAGAGGAACTCTCAATGAAAGCACCAATGTCGGTGTCAAAATCGGCGGATCTCGGGTAGGGGGTCCCGAACTGTGCGTCTAGACCGGATGGTAACAGGAGGCAAGGGACACGAAGTTTTACCCAGGTTCGGGCCCTCTTGATGGAGGTAAAACCCTACGTCCTGCTTGATTAATATTGATGATATGAGTAGTACAAGAGTAGATCTACCACGAGATCGGAGAGGCTAAACCCTAGAAGCTAGCCTATGGTATGATTGTTGTTCTGTATGTTGTCCTACGGACTAAAACCCTCCGGTTTATATAGACATCGGAGAGGGTTAGGGTTACATAGAGTCGGTTACAATGGTAGGAGATCTACATATCCGTATCGCCAAGCTTGCCTTCCACGCCAAGGAAAGTCCCTTCCGGACACGGGACGAAGTCTTCAATCTTGTATCTTCATAGTCCAGGAGTCCGGCTGAAGGTATAGTCCGGCCATCCGGACACCCCCTAATCCAGGATTCCCCCAGTCACGTTTTTTGTCATGCATGTACATCCATGACGATTTCATGAAAAATTCAAGATAGTCATACCTGTGCTGTCGTAGAAGTGTTCCATGACATTACCAAAATTATCATCACGGAAGTGTCCACTTCCATGACAATAAATCGCGCATCATGGACATGCTTTCGTCAAGGGTGACCGACACATGGCATCCACCGTAACGGAACGCCGTTAAGCTATCAGGTCCGGTTTTGGATCCGATAACCCGCTAACAGCCCAGACCAATGAGGATTTTCCACGTGTAAAATTCTCATTGGCCGGAGGAAACACGTGTTGGCTCATTGTTGGGACAGATGCCATCCATTCATTGGACAGGAGGCGCCTATGATAGGTCGACACGTGGCACGGCCCAACAGTGGCCCATTCCGGTGAAAAAGGCCGGCCCAGTAAAAATTAGCAGGCCGGCCCATATAAGGCCTACTTGTGTCAGGTCCATTTAAGCCCACGACCCATACGAGATGTGCCAATTCGACCCGTCAACGGCCCGTTAAAGATTTGACACCATTGCAAGCCATCGTCAGTTCGAGCCCGCTAACAACCCGCTATATATTTGGGCTCAATATCGTCCTGATGTGATTTCGGCCTGTTAATGGCCCATTCAAGGGATGGCCCAATTTTCAGGATGTACATATTTCAGCCTTTTAGCGACCCATTTAAGTGTTGGGCCAATTTCCGGCCCGGTGTGTCTTTCAGCTTGTTGACGACCCATAAATGAGTTGGGCCATTTGTAGTCGGACCTTAGTTTTGGCCTTTTAGCGACCCATTTAAGTGTTGGGCCAATTCCCGGCCCGGTGTGTCTTTCAGCCTGTTGACGGCCCATAAATGATTTGAGCCATTTGTAGTCGGACCTGAGTTATGGCCTTTTAACGGCCCATGCTCTTCATGGTCCAATACCAGCCCAGTTTCTCTTTCGGCCTGCTGATACGTCGCCAACGTATCTATAATTTTTGATTGTTCCATGCCATTATATATTCTGTTTTGGATGTTTAATGGGCTTATTTATACACTTTTATATTATTTTTGGGACTAACCTATTAACCGGAGGCCCAACCCAAATTGTTGTTTTTTTGCCTATTTCAGTGTTTCGCAGAAAAAGAATATCAAACGAAGTCCAAACGGAATGAAACCTTCGGGAGCGTGATTTTTGGAACAAACGTGATCCAGAGGACTTGGAGTGGACGTCAAGCAACCAACGAGGAAGCCACGAGGCAGGGGGGCGCGCCTACCCCCCTGGGCGCGCCCTCCACCCTCGTGGGTCCCTCGTGGCTCCACCGACCTACTTCTTCCTCCTATATATACCTACGTACCCTGAAAACATCAGAGGGCACCACAAAAACCTAATTCCACCACCTCAACCTTCTGTACCCGTGAGATCCCATCTTGGGGCCTTTTTCGGCGCTCCGTCGGAGGGGGCATTGATCATGGAGGGCTTCTACATCAACACCATAGCCTCTTCGATGCTGTGTGAGTAGTTTACCTCAGACCTCCGGGTCCATAGTTATTAGCCAGATGGCTTCTTCTCTCTCTTTGAATCTCAATACAAAGTTCTCCTCGATTCTCTTGGAGATCTATTTGATGTAATCTTCTTTTGCGGTGTGTTTGTCGAGAACCGATGAATTGTGGGTTTATCATCAATATTATCTATGAATAATATTTGAATCTTCTCTGAATTCTTTTATGTATGATTGGTTATCTTTGCAAGTCTCTTTGAATTATCAGTTTGGTTTGGCCTACTAGATTGATCTATCTTGCAATGGAAGAAGTGCTTAGCTTTGGGTTCAATCTTGCGGTGCTCGATCCCAATGACAGTAGGGGAAACACCACGTATTGTATTGTTGCCATCGAGGATAAAAAGATGGGATTTATATCATATTGCATGAGTTTATCCCTCTACATCATGTCATCTTGCTTAAGGCGTTACTCCGTTCTTATGAACTTAATACTCTAGATGCATGCTGGATAGCGGTTGATGTGTGGAGTAATAGTAGTAGATGCAGGCAGGAATCGGTCTACTTGTCACGGATGTGATGCCTATATACATGATCATACGTAGATATTCTGGTAACTATGCTCAATTCTATCAATTGCTCGACAGTAATTTGTTCACCCATCATAATACTTATGCTATCTTGAGAGAAGTCACTAGTGAAACCTATGGCCCCCGGGTCTATTTTCCATCATACAAGTTTCTAATCTATTTTATTTTGCAATCTTTACTTTCAATTTATATCATAAAAATACCAAAAATATTTATCTTATTATTATTATTATTATTATTATCTCTATCAGATCTCACTCTTGCAAGTGGCCGTGAAGGGATTGACAACCCCTTTATCGCGTTGGTTGCGAGGTTCTTATTTGTTTGTGTAGGTACGAGGTGACTCACGCGTGGTCTCCTACTGGATTCATACCTTGGTTCTCAAAAACCGAGGGAAATACTTACGCTGCTTTGCCGCATCACCCTTTCCTCTTCAAGGGAAACCCAAAGCATGCTCAAGAGGTAGCAAGAAGAATTTCTGGCGCCGTTGCCAGGGAGATCTATGCCAAGTCAAAGCATACCCATCACAACTCTTACCCTTCACATTACATTATTTGCCATTTTCCTCTTGTTTTCCTCTCCCCACTTCACCCTTGCCGTTTTATTCACCCTCTTTTCCATTCGCCTCTTTTTTCGCTTGCCTCTTGTTGCTTGTTGCCCTGCCTAGATTTGGTGATCTTCACCTTAAAAGGATGGAAGAGATTGAAAGTAATGTCAGAAGCTTTATGACTTTACAATTTGAGCACAATAATTTCTTTAGAAACGAGCTCAAGGAACAAAAAGGCTTTATGGAGTACATGAATAAGGAACTTGATGACATGTCTAAGGAATTTTATGGTTTGAAATATCAGATTGCTCATTTTGAAAAATTAATAGGTGGAATTTTGGATAAGTAGGCCACCTTAGTTAATAAGATGGCCGCCAAGCCTGAAAGTTTTTATGAGAATAAAGATGAAGATCTAAAAGTTATTGATGTGTCCCCTATTAAATCTTTGTTTTGCAATATGAATCTTGATAATGATGGGACTGGAGATGAGTCAACTTTAGTTAGAAGAAGTCCCAATGATTCGGAGTTTTTAGATCTTGATGCAAAAATTGATAAGAGTGGGATTGTGTAACAGCCTGGATTTTTGGCCCTTTTCTTTTTCTTTTTGATTTATTGGTTTTTGCTCTGTTTTTCCTTTTGGAGTGGTTCTGTGGCCTTGTCACCTAGGAAATCATCTTCATTTCCTCTCTCAAGTGGCTCATCATTCTCAAAACCTTGCCAAAGTCATGTCACTCCACTGCTTGACCAAACCCTAATTTATTTTTCTAGGGAATATTCCTTTTTCTATTAAAGGAATAACCCTATCTGCCCTAGGTTGTGAAGCAACCTATATTTCTGCCCATCCAAAAATTCCCAAATAATTCTCATAATTTCTTTGGGTCATATATTGCTCAAATATTCCAAAACTTTCATGTCCTAGCCCAAGAATAATTCCCCAATAATCATTCTTCCTTTCTGTCCAGAGTGGCACTTTGTGAAGGAAGTGTCATTTATCTTATTTTGTTTGCTCCCAAACTTGTTGTGCATTCTTTTATGTCCACATAATTGCCACATGCCAAAATTAAACCTTATTTGCCTAGCCAATCTTCCTTAGTGATTTTTCAAAGTTTCTGTCAAACAGAAGCCACTGTGAAGGAAGTACTAGCTAGGAGAATCCAAATGAGTTGAAATTTTGCAAGACTCTTCTTGTGCTGATATTATCCCACTCCTACAAATTTCAGCCCCATAGAATCATCTATGTGAGCACATGACCAAATCTTTGCTTCTGGCAAAATTTCTAGGTTGTGAAGCAAGTGCATTTTATATTGCTTCAAAAATCCTGATAAATTACCAGATGGTTCTCCTACCCAAATAACTTCTCTCCACCAAATTTGGCACCAGTTTACCTAACCAATATTTCTCTAGAAGTATTGCAAGATTCTGGTCAGTGAGGATGGTTGTGAAGCAAGTACCATTTTGGTGAGCCCAAGTGGTATGAAACTTTTACAACATCTTTATATGATCAAATCACTAAGCCTTGCCAAATTTCATCTCACGTGGTTACTCTATGTGAGTGAACTATCATGATCTTGATTGTGGACTAAATCTGTAGTTGTGAAGCAACTATGATTTATCTCGGTCCAAATCTTCTCAAAGTTACCAGGGTGGAAGTCCTTCTTACCCTAAACCTCGCAGACAACTCCATTGCTCCCAATCTCCTTCCTGTTGATCAGCAGTGCTCACCCAAGTTTACTGCAGTAAACTTCAGAGGGTGATTACCATTTAACTAGAGCGCTTTTAACCAAACTACCACCGTAGTTGAAACCTACCCTGGAAGAACTTACCCGTAGACAACAATTTCCAGCCCATCTTCCCCGCTACATGCCAGTGCATGCGGTCATCGCGTTAATGGCATCACTGTGCATGCGCTCTATGTGCAGTGGCCGCGTCCAGTGGCCGTTTGTGCTTCGGCACCTCCTCCTCTCGTTGGCTTCGCGCGCGTGAGTGTGTCCAATAGTTTTACCGCGTCGTCCCCGTCCTCCTGGACCTCTCTCCCTCTCTGTAAAACCCCTCACCGACGCTCGCCCACGGGTGCACTGTGCTCCATTTGGCTCCGAGCTCGTTTCGGCCTCTTCCTCTGCTCTCCGGCGTCGCCTACCTCTCCGTGAGCCCTGAATCAATAGCTCGTCGTGTTCCCACGCCCTCCCGTGCTCGCTGGCCATCGCCAGAGCCTCGGCCGGACGTGCCCGACGGCACCCGAACCCATCCCTCTCGCCCGCCTATTTATAGGCCTCCCCCGAGCAATTCGAGCACACTAGCAGCCTCGCCTCACTCTCCCAGTCCTCCTCGACCACTCCCTTGAGCTCCAAGAGCTACCGAGCCCCAATGGCTACCATGGCCGCCGTCTCTGTCCTCCACGATTTCGGCAATGGCGAGCCGCTCCGCCTCTCCTTCCACCACGAGAGCCATCCATCACCACCCCAGAACCTTCCCCGCCCTCATCCTTGCCCTTCGGTGGCCTCTCGCCGTGCTTCCCATCTCTGGCCGAAGCAGCCGTCCGCCGCGGTTGAGTTCCTTCCCAACTCCGTCGTCTCCGGCGCCCGAGATTCAGCTCACCCGCCGCGCCTCGGTCCCCCGAGCATGCTGGTGTGCCGAGCACCGCGGGAGGTGGCCTGTGTCGCTGGCAAAGCTCGTCGGGGCCGGCGCTGCCCCTTTGTCCGTGCGGGATCGTCGGAGGAGGATGAAGGAGCCAGCCGGGCGGGCCCCACCAGCGCACGGGACCCCCTGTCAGCCACCCGACATTGACCCCGCCCTGCCCACATGGATAAGTGGCTGGCCGCACCCGTAAGCCTCACATCTTTGACCAGCCCCGGGCCCGCGTGTTTTAAGTGAAAACGTATTTCTGTCAATACGTTTTCGCCTCTGGAAAACGCATTCCCTTTCTTCTTCGGCCTAGAGTACGCTTTCTCTTTCTGAAAGCGCATTTCTCTAAAGACGTTTTCTGTTTTTCTGTCCAGGCCCTGATTGTGAAGTTTTTCTTCGCAAATAAGTCCGTTGCAGAAAACACTTCATATCTTTTTACCCACAACTCCAAATGAGGTGATTCCAAAGCCCACTTCTTCGTTTCATCGAGCCCGTTCTGTTGGTATCATTTTCACCATGTTTTGACATTCTGAAAACGATATTTTTGCCCTACCCTTATTCATCCCCTCTGAGAGGGTACGTTTTCCGGTGATTCGTTCCGCGAGCTTCTCGCACTTTCTCCCGGTGATTTCTTCCACCCCAGGCAAGCCACACCCTCCATTTGCATGATTGCAATGCAGTGACATGGTTTATTTATTTGAACTTGTTTAAAATATTGCATTAGCTATGTATGATTTGTTCATGGCATTTCTTGGAGTATTGTTTTGATCTTATTGCCATGAGATTGCTTGGAGTTCTAGGACTTATATTTTGATGATTATGTGAATGACTTGTGCCTTTGGATTCTTAGTGGCTAGTATGATTATTTTCATGATGGTATCTGGTATTATTTTGGAGTATTACTTTGGATATCATGTTGCCTTTGGATTCTTAGTGGCTAGTGTTATTTCCATCATGATGCTAGATGATATTATGTTTTGGAGTATGATGTTGGAGATGATGCTTGCATGTGGATCATAGTTGGATAGTTAGTTCTTGATATTTGAGTAGTAGACTTATCGTTCTTGGATTCATCCTGATAGTAGTGTTACAATATCCTCGGAGTATCTTGGTATGATGTTATGATGCTTGGATTATTTGTTGGGTATGCTATGACTTGGATTATAGGTTGATAGATGATATCGGAGTATCAGTCATTAAGTTATATTTTTGGGGATAAATTCCATCATTAAGTTGGTGAGGTGCCACCGAACCGGGCTTTCTCCAGTGCAACCACATTTGCCTTTATGGGAAGGCCCTAATGCGATGCTATTGCCGTGTCTCTCGCCGGTGCCTCCAACGAGGGAAGGTTATGGGTGCGCGCTACCCTGATCAGGTAGGCGGACATAAGCCTTGTGTGCCTATTGTTGTTGTTGTTGTTGTTGTTGTTGTTGTTGTTATGTGCACGTGTCCCCGTTTGGGACGGTTTATTGTTTTGGCCACGACGGTGGCCGTTAGTGTCATTGGTAGACACGGGGCCACCCAGGACTAGCCCAGTGGGGAGTGAGTCAGAGTGGCCGGGAGAGTGTCATGGCAGTAGATTGGTTTTGTCGAAACGCCGTTGGTCCACCAGAATGGGAGTGCAAGGCCATGGGTTCCGTGGTGTGGGTAAAGTGCGCTACCTTTGTAGAGTGTGTTTGTTTAAACTATCAATAGTTGCGTTCTCGGTCATGGGCATGGGTTCGTACTAGGTCACACCATTCGATCAACACGCACATGACGGAATGACTTATAGGTGATTTATATGTTGATATTTTGAGCAGTTCAGATTGGCAGGATGTTGATGATGATGTTGGAGACCAAGTGTTTGTCATGGTAGTGATCGCCAGAAAGATCACCGTTTGAGACCAAGTGTTGGTCATGGTAGTGATCACCGGAAAGATCACCGTTTGAGACCAAGTGTTGGTCATGGTTGTGATCGCCGGAAAGATCACCGTTTGGTTTTGATCACGAGGTGATCGAGATGGTATATGTCTTGGCCGGTTAGCCAAGAGAGATATGGTTACGGAGATCTGAGATGGTGATTTATTAGTATTGTATCAGTTTCATACCATGCTTAGTAGTTGTTTCATCATGGTAGTTGTTAATTAATTAACCTATTAAATGCTATGTGATTGTCTTGCCTTGATGTTTATGGTCGTTGTGAGCTTGCAAGTACATTCAATGTACTGACCTGGTGTGTCATGCCAGATTGCAAGTGGTGCCGTGATTGCTTGAATGTTTGTCGAGGTGCCCGTGCGTGCGACCTAGATCGTGTCCCAGCCAGAGTCCCTGCGGAGTGGAGTTCACCACCTTCGCCATTGTTCCGCTGCTAGAAGTATTCCACTGCTACGAGTTGTTTCACTGCCAGCATAGAGCAAGTGTAATATCGCAGGAGTAGTGTCTCCATTGATGTGCTTCTTTGTAACATCAGACCCTTGTATTATTATTCTTGTAATAAGAGCTGATTTGTTCTATGTCAAGCAGTGCCGTATTCCAGAGACTTCTCCTCGATCTCTGGGCTGGAATACGGGGCGTTCCGGTTTCGCTGAGCCGGGGTGCCACAACGCTTGGTATCAGAGCAGGTCTGGCTGTACGACAGCCTAGTCAGTGCGAGCGGTAGAAACCGGTAGAAATTGGTAGTTTAAACTCCGGCTTGTTTATTGCATTTGGTTGCTGCATTTGTTTGTTGCATAGCATGCATATAGCCTTATTATTTGTTACTAATGGTTTATCTAGTGAGTGTAGCTGGCATATGTTCGGATCCACTACAGCTCAGCCTCTGGATTTCTCCAGTTCCTTTTTCTTTCGGTGTTTGGTGTCATTTCTGTCCCAGCAGAGTGATGCTAAGTGATCCCGACACTGTTTGTAGAAATGATGCTCAGATATCGCGCCGATGTCTTTCTTTCAGTCTCACCTATCGTTTCGGTGATAGACACGCTTCTATCCTGAATCGTCCTTTTTATTTTGTCGTGTTGGCAACCCTTAATGGTCTCAGACATCATAAAAAGGGCAATGTCAACAGCCTCAGTTTTTCCTCGCTATCCTATTTCTTGGACGAGTACGGATATTTTCCGTCCGCTTGATAATAATGTGGTAACGACATTTGTGTCCTGCTACATGGTTACCAAGTACGTCCTCGCCTCCGAGCTAGTCCAGGTTGCTACCTGGCTAAGCTAGCACTTGGTGTAGCGCTATTTACACCAATTTTCCACACATTTATTTGTCCTCGTGCACATCGTCACAACATGCTAGATCGTAGAACCAGAGATTCTGCGAAATTTGTGTGCTTAAGTAGACATCCATATTGTGTGACTAGCAGTAATATGTGACCTTGATTGTGTGTGAATTGATTGTTGTTGTGTGCTTTTGTTAGTTGAGTTTTCTTTTGCTTATTTCTTTTTGGGCCCCGGTGTTACATTATTTCCCCCCCTATAAAGGGTTGCTCATCAACTGACACCGGACTCGAAGAAGTAATAAGGATTTCAAATATTTGGAAGAAGCTCAGCTAAACATTCTGGTCTACCCAGTCAACTGCATTATAGCATTAATATCTGCTCAGAATACCAATGGTGTATTGGATTGACTATCAGCATCGAGTCAACATTAGTACCAAATCCTCATCGCAATTATGATCCAGCCAGTAGAAAGACAAGTCAGTTGCAAGATCAATGATATATTTTCAAACAGAGCCTCAGAATATTATGGGCATGTGTATGGATTTCAGTCCGCATATCAGTATGAAGTTTTGGATATAAGAAACCCAGTATTCTTCCACACGTTATTGGAAGAAATTTATGATGCAAGGCTCCTCAATTTTCCTTAGCATGATATGTGAAAAATTTCCAGTCCAAGATACCCGGTCTTTCTCAGCAAGATACCTTAGTAAAAGCTTCTGACAGACGGAAAATGAATCCTTCTCAACAAGCAACCCGAGGAGAAGCTTCTCAAGTACGGAAACCCGACTTCTCCTGCACAATACTCATGTCAAGCTTTGTGTGTAAGCTATCGAGGCTTCTTCTGCACGCTACCCAGACAAAAGCTTCGAGCAGAAGGTAACGAGCCTTCCTCGGCAAGCTACACGAATGGCTTTTGCCTGCTGTTCAAGGGTCAGATTTGCAATAATTTTGTCAGAGGTACAATGCATTCAAAACATATGCCTACCTCAAGAATCAAGTGTTTGGTTGCATATGATTTTTCTATATGGTGAGCATGCATCCCCAGTCACATCAGTCACTCATACGAGGTACGGATCCAATAGATATACCTAAAGGAAAGTATGGATCCCACAACCTCATGAATCACGCAAATGAAGATAAACAGAGATACATTTCATATAATACAAGGATCAACATGATCTGGAGATGACATCACAGAATCAACAGCCTTGACAATGGCCATCAAGGTCATTATTACCGCAACTGACAAGGAGATGTCCTAAAACCTTGTCACCTTCTTGTATGATTGGTCTCAGCAATGAGCTCCGTACAGCTACGAACCCTGGGAATGTGTCATATGTGTGCGAACTTGTAGGATCTAGAAGTAGATGTGTCTAGAGGGGGGTGATTAGACACTTAGTGCTAAAGTTGCAATTTTTATGCCTTTTTGGTTTGAGTGGAGTTTTAGACACAATTTCAACATACACAATACATATCAAGCAAGCATGCAAAGAGTATATGAGCAGCGGAATGTAAAGCATGCAACTTGCAAGAATGTAAGGGGAAGGGTTTGGAGAATTCAAACGCAATTGGAGACACGGATGTTTTTCCCGTGGTTCGGATAGGTGGTGCTATCCTACATCCACGTTGATGGAGACTTCAACCCACGAAGGGTAATGGTTGCGCGAGTCTACGGAGGGCTCCACCCACAAAGGGTAACGGTTGTGCGAGTCCACGGAGGCTCCACCCACGAAGGGTCCACGAAGAAGCAACCACCCACAAAGGGTCCACGAAGTAGCAACCTTGTCTATCCCACCATGGCCATCGCCCACGAAGGACTTGCCTCACTAGCGGTAGATCTTCACGAAGTAGGCGATCTTCTTGCCCTTACAAACTCCTTGGTTCAACTCCACAATCTTGTCGGAGGCTCCCAAGTGACACCTAGCCAATCTAGGAGACACCACTCTCCAAGAAGTAACAAATGGTGTGTAGGTAATGAACTCCTTGCTCTTGTGCTTCAAATGATAGTCTCCCCAACACTCAACTCTCTCTCATAGGATTTGGATTTTGTGGAAAGAAGATTTGAGTGGAAAGCAACTTGGGGAAGGCTAGAGATCAAGATTCATATGGTGGGAATGGAATATCTTGGCCTCAACACATGAGTAGGTAGTTCTCTCTCAGAGATAGGATGCTGAAAGTGTAGGCTTAGTCTAATGGCTCTCTCCACGAATGAAGAGGAGGTGGAGGGGTATATATAGCCTCCACACAAAATCCAATCGTTACACACAGTTTTCCAATCTCGGTGGGACCGAATCAACAAACTCGGTCGGACCGAAAAGGTAAACCTAATGACCGTTAGAGATTTCGGTGGGATCGACTGGATCAACTCGGTGGGACCGATGTGCTAGGGTTAGGGTAAATCTAAAACTCGGTTTGACCGATTACTCAAACTCGGTGGGACCGATTTGGGTAATAAGTGAAACTGAGATTTGGTCAAGCAAACTCGGTGGGACGGATTGCATATCTCGGTGGGACCGAGAATATTGCAATGGGTAACAGAGAGTTTGCAAGCCCATCTCGGTGAGACCGAGATCCCATCGGTGAGACCGAACTGATTAGGGTTTGGCAATGGCTTATGACAAGTGAAACTCGGTGGCGCCGGATAAGAAGAATCGATAGGACCGAGTTTGGCTTAGGGTTTAGGTCATATGTGGAAGTGGGAAAGTAGCTGAGGATTTTGGAGCATATCATTAAGCACATGAAGCAAGAGGCTCATTAAGCAACACCTCATCCCTCCTTGATAGTATTGGCTTTTCCTATGGACTCAATGTGATCTTGGATCACTAAAATGTAAAATGAGGAGTCTTGAGCTTTAAGCTTTAGCCAGTCCTTTGTCCTTAGCATCTTGAAGGAGTTCCCACAACCTTTAGTCCATGCCACTCCATTGTTGAACTTATCTGAAACATGCTAGATATAAATGTTAGTCCAACAAGAGATATGTTGTCATCAGTTATCAAAACCACCTAGGGAGCACTTGTGCTTTCAATCTCCCCCTTTTTGGTAATTGATGGCAACATACATCAAAGCTTTAGATAAAGATATAAAGAACAACAAGTAAAGCTTTGGAAGGACATGTAACAAGCATAGACTCCCCCTACATGTATGCACTCATGTAAATATGAAATATAGAGGCATGTGGGAGCATAACCATGACAGAGTAGGCAATGTGTTACATGTATCTTGGTCATATGCATCAGAGCAAAAGATTATCAAGGAAAATACCTTCATGCTCATGAGTCCTTCTTGCAAACGGTATGTACATAAGCAAGAACTCCTCATACTCATGATTTTGATGCATATACTTACCTTGTGGTCTTGAGTTGGCTTAGGATGGAATGAACCTGCACAAACAAAGTTAGATAACACAGGTACATCCACTAGCCAGAGCAAACAAAAGAAACCACAAGAATACCAAGACTGGGATGATATGTAGAGAGTGAGTACAAGGTACCACATTGGATTCAACATGTCCCCAAGAATAAAGATATGCAATGAATTTGACTGATTTCTTTCCCTTAGGTGTCTTGCTCCCCCTGAATCTTACATGGGATATTGGGAGAAGATAAGGAACAGCAAATCAGAGCTGAAAGATACAAATGAACATGTCTTTCCCCCTAAAAAGACATGTGACATCTCTCCTCTTGAACATCAAGCATCAAGCATCTGGGATCCTTGAGTATTCTCTCCCCCTGGAAGTCTCTCTCTCCCCCTTAACTTGTAGGTTTGGTCCTTGAGACTTTTTCTCTCCCTTGATGTGATCTCTCTCTCCTACAAGCTTTGATGTGATCTCTCTCTCCCCCTTTGACATCAATTTCCAAGAAGGGCTTTCTGGAATCTGTCGTATAGGTTTGGTCCTTGAGACTCAGCACAAAGCAATGGATAAAACTATGATGCTTGTAGAGGAAAAGATTCATTGAGTAGAGCTGGATCAGAAGAAATATAGAACAAGTGGCAAACTGTTTTTCTGATTGCAAAGTCGGTGGCACCGAGTGGCATATTTCGGTGGTACCGAAAAGATTCGGTTGGACCGAAAATTGCAAGTCGGTGAAACCGAGTTTACACAGAGAAAAACACTTGTCACCTCAGCTCACTAGACATGTAGGATCTCACAAAGATTTGCAATGAATTACCTGAAGGATTTGCAAGGAATTAAATGCAGAAAATGCAGAACAAAAACAAGGAGAAAAGAGAAGAAACTGAAAGATCTAGATGAAGTTTTTTTTGTTTTTGAAAAAGAGAAAGAAACTAAACATGCATGAGACAAATGCAATAACATAGAAAAGAACACAAGAGAACTTCATCTAGAGTTGGGCGGTGACATAGTCACCTATGTTAGAGTATATTGACTTAGGAGTCAAGTGAGAACACTTGATCATAGGTCATACTCATCGTTTAAGCTCAAAATGGGGTTACCATTTTTTGTTTAAGCATCTTGATGTATTCACATCTTGTTGAGTTGCTTTGACTCATGTCTTGGAGTAAAGCTTCTCTAAGATGGAATAACATACCTTGGGTGGTGGTGTGGTTCTTGCTCATGTAGTTGAACTTGTGTGGGTGCTCAAGGTTGATGTAGCTCATCAAGAGTTGGGAGCACCACTTGGGGTTTGAGTTTATCTACCTACATGGTTTAGTTCTTGCAAGGAAGAGCACTTGTGTATCCAAAAATGACAATCATGAAGCTCAACATAGAATTTGTCAAAGGATATGTTTGAATGTTTTGTGCTTTCTTGTCTTCAACCACCATTGTGTAGAGTCTTGGTGATGTAGAGATTGCTCAAGATGTGAGTGAGTCGCAATATCATGGAATTAGATTCAACCAAGCACCTACATGGGTTAGACAACATGCAAGTTGCAAATATATCCAAGACATAAGATAGTTATCATAAGAGATATATCATGGATTAGTCATAAGCTCATGTCTTGCATGTATCCAATGGAGTTTCTACTCCAAGTTCGAAGCATCAATGATGTTCAATTCTCCTCTCAATCTGCAAAACACTTTCTCATCAAGTGGTTTAGTAAATATATCCGCTAATTGCTTA
Organism: Triticum dicoccoides; assembly: GCF_002162155.2. Classification (NCBI taxonomy): domain Eukaryota; kingdom Viridiplantae; phylum Streptophyta; class Magnoliopsida; order Poales; family Poaceae; genus Triticum; species Triticum dicoccoides. Next base: position 68,106,780 of record NC_041386.1, read on the forward strand.
TCGGTGCAAACGTGCTTAAGATTAATGTCACCCTTAGCAACATGATCTCGAATGAAATGATGACGAACTTCAATATGCTTAGTTCGAGAATGTTGTACATGATTATGACCAATTTTGATAGCACTTTCATTGTCACAAAGAAGTGGAACATGTTTCACATAAATCCCATAATCTTTAAGAGTTTGGGTCATCCAAAGTAATTGAGCACAACATGAACCAGCGGCGATGTATTCCGCTTCGGCGGTGGATAAGGATACCGAGTTTTGTTTCTTGGAAGACCAAGACACAAGAGATCTACCAAGAAATTGACAAGTACCCGAAGTGGACTTTCTATCAACCTTGTCTCCGGCATAATCCGAGTCGGAATAGCCAACAAGATCAAAAGAGGACCTCTTAGGATACCAAATGCCAAAATTTGGTGCATGGATTAAATATCTCACTATCCTTTTCACAACCTTAAGATGACAATCTTTAGGAGCAGCTTGATATCGTGCACACATGCACACACTTAGCATAATATCGGGACGTGAAGCACATAGGTATAACAATGAACCAATCATAGAGCGATAAACCTTTTGATCAACCGGTTCACCATCTTTGGTCAAATCATTATGTCCACTAGTAGGCATGGGTGTAGACATACCTTTGCATTCTTGCATATTGAACTTCTTGAATAAGTCCTTGGTGTACTTTGTTTGAGAGACAAAAGTACCTTCCTTAGTTTGCTTGATTTGCAAACCGAGAAAGAATTTGAGTTCACTCATCATAGACATCTCAAACTTCTCTGACATTAGCTTTCCAAACTTTTCACTAAAGAGAGGGTTAGTTGAACCAAATATGATATCATCAACATAAATTTGGCATACAAATAGTTCTCCATTAACCCTTTTAGTAAAAAGAGTAGAATCAATTTTACCAATTTCAAAACCACTTGTAGTAAGGAACTTGGTCAAGCATTTATACCATGCTCTAGGAGCTTGTTTAAGACCATAAAGAGCCTTGTGAAGTTTGTAAACATGATTTGGTTTCTTAGGATTGATAAAACCAGGAGGTTGTTTGACATAAACTTCCTCCTCTATTTCACCATTTAGAAAAGCACTTTTAATGTCCATTTGGTACAAGGTGATATTATGGTGATTAGCATAGGCAAGTAAGATGCGAATGGACTCAAGTCTAGCAACGGGAGCATATGTCTCACCATAGTCCATACCTTCGACTTGTGTGTACCCTTGGGCGACGAGACGTGCTTTGTTGCGAACCACTTGTCCATCTTCATCTTGCTTGTTGCGAAACACCCATTTGGTACCAATGATGTTGTGGTTGTTGTCGGGCATCTCAAGCAATGTCCAAACTTGGTTTCTCTCAAAGTTGTGTAGCTCTTCATGCATAGCGTTTATCCAATCCGGATCTTCCAATGCTTCTTCAACCTTCATAGGTTCAATGCTAGAGATGAATGAATAGTTTTCACAAAAGTTAGCTAAACGAGTTTTGAGCGAGTGATTCTCCCGGTTTGTATATCATTGAGGATTTGCTCGACGGGATGATCTTTGGCAATTCTTGCTCGAACTCGTGAGAGCTTTTGCTTGGGTCTTCGTTGAACATCTTCTTCATCTTCTTCTTCTTCTTGACCTTCTTCATTGCTGACGTTGTCGTTCTCTTGTCGTGGTGGAGAAGGAGGTTGTTGATGTTCGTCTTGATGTACTTCCTCGTCTTCTTCATCTTGGTGTGTCCCACTTGTGGATGCTTCCGTATCAATTCTTGGTTCACCTTGTCGTGAAGTAGAAGCTTCCACTTGGACGGACGAGGTACTCTCCTTCACCTCCGTTGGACGAATTTTTCCAATGGATAAGTCTTGGATTGCTTCTGAAGGGTCTTTGTCTCCTACATCAATTGGCAATTGCTCTACTTGTGAGCCATTAGATTCATCAAACTTCACATCTACCGTCTCTTCAACCTTTCGGGTGAAATTGTTGTAGACACGGTAAGTGTGAGAGTTTGAGCCATAACCAAGTAGAAAACCTTCATGAGATTTAGGAGCAAACTTTGAACGATGATGCTTATCAAGAATGTAGCACTTTGAGCCGAATACTCGAAAGTATCCAACTTGGGGTTTGTTACCGGTGAGAAGCTCGTATGCCGTCTTGCCGAGTAGCTTGTGAAGATACAAGCGATTTGTTGCATGACAAGCTGTCTCAACCGCTTCTGCCCAAAAGTGTTTCGGCGTCTTGTATTCATCAAGCATCGTTCTTGCCATCTCGATGAGCGTCCGGTTCTTCCTCTCAACAACTCCATTTTGTTGAGGTAAGTACGTAGCCGAGAACTCGTGTGAAATCCCTTCTTCGTCAAGAAAGGTGTCCACATTTGCGTTCTTGAACTCCGTTCCGTTGTCACTCCGAACCTTCTTGATCTTCATGTCAAACTGATTTTGGGCCTTCCTAGCGAAGTTTTTGAAGATCTTCTGGACCTGTGACTTGTCATTAAGAAAGAACACCCACGTAAATCTTGAAAAATCATCAACTATAACTAGACCAAAAGAATTTCCACCGAGACTCTTGTAGGCGTTAGGACCAAAAAGATCCATATGAAGTAGCTCGAGTGGCCTCCTTGTGGTCATGATGTTCTTCATGGGATGTCTTCCTCCAACCTGTTTACCTGCTTGACAAGCACTGCAAAGTCTATCCTTATCAAATATGACATCGTTAACTCCAAGGATATGATTTCCTTTAATAAGCTTGTCAAGGTTTCTCATGCCAACGTGACCTAGTCGTCTATGCCACAACCAACCTTTTGAGGATTTAGCAATAAAGCAAGTTTTAGGTTGTGCCTTTTTAGAGAAATCGACGATGTAAAGATCACCTCTACACATACCGGTCAATACCATTTTATGATTGTCTCGACGAAATACTTGGCAATCTACCTCAGTAAATAGGACATTCAAACCGAAATCAGCAAGTCTAGATACTGAAAGTAAGTTGTAGCCAAGAGATTCAACGAGCATGACATTTTGAATGGAACTATCATGTGAGATGGCCACCTTACCAAGGCCAACCACTTTACCCTTTGAATTATCACCAAAGGTGACATATTTTTGAGGGCCGTCATTTTCAGCAAGCTCACGAAACATCTCTTCATCTCCGGTCATATGACCTAAGGTAGACACATCCATCTTCCTCCAATGGTGATTAAACCAAGGCAATGGAGACCAAAGCTCTGATACCACTTGTAGGATCTTGAAGTAGATGTGTCTAGAGGGGGGTGATTAGACACTTAATGCTAAAGATGCAATTTTTAGGCTTTTTCGGTTTAAGTGGAGTTTAGGCATAATTTCAACATTCACAATACATATCAAGCAAGCATGCAAAGAGTGTATAGGCAGCGGAAAATAAAGAATGCAACTTGCAAGAATGTAAAGGGAAGGGTTTGGAGAATTCAAACGCAATTGGAGACACGGATGTTTTTCCCGTGGTTCGGATAGGTGGTGCTATCCTACATCCACGTTGATGGAGACTTCAACCCACGAAGGGTAACGGTTGCGCGAGTCCACGGAGGGCTCCACCCACGAAGGGTAATGGTTGCGCGAGTCCACGGAGGGCTCCACCCACGAAGGGTCCACGAAGAAGCAACCACCCACGAAGGGTCCACGAAGAAGCAACCTTGTATATCCCACCATGGCCATCGCCCACGAAGGACTTGCCTCACTAGTGGTAGATCTTCACGAAGTAGGCGATCTCCTTGCCCTTACAAACTCCTTGGTTCAACTCCACAATCTTGTCGGAGGCTCCCAAGTGACACCTAGCCAATCTAGGAGACACCACTCTCCAAGAAGTAACAAATGGTGTGTAGGTAATGAACTCCTTGCTCTTGTGCTTCAAATGATAGTCTCCCCAACACTCAACTCTCTCTCATAGGATTTGGATTTTGTGGAAAGAAGATTTGAGTGGAAACAACTTGGGGAAGGCTAGAGATCAAGATTCATATGTTGGGAATGGAATATCTTTGCCTCAACACATGAGTAGGTAGTTCTCTCTCAGAGATAGGATGCTGAAAGTGTAGGCTTAGTCTGATGGCTCTCTCCACGAATTAAGAGGAGGTGGAGGGGTAAATATAGCCTCCACACAAAATCCGACCGTTACACACAGTTTTCCAATCTCGGTGGGACCGAATCAACAAACTCGGTCGGACCGAAAAGGTAAACCTAGTGACCGTTAGAGATTTCGGTGGGACCGACTGGATCAACTCGGTGGGACCGATGTGCTAGGGTTAGGGTAAATCCAAAACTCGGTTTGACCGATTACTCAAACTCGATGGGACCGATTTGGGTAATAAGTGAAACTAACATTTGGTCAAGCAAACTCGGTGGGACCGATTGCATATCTCGGTGGGACCGAGAATATTGCAATGGGTAACAGAGAGTTTGCAAGCCCATCTCGGTGAGACTGAGATCCCATCGGTGAGACCGAACTGATTAGGGTTTGGCAGTGGCTTATGACAAGTGAAACTCGGTGGCGCCGGATAGGAAGAATCGGTAGGACCGAGTTTGGCTTAGGGTTTAGGTCATATGTGGAAGTGGGAAAGTAGCTGAGGATTTTGGAGCATATCATTAAGCACATGAAGCAAGAGGCTCATTAAGCAACACCTCATCCCTCCTTGATAGTATTGGCTTTTCCTATGGACTCAATGTGATCTTGGATCACTAAAATGTAAAATGAGGAGTCTTGAGCTTTAAGCTTTAGCCAATCCTTTGTCCTTAGCATCTTGAAGGAGTTCCCACAACCTTTAGTCCATGCCACTCCATTGTTGAACTTATCTGAAACATGCTAGATAGAAATGTTAGTCCAACAAGAGATATGTTGTCATCAATTATCAAAACCACCTAGGGAGCACTTGTGCTTTCAGAACCCAGGTCAGAAAACAGGCACAAGAAATAATGTCAAAAATATTGCACTAATCACAACCATGGTCATACAAAGAATCAAGGACAATTGTGGCCAGGTTACTTCAGTAAGGTATCTTAACAAAGAAAATCATGACCATTAAAGGGTGAGACTGACAACAAAGGTATGATGATTTTTGCACGACCATCAGGGTCCGGATACCCAAATCAGTTGGAGGCCATAATTCCATATGGATCCACAAAGGCATACTCTTAGCGGCCTACTCTGTTTTACAAGGATCTCATATCCCGCTGACCCGCTGGGAATGGTTAATATAGAAAATCCAAATAGGTATGCCGACAAAATGAGAAAGTCAAAAGCTGAACAATCAGCTCATACCTGGTATACTCACTGACGGAATCAAGTACACGGTCAGTTTGTCAGGAAAAAGTAATTGTCCGTCAGCCCCTGTCAGGCCAGTCTCAACATGTACATATGTGAGGTATGACACGGCTATAACTCCATACACCGTTATATTGCTCCTAACAAAAGGCAGTCAGATCTTTGGTACATATTTCATGCTCGAGCCAAATAAATAAATCAAAATCAGTACCACCTATGAGCAGTCAGATCCTGTCAGAAGATGGCCATGATCAATTCTCAGCATTTTTTGAAACCAGAAGGCTGCATTTATTTGAAGCAACCCCGTGACAGAAGTATTAAGGTTTTCATGACAAAAGGAAATTTATGCTCAGATCCATTGGATATCACCGCATGTATGAAATAATCAATGTCAGCAAAAGGATTTGGTGTGTGAGCAAAAACCCGTCAGAATTTGGGGAAAAGGTAAAGCAAACCACCCCGAGCAAAGGTAATCTAATCATATAAAATTATCGGGGGAACAATAACTAAAGGAAAAAGGATACCCGAGCTAGAAACAGTGTCCTCAAGTCATACTTGTTCCCCGAGCAACTAAATCTCGAGGATGAGATTTCTTTAAGGTGGTAAGAGTTGTAACAGCCTGGATTTTTGGCCCTTTTCTTTTTCTTTTTGATTTATTGGTTTTTGCTCTCTGTTTTTCTTTTTGGAGTGGTTCTGTGGCCTTGTCACCTAGGAAATCATCTTCATTTCCTCTCTCAAGTGGCTCATAATTCTTAAAACCTTTCCAAAATCATGTCACTCCACTGCTTGACCAAACCCTAATTCCTTTTTCTAGGGAATATTCCTTTTTCTATTAAAGGAATAACCCTATCTGCCCTAGGTTGTGAAGCAACCTATATTTCTGCCCATCCAAAAATTCCTGAATAATTCTCATAATTTCTTTGGGTAATACATTGCTCAAGTATTCCCAAACTTTCTTGTCCTAGCCCAAGAATAATTCCCCAATAATTATTCTTCCTTTTTGTCCAGAGTGTCACTTTGTGAAGGAAGTGTCATTTATCTTATTTTGTTTGCTCCCAAACTTGCTGGGCATTCTTTTATGTCCAAATAATTGCCACATGCCAAAATTAAACTTTATTTGCCTAGCCAATCTTCCTCAGTGATTTTTCAAAGTTTCTGTCAAACAGAAGCCACTGTGAAGGAAGTACTAGCTAGGATAATCCAAATGATTTGAAATTTTGCATGCCTCTTCTTGTGCTGATATTATCTCACTCCTACAAATTTCAGCCCCATCCAATCATCTATGTGTGCACAGGACCAAATCTTTGTTTCTGGTAAAAGTTTCAGGTTGTGAAGCAAGTGCATTTTATATTGCTTCAAAAATCCTGATAAATTACCATATGGTTCTCCTACCCAAATAACTTCTCTCCACCAAATTTCGCACCAGTTCACCTAGCCAATATTTCTCTAGAATTATTGCAAGATTCTGGTCAGTGAGGATGATTGTGAAACAAGTACCATTTTGGTGAGCCCAAGTGGTATGAAACTTTTACAACATCTTTATATGATCAAATCACTAAGCCTTTTCAAATTTCATCTCAAGTGGTTACTCTATGTGAGTGAACTATCATGATCTTGATTTTGGACTAAATCTATAGTTGTGAAGCAACTATGATATATCTCGGTCCAAATATTCTCAAAGTTACCAGGGTGAAAGTCCTTCTTACCCTAAACCTCACAGACAACTCATTGCTCCCAATCTCCTTCCCGTTGATTAGCAGTGCTCACCCAAGTTTACTGTAGTAAACTTCAGAGGGTGATTACCATTTAACCAGAGCGCTTTTAACCAAACTACCACCGTAGTTGAAACCTACCCTGGAAGAACTTACCCGTAGACAACAATTTCCAGTCCATCTTCCCTGCTACATGCCAGTGCATGCGGTGACCGCGTTAATGGCATCACTATGCACGCGCTCTGTGTGCAGTGGCCGCGTCGAGTGCCCGTTTGTGCTTCGGCACCTCCTCCTCTCGTCGGCTTCGCGTGCGTGAGCGTGTCCAATAGTTTTACCGCGTCGTCGCCGTCCTCCTGGAGCCCTCTCCGTAAAACCCCTCGCCGACGCTCGCCCACGGGTGCACTGTGCTTCGTTTGGCTCCGAGCTCGTTTCGGCCTCTTCCTCTGCTCTCCGGCATCGCCTACCTCTCCGTGAGCTCTGAATCAATAGCTCGTCGTGTTCCCGCGCCCTCCCGTGCTCGCTGGCCATTGCCAGGGCCTCGGCCGGACATGCCCGGCGGCACCCGAGCCCATCCCTCTCACCCGCCTATATATAGGCCTCCCCCGAGCCGTTCGAGCACACCGGCAGCCTCGCCTCACTCTCTCAGTCCTCCTCGACCACTCCCTTGAGCTCCAAGAGCTCCCGGGCCCCCAATGGCCACCATGGCCGCCGTCTCTGTCCTCCACGATTTCGGCAATGGCGAGCCGCTCCCCCTCTCCTTCCACCACAAGAGTCATCCACCACCACCCTAGAACCTTCCCCGCCCTCATCCTTGCCCTCCGGTGGCCTCTCGCCGTGCTTCCCATCTCTGACCGAAGCAGCCGTCCGCCGCGGTCGAGTTCCTTCCCATCTACGTCGTCTCCGGCGCCCGAGATTCATCCCACCCACTATGCCTTGGTCCCCCGAGCACGCTGGTGTGCCGAGCGCCGCGGGAGGTGGCCTGTGTCGTCGGCAAAGCTCATCGGGGCCGGTGCTGCTCCTCTGTCTGAGCGGGATCCCTGGAGGAGGAAGAAGAAGCTAGCCGGGCGGGCCCCACCAGTGCACGGGACCCCCTCATCAGCCACCCGACGTTGACCCCGCCCTGCCCATGTGGATAAGTGGCCGGCCCCACCCGTAAGCCTCCCATCTCTGACCAGCCCCGGGCCCGCGTGTTTTAAGTGAAAACGTATTTCTGTCAATACATATTTCTGTGAATACATTTTCGCCTCTGGAAAACGCATTCCCTTTCTTCTTTGGCCCAGAGTACGCTTTCTCTTTCTGAAAGCGCATTTCTCTAAAGACGTTTTCTGTTTTTCTGTCCAGGCCCAGATTGTGAAGTTTTTCTTTGCAAATAAGTCCCTGGCAGAAAACACTTCATATCTTTTTGCCCACAACTCCAAATGAGGTGATTCCAAAGCCCACTTCTTCGTTTCGTCGAGCCTGTTCTGTTGGTATCATTTTCACCATGTTTTGGCATTCTAAAAACGATATTTTTGCCCCTGCCTTTATTCAGCCCCCTCCGAGAGGGTACGTTTTCCGGCGATTCATTCCGCGAGCTTCTCGCACTTTCTCCCGGTGATTTCTTCCACCCGAGGCAAGCCACACCCTCCATTTGCATGATTGCAATACAGTGACATGGTTTATTTATTTGAACTTGTTTAAAATATTGCATTAGCTATGTATGATTTGTTCATGGCATTTCTTGGAGTATCGTTTTGATCTTATTGCCATGATATTGCTTGGAGTTCTAGGACTTATATTTTGATGATTATGTGAATGACATGTGCCTTTGGATTCCTAGTGGATAGTATGATTATTTTCATGATGGTATCTGGTATTATTTTGGATATCATGTTGCCTTTGGATTATTAGTGGCTAGTGTGATTTCCATCATGATGCTAGATGATATTATGTTTTGGAGTATGATGTTGGAGATGATGCTTGCATGTGGATCATAGTTGGATAGTTAGTTCTTGATATTTGAGTAGTAGACTTATCGTTCTTGGATTCATCCTGATAGTAGTGTTACAATATCCTCGGAGTGTCTTGGTATGATGTTATGATGCTTGGATTATTTGTTGGGTATGCTATGACTTGGATTATAGGTTGATAGATGATATCGGAGTATCAGTCATTACAGTTATATTTTTGGGGATAAATTCCATCATTAAGTTGGTGAGGTGCCACCGAACCAGGCTTTCTCCAGTGCAACCACATTTGCCTTTATGGGAAGGCCCTAATGCGATGCTATTGCCGTGTCTCTCGCCGGTGCCTCCAACGAGGGAAGGTTATGGGCGCGCGCTACCCTGATCAGGTAGGTGGACATAAGTCAGGTGTGCCCGTTGTTGTTGTTATGTGCACATGTCCCCGTTTGGAATTGTTTATTGTTTTGGCCATGATGGTGGCCGTTGGTGTCTTTGGTAGACACGGGGCCACCCAGGACTAGCCCAGTGGGGAGTGAGTCGGAATGGCCGTGTCAGGACCCCGACTCGATGCCACATAGGTCTAGCATGTAACACCTCATATCACTTTGAGGCCTCACGCACGGTATTCCCACGGGTGTCGTCTTACCTTTGCCTGGGACCGTTTGCGCCTTTTGGCACCCGTATATGATAGTGTCGCTAGCACCCATATGATAAGGAGCCCGAGCTGACATGGCTAGTCGTAAACCCAAAGTGGCACAAACTTACAGGGACAGGCATCCATGACCCAGCATCGAACGTGTCGGTCATCAGCAAGTGGGTCCGGGCTGTAGCACTGGGCTAACAGGACTCCGGGCTGTAGCGGGCTAACAGGCCTCCGGTACTCAATGCGTGACATTTCCCCGAAGGGACAGACACAGGAACGAAGAAGGACACATGCCGGCCAGCCTAAGTGTTCCGGAGCAGTAGCAAGCTACCATGGCTCAGTGGAGACACTAGGAGACATTTCCCGGTAAGAGAGGCTACTAAAGATAAACAACTAGATAGTCAGATCCCACACATACCAAGCATTTCAATCATACACACAATATGCTCGATATGTGCAAATACAACAGGGCATCACAACATGACTCTAAGACACAAGTACTTTATTTAAGGCTCAGAGAGCCATACATAACATACACATAGGTACGGGTCACACAACCCAGCATTCAAGTCATACAGTCATACAAACCAGCAGCGGAAGTAACTTGTCTGGGTACAGACAACTAGTAAAATAAAAGAGGCTTGGAAAGCCTAGCTATACTACGTGGTCCTTCACAAGCTCAGGATCACCACCTGGGCCTTAGCCTACTCATTGATGTCAACGTCTACGAAGAACCCATCAGAAGGGGTTGCAGCGTCTTCTGTAAAATGTAAATTATAGCAACATGAGTACAAAGGTACTCAGCAAGACCTACATCAGATCCTACATACATGCACATTATCAAGAAGGGTTGGTGGAGTTATTGCAGCACGCCAGCTTTGACTCTTGGCTAGGCTATCCTACGAGACTCCAACTTGAAATGGTTTTGCGCACACGAGTCCACTACTCACCACTTCAATACACTACCGAGGATCCACCTCCGTCTTCCTACGGAAGAGCCATCCTCGGCACTCACACTTATCTTGAGGCTTTTAGTAGTTTCCATTTACTTGTCTATGAACTGTATAGGCAACCAAGTAGTCCTTTACCGCGGACGCGGCTATTCGAATAGATCATGTTAACCCTGCAGGGGTGTACCTCTTCATACATGTTTCCACCACTTTGCGTCTGCACACGACATGTGCTCGGCAGACTTCAAGCGAAAGCCGACGTGGGTGTAGACCACGACCTACCTAAACACCTAAGTCTCCAGTCCAGGTTTATCGCCTATTCGGGTTCCATCCATGAGGAGATCCGGCCGAGGTTTCGCTCACAGCCCCAAACGATGTGAACAGGGTTCCCGAGATACCTAACGGGTATTCGGTACACCGTGCCACATACCTACTGCATCACAGCCCACCCCTACGGTCAGCGCTGTCCACGGCCTCCAGTAGGCTACAAACACCAGAAACTACTTGCAACTCCTGGACAGAGAACTAGGGTGGATAAGAAGTCGAGCGGGGTTATATTTCAGGGCCCAATGCATGGTAGTAGCTGTATCTTAAATCACACATACAGATCTCAGTGCTTAAGGTCGGTTTCAATGAAACAACCCACCATGTACTCCTACAGGGCCTCTCATCGATACCTTTACCAAATCGTGTTCACCACACCACTCTCTCATTACCGACATAATCATTTCACTCTAGCCCATCACCCAGATGAACCAGACCTGACACGACTCTAAGCATAGCAGGCATAGCAAGGTAGGAATAACACATACATATGGCTCAATCAACTCCTACACATGCTAGTGGGTTTCATCTAGTTACTGTGGCAATGACAGGTCATGCAGAGGAAGTGGGTTCAACTACCGTAGCACACAGCAGTTTGAAACGCGTTGTCTTAATGCAGTAAAAGAGAGAAGGAGCGAGAACATGGGATTGTATCGACATGATCAAATGGTTGGTTGCTTGCCTGATGGTTCGATGCACTGATACGGTTCTTCGTTAGGGTAATCACGGTACTCCTCGGAGGCAGAACCCGCCGCAAAGAACACCGATACACAACCATCACCAAAAAATGTGCAACAATATGATGCATGCATGAAACATGGCAATATGAGTGTGTTGGGCTAATGCAACTAAGACCAGAAGGGTTTGAACCAATTTGAACCAAAGATTCAAATTTCAAACTCATACATGGCCCTTTAAAGTGTTTTACCTTGTTCTGCATTAAACATCAAGTTAACTTGTTTAATCATGCATGAAAATAGTGCAGATGGATAGATTGGATTTTTCTGATCATTTTTCATATATAACTTGTCTGATTTGGAGTTACAGATTAAAAGTTATGAATTTTTGAAGTTTAAACTATATTCTGGAATTTCCTATATTAGAATAAATCCAGAAAATCAATTACTGCATCAGCCTGACGTTAGTGTGACATCAGCAGGTCAACAGGACACGGTCCGGGTCAAACCTGACAGTGGGTCCCGCGTGTCAGTGTGATTAGTTAAACTAAAATTAATTTAAACTAATCCTAAATAGTTAACAGGGCTGGGCCCCATCTGTCATTGACTCAGGAGAGTCAACCAGGGCCCACCCGTGGTCAAACCCGGGTCGGCTGCACCGGCGTTTAGCCGCCGGCGAGCCCGACGCGGCGGCGGAAGTGGTTTTGGCCGTTTCGGCCACCAAATGGGTCGCGGAGGCCATCGGAGTGGAGCTGAGGACGAGCCGCAGCTCTTGGTGGAGTCCGTTGGGGTCAGGGTGGCCGGAGTTGGCGCCGGCGACGACTTTGGCGGCCACCGGAGTTCGGCCGAAGACGAACTTGACGCTAGAGGGGTCGGTGAGGTGCGGGGAGTAGCTGGTTAGGTGCTACGTGACATGGTGAACATGATGGACACCAGTTTGTGGCCGGAGGGTGACCGGGAGCACGTCGGCGACGAGCTCCACGGCGGTGGGTGCGTTTGAGCTCCGGGAGGTCGCTACACGGCTCGGGAGCAAGAAAAGAAGGAAGGGGAAGATGGCTAAGCTCACGGGGAGTTCGACGAAGCACTTGGTGCGGCCGGGGACGGGCCGGAGCGACGTCGGCGTTGAAGGGGATCTCCGGCGACGGCGGTTCGGTCGAGGTCGATGCGGTGGGCTCGGGCCTTGCGAGCGCTCGGGGCTCGGCTTGCTCGAAGGAGAGGAGGGTAGCGGAGCTCCTGGACACGGCGGCACGGCGTGGGGTTGACGGAGGGCGTGGCTACGGCGAGGGGGTGGCGGCGATGGCGTCGGCCATGGCGGGGGAGCGCGAGAGAGAGGAGTTGGGGGAGAATGGAGGTGTCTTGGAGGTTCACGGCGCGGCGTGGAGCTCATCCATCCAGCCCCGAGGCGAGGAGGTGAAGCAGGGCGACGGCCAGCTGCGTGGCGCGCGCTGCGGTCGCCGTCGGGCACCTGCCTGCCTGCCTGGCCGGCAAGCAGCTCGCTGGAGCGGCACTGGGCTGGGCCGGCAGGTGGGCCGGGTGCTGGGCGCCAGGTAGGTTTTTTGTTATTTCTACTGTTTTCTGTTTTTTTAATATTTCTGCAACTTTGTTGACTTATTAAAAATACTTAGGCAACTCCTAAAATCACCAAACTACTCCTGGTCCATAGTTGGATTATTTCCAACATGAAACATTTTAGTTTGGAGATATTTGAGCATCTGGAAATTTTATATAATTTTAAATGCCCAAATTCAAATATCTATGATTTAATTCAAAGACCCTAAGATGACCTAGGAAAATGTGCATCACTTTTGGCAGAGGTTCTGAACCAAGACAAAAATGATGGGCATTTTAGAAGGGCATTTCAGGTTCATTGAAAAAGTTTTTAGTAAACCCTAGTTGGTTTCAGAGGGGGCTGGGGGTTCTGTCATCCCCATTTCAGGTTTCTGATGAAAGAATAAACATGATGCAACACTCTAATGCATGAACTAGCTAGGGTGTGACAACTCACCCCCACTCAAAAGAATCTCGTCCCGAGATTTGGGTTCCTCCGGAAAGAGGGCGGGATACTCGAGTCGAAGACGATCCTCCCTTTCCCAAGTTGCTTCATCCTCAGAATGGTGCGACCATTGAACTTTGAGAAACTTGATATTATGACGTCGAGTGGTACGCTCGGCCTGATCGAGGATACGAATGGGGTACTCTCGATACGTGAGATTATCTTGGAGATCAAGCATTTCGTGGTCCACTCCACGGTTAGGATCCGAGAAGCAACGCCTGAGTTGAGAAACGTGGAAGACATCGTGGACTCTGGAGAGATGCGGAGGTAGTTCCAACTGGTAGGCAACTTCTCCTTGTTTAGCGAGAATGCGAAAAGGTCCAATGTAACAAGGAGCCAATTTGCCTTTGATAGCGAAACGATGGGTTCCCTTCAGAGGAGTAACCCGAAGGTAAGCCTTCTCGTCAACCTCGAAAGTCATAGCCTTATGTTTTCGGTCATACTGACTCTTTTGACGAGATTGGGCTGTTTTCAACTTTTCACGAACGATGCGAACTTGCTCTTCTGCTTCCTGAATCATATCCGGGCCAAAGAATTGTCTTTCCCCGGTTTCTGACCAGTTAAGGGGTGTTCGCCACCGTCGTCCATAGAGAACTTCAAAAGGGGCTTTACCCAAGCTAGATTGATAGCTGTTGTTGTAAGCAAATTCGGCAAATGGAAGGCATTTCTCCCACTCCATTCCGAATGAGATAACAGAGGCTCGAAGCATGTCTTCTAGGATCTGGTTGACGCGTTCTACCTGACCACTCGATTGAGGGTGAAAAGCGGTGCTAAAGGAAAGGCGGGTTCCCATAGCATTTTGAAAACTTTCCCAAAATCGAGAGGTGAAAAGACTTCCTCGATCCGAGTTAATTTCCAAAGGAACACCATGGAGAGACACTATTCGGGAGATGTACAGGTCTGCTAACTGACTAGCAGTTATACTCTCACGAACAGGTAAGAAATGAGCTACCTTGGAAAGACGATCGACCACGACGAAGATAGCATTATTCCCTCTCTTGGTCCTGGGAAAACCGGTAATGAAATCCATACCAATTTTATCCCATTTCCATTCAGGAATAGCTAGGGGTTGAAGGGTGCCAGCAGGCCGTTGATGCTCTGCTTTTACACGACGGCAGACGTCACAATTAGCAATATACTGAGCAATTTCTCTCTTCATCCTAGTCCACCAAAACCTCTGGCGTAGGTCCTGATACATCTTAGTACTACCGGGATGAATGGTGAGAGGAGATTCATGAGCCTCCTTAAGGATCAACTGCCGTAGATGCTGGTTCCTGGGAACCACTAAACGGTTCTCAAAGTACACAACACCATGATCATTTGTGGAGAAACAACTAGCACCTCCGCTAGCAATGTTCTCCTTGATTTTAGATATTCCCTTATCTCGCTTTTGGGCAGCGATAATTTGATCCGTAAGAGTAGGTTTCGCCCCCAAGGTGGAAAGAAATCCTTGAGGAATAATGTGAAGGTTAAGCTTCCGAAATTCCTCATGGAGAAGCGGTTGACTTTGTTGTAACATCAGGTTGTTACAATAAGATTTACGACTTAGCGCATCAGCCATGACGTTGGCTTTCCCTGGGGTGTAAGTTATTCCTAAGTCGAAATCTGTGATCAACTCAACCCAACGTCTTTGTCTGAGATTCAAATCCGGTTGGGTGAAGATGTACTTTAGACTTTGGTGATCAGTGAATATTTCACAACGATTACCAAGAAGGTAATGTCGCCAGGTTTTAAGTGCATAGACTACAGCTGCAAGCTCTAGATCATGAGTAGGATAATTCTCCTCATGTGGGTGCAATTGCCGTGAAGCGTAAGCAATTACGTGTCGACCTTGCATGAGGATACAGCCTAGTCCTTGTCGCGAGGCGTCGCAGTAGATAACAAAGTCCTTAAAGAAGTCTGGCGGTACCAGTACGGGAGCAGAAGTCAGGCGTCTCTTCAGTTCCTGAAAGCTGTGCTCACATTGTGGAGTCCATTCGAACTTTTTATCTTTCTTGAGGAGTTCGGTTAGAGGTTTAGCAACTTTGGAGAAATTTTCGACAAAGCGGCGGCAATAGCTCGCTAAGCCTAGAAAACTCCGAACTTGCTTGACCGATTCAGGTGGAGTCCAATTAAGGACGGCTTGAACTCGCTCAGGGTTAACAGCAATACCTTTACCAGATATTACATGACCCAGATAGGTCACTTATGACAACCAAAATTCACATTTAGAGAATTTGGCATAAAGACGATGCTCTCGAAGTTTCTTCGACACTAGCCTTAGATGTTCAGCATATTCTTCCTCATTCTTGGAGTAGATGAGTATATCATCGAGGTAAACCACGACGAATTTATCCAAATACTCCATGAAGATTGAGTTCATTAACCGAGAAAAGGTGGCTGGAGCGTTGGTTAAACCGAAGGACATGACGGTGTACTCGTATTGGCCATAACGAGTAACAAAAGCCGTTTTAGGAATGTCCCCGTTCCTGATTTTGATTTGATGGTAGCCCAACCTCAAATCCATTTTGGAGAAGATCGAGGATCCAGCGAGCTGATCATACAGGTCGTTGATCCTGGGGAGCGGATATTTGTTCTTGATTGTGACCAAATTGACGGGTCGATAATCTACGACCATCCGGTCCATACCATCCTTCTTCTTGACGAAGAGGACGGGGCAAGCCCATGGAGATGAGCTAGGTCAGATGAAACCCTTTTTCAAGGATTCATCGAGTTGTTTCTTAAGCTCGGCTAGTTCTAGTGGTGCCATCTTATAGGGTCTTCTAGCAATCGGGACGGTTCCTGGAATGAGGTCTATTACGAACTCAACATCCCTGTCAGGTGGAACACCTGGCAATTCCTCTGGGAAGACATCTGAAAAGTCACGGACTACCGGAACGTCCTCAAGGTCTGGCAAAGGGCTGGCGTTAAGAGAATATAACTGTCGCTTGGCTATTCGGGTCAAGACATTGACTATCTTTCCCGAGGGATGGGTGAGTTGAACAGTCCTAGAGAAGCAATCAATTTTGGCATGATGAGCTGACATCCAGTCCATACCCAAGATGATATTAATATCTGAAGATTTAAGAGCTATCAAAGATGCAAGGAAAACAAGTCTGTCGATTTGGATTTCATTTCCATGACTTACCCTAGAGGTTTGCCATTTGGACCCGGAGTTTGAATTACCATAGAGGTGGGCATCTCACAGAATGTGGTGTTATGCAGACGAGCATAGCTCTCGGATATAAATGAATGAGATGCTCCTGTATCGAAAAGAACAGATGCCGGGTGGCAATTAACAAGGAGCGTACCGAGAACGACGTTGGGATCCTCTTGAGCTTCTTCGGCAGAGATACAGTTGACATGGCCACGTGTAGCGGTGGCCGGCTTGGCGTGGAACACTTTCCCTGTCGGCTTTCCACGGCTAACAGCTTTAGCAGATTGGTTGGGGTTGGTTTGGGGACACTCGCGCATATAGTGGCCTGATTCCCCACACTTAAAGCAAGTCACGGAACTGGTACGTGGAGGAACACTGTTGGTTGGACCACCATAGGGCTTGGCTGGTGCAAATGTTGAACGGGGCGAGGCGCCTGGAAGGATGGCCTCGGTGTGAACCTGGGTGGCAGGGTAGTGTTAGGCACCCACACGCGGCGCTTCTGAGGACCAGCACCGGATGAGGAACCCACGTCACGGCCATGCTTGCGTGTTGCGTCATAATCAGTCTGACCAGTCTCAGCACTGATGGCCTTGTTAACAAGCTTCTGAAAAGATGGGCACTCATGCAGACGGAGGTCGCGGCGAAGCTCAGGACTAAGTCCCTTACGGAACCTTGCTTGCTTCTTGGCATTAGTAGAAACTTCCTCAGTTGCATATCGTGCGAGGTTACCGAACTCCCTGCTGTAAGCATCCACAGAGAGTCGGCCTTGAGTGAAACTGCAAAATTCCTCACGCTTACGGTCCATGAGACCCTCCGGAATGTGATGTTCACGGAAAGCCTCGCTGAATTCAGCCCAAGTAGTGACATGGCCCGCTGGGCGCATAGCTCCATAATTCTCCCACCATAGACTGGCGGGGCCTTCAAGATGATATGCATCAAAGGTGACCTTGTCAGCCTCAGCTACTAGCGCGGAACGCAGTTTGTGAGAAATACTGCGAAGCCAGTCATCAGCGTCGAGAGGCTCGACGGAGTGGTGGAACGTGGGTGGATGTAACTTGATGAAATCACTGAGTGACACCAAGTTATTTCTCTGATGGTGAGCGGTGTTCTGCTCAATACGCTCCAACAAACGGTTGGTCTCCCGCTTGTTTCTCTCGGCTTCCAGCATAACCTCGGCTAGGGAAGGAGGATGAGGCAGATTTGCATTCCTGACTTCACTGCCTTCGGCCGACTCTTGAGGAGCGGGGTTATTGCGCGTGTTGACCATCCTAGGTAAACAAGACAATGATTTAGTCAGAATGATAAGATTCCGACATAGGATACAGAATGTAAGGAATAACTCGGAATGCAAGATGATCATCCGTATGACATGGTAGATACAGAAACTGCTTCTTTATTCCATCGTCATACACACCATACAAGGTTTAGTACAAGACCAAACAAAGGTACTATTACGGTTAAAGGAAGATTACATCACATCGGAGGCATCCCAAGCTCCTATACATTATTTTTCTACCCCTCCGGAAGGCGGTACAAACTAGGTCATATCCCACGAGTCACGCAGGACGATAGACGACACAGCTAGTATGAACTAGTGATACTATCACTAACTTAGACCGATCCGTAGTAGTCCTCGTAGAAATCACCTCCATAGCCTGGAAGCTCAACATGATCATCCGGGAACAGACGATCTCGCGGAGCTTCTGGACCATAGGGGCTAGGATGAGGTCTTGGACCAACAGACGGTGGCCTGCGGGGACCGCGAGGTGGGGTGATGCCTCCTACATCACGCCAACCCATCACGTCTGGCAGAGCAGATCTCACAGGATAGAGATCGCGCATATCCGAATATCCAGCTTGCACAGCCGGTGCAAACCGAGTCAAAGTGGCCCAATGGTCAGCACGGGTATTGAAAAGCTCTAGCCTCAAGGCCCGATTTTCACGGTCCTTATCCTCGAGCATCTCAGCAGTGGTGCGAGTCCGTGAATCCTCCTGAGTGGGGTCAGCATAGATAGCCTGGAGATACCCTTGTGCTCCCGGAAGTGATCCTGGCATATACCGGAAATCAGAGTCCCGAAATAGGCCAGACCTGACTCGCATGATGGTCATCATAGAGTAGGCGGCGTCCTGCACAACCATCTCAATAGTAACCCCGAGTCCATAGGAGCAGTGAAGGGGCTCGGTGGATCCAGGATAAGATGGAAATATCCTGACAGTGCAGAGATACTGGCTTTGATTAAAGTCTCGAAATTGCTCTTCGACCGTGTACTCAGGATACCAACGGTATCCAGCCTCAGTCATTACCCTGACCAACATGGCGGTATGGCCGGGTACATCTAGGCATCGAGTCAGGCGAACCACTTGATTGAGGTCGCGAGTGGCCATCTGAAAGCACAACCATAATGCAAAAGCATTAGAATTTCTAGCAAAATTTCGGCAGCATAACAGCTGTAAATGCTCAAGAAGGATTTTGAGACATTTGACGAAGGATTTCATACACACCCAACAACATCATATCAAAGTTCTGAGTCCATCCTAGCAGCATAATGTGGTAGTAGAACTGAACTAGGCTTGTATCCATCAAACCTATAAGGTACTACTGATTAGTAACACGTGAACCTGATAGAGAGAAAAGATCCTAATTCCTTAACCCCCGGTGGAAGAATAGACTGACTCAGATCAGAATGTCATAAGATAAAGGAGTAAAAAGAGCCTTACGTTCCAACCCACAAACAATTCCCCTACATATAACTAAAGAATTTCTAGACTCAACATCGACCAGTTTGGCTTGGAGAACCTACAGGCAGTCCGGCTCTGATGCCAACGCTGTCAGGACCCCGACTCGATGCCACATAGGTCTAGCATGTAACACCTCATATCACTTTGAGGCCTCACGCACGGTATTCCCACGGGTGTCGTCTTACCTTTGCCCGGGACCGTTTGCGCCTTTTGGCACCCGTATATGATCGTGTCGCTAGCACCCATATGATAAGGAGCCCGGGCTGACATGGCTAGTCGTAAACCCAAAGTGGCACAGACTTACAGGGACAGGCATCCATGACCCAGCATCGAACGTGTCGGTCATCAGCAAGTGGGTCCGGGCTGTAGCACTGGGCTAACAGGACTCCGGTAAACCGGGCTGTAGCGGGCTAACAGGCCTCCGGTACTCAATGCGTGACATTTCCCCGAAGGGACAGACACAGGAACGAAGAAGGACACATGCCGGTCAGCCTAAGTGTTCCCGAGTAGTAGCAAGCTACCATGGCTCAGTGGAGACACTAGGAGACATTTCCCGGTAAGAGAGGCTACTAAAGATAAACAACTAGATAGTCAGATCCCACACATACCAAGCATTTCAATCATACACACAATATGCTCGATATGTGCAAATACAACAGGGCATCACAACATGACTCTAAGACACAAGTACTTTATTTAAGGCTCAGAGAGCCATACATAACATACACATAGGTACGGGTCACACGACCCAGCATTCAAGTCATACAGTCATACAAACCAGCAGCGGAAGTAACTTGTCTGGGTACAGACAACTAGTAAAATAAAAGAGGCTTGGAAAGCCTAGCTATACTACGTGGTCCTTCACAAGCTCAGGATCACCACCTGGGCCTTAGCCTACTCATTGATGTCAACGTCTACGAAGAACCCATCAGAAGGGGTTGCAGCGTCTTCTGTAAAATGTAAATTATAGCAACATGAGTACAAAGGTACTCAACAAGACCTACATCAGATCCTACATACATGCACATTATCAAGAAGGGTTGGTGGAGTTATTGCAGCACACCAGCTTTGACTCTTGGCTAGGCTATCCTACGAGACTCCAACTTGAAATGGTTTTGCGCACACGAGTCCACTACTCACCACTTCAATACACTACCGAGGATCCACCTCCGTCTTCCTACGGAAGAGCCATCCTCGGCACTCACACTTATCTTGAGGCTTTTAGTAGTTTCCATTTACTTGTCTATGAACTGTATAGGCAACCAAGTAGTCCTTTACCGCGGACGCGGCTATTCGAATAGATCATGTTAACCCTGCAGGGGTGTACCTCTTCAGACATGTTTCCACCACTTAGCGTCTGCACACGACATGTGCTCGGCAGACTTCAAGCGAAAGCCGACGTGGGTGTAGACCACGACCTACCTAAACACCTAAGTCTCCAGTCCAGGTTTATCACCTATTCGGGTTCCATCCATGAGGAGATCCGGCCGAGGTTTCGCTCACAGCCCCAAACGATGTGAACAGGGTTCCCGAGATACCTAACGGGTATTCGGTACACCGTGCCACATACCTACCGCATCACAGCCCACCCCTACGGTCAGCGCTGTCCACGGCCTCCAGTAGGCTACAAACACCAGAAACTACTTGCAACTCCTGGACAGAGAACTAGGGTGGATAAGAAGTTGAGCGGGGTCATATTTCAGGGCCCAATGCATGGTAGTAGCTGTATCTTAAATCACACATATAGATCTCAGTGCTTAAGGTCGGTTTCAATGAAACAACCCACCATGTACTCCTACATGGCCTCTCATCGATACATTTACCAAATCGTGTTCACCACACCACTCTCTCATTACCGACATAATCATTTCACTCTAGCCCATCACCCAGATGAACCAGACCTGACATGACTCTAAGCATAGCAGGCATAGCAAGGTAGGAATAACACATACATATGGCTCAATCAACTCCTACACATGCTAGTGGGTTTCATCTAGTTACTGTGGCAATGACAGGTCATGCAGAGGAAGTGGGTTCAACTACCGTAGCACATAGCAGTTTGAAACGCGTTGTCTTAATGCAGTAAAAGAGAGCAGGAGCGAGAACATGGGATTGTATCGACATGATCAAATGGTTGGTTGCTTGCCTGATGGTTCGATGCACTGATACGGTTCTTCGTTAGGGTAATCACGGTACTCCTTGGAGGCAGAACCTGCTGCAAAGAACACCGATACACAACCATCACCAAACAATGTGCAACAATATGATGCATGCATGAAACATGGCAATATGAGTGTGTTGGGCTAATGCAACTAAGACCAGAAGGGTTTGAACCAATTTGAACCAAAGATTCAAATTTCAAACTCATACATGGCCCTTTAAAGTGTTTTACCTTGTTCTGCATTAAACATCAAGTTAACTTGTTTAATCATGCATGAAAATAGTACAGATGGATAGATTGGATTTTTCTGATCATTTTTCATATATAACTTGTCTGATTTGGAGTTACAGATTAAAAGTTATGAATTTTTGAAGTTTAAACTATATTCTGGAATTTCCTATATTAGAATAAATCCAGAAAATCAATTACTGCGTCAGCCTGACGTTAGTGTGACATCAGCAGGTCAACGGGACACGGTCCGGGTCAAACCTGACAGTGGGTCCCGCGTGTCAGTGTGATTAGTTAAACTAAAATTAATTTAAACTAATCCTAAATAGTTAACAGGGCTGGGCCCCATCTGTCATTGACTCAGGAGAGTCAACCAGGGCCCACCCGTGGTCAAACCCGGGTCGGCTGCACCGGCGTTTAGCCGCCGGCGAGCCCGACGCGGCGGCGGAAGTGGTTTTGGCCGTTCCGGGCACCAAATGGGTCGCGGAGGCCATCGGAGTGGAGCTGAGGACGAGCCGCAGCTCTTGGTGGAGTCCGTTGGGGTCGGGGTGGCCGGAGTTGGCGCCGGCGACGACTTTGGCAGCCACCGGAGTTCGGCCGAAGACGAACTTGATGCTAGAGGGGTCGGTGAGGTGCGGGGAGTAGCTGGTTAGGTGCTACGTGACATGGTGAACATGATGGACACCAGTTTGTGGCCGGAGGGTGACCGGGAGCACGTCGGCGACGAGCTCCGCGGGGGTGGGTGCGGTTGAGCTCCGGGAGGTCGCTACACGGCTCGGGAGCAAGAAAAGAAGGAAGGGGAAGATGGCTAAGCTCACGGGGAGTTCGACGAAGCACTTGGTGCGGCCGGGGATGGGCCGGAGCGACGTCGGCGTTGAAGGGGATCTCCGGCGACGGCGGTTCGGTCGAGGTCGATGCGGTGGGCTCGGGCCTTGCGAGCGCTCGGGGCTCGGCTTGCTCGAAGGAGAGGAGGGTAGCGGAGCTCCTGGACACGGCGGCACGGCGTGGGGTTGACGGAGGGCGTGGCTACGGCGAGGGGGTGGCGGCGATGGCGTCGGCCATGGCGGGGGAGCGCGAGAGAGAGGAGTTGGGGGAGAATGGAGGTGTCCTGGAGGTTCACGGCGCGGCGTGGAGCTCATCCATCCAGCCCCGAGGCGAGGAGGTGAAGCAGGGCGACGGCCAGCTGCGTGGCGCGCGCTGCGGTCGCCGTCGGGCACCTGCCTGCCTGCCTGGCCGGCAAGAAGCTCGCTGGAGCGGCGCTGGGCTGGGCCGGCAGGTGGGCCGGGTGCTGGGCGCCAGGTAGGTTTTTTGTTATTTCTACTGTTTTCTGTTTTTTTTAATATTTCTGCAACTTTGTTGACTTATTAAAAATACTTAGGCAACTCCTAAAATCACCAAACTACTCCTGGTCCATAGTTGGATTATTTCCAACATGAAACATTTTAGTTTGGAGATATTTGAGCATCTGAAAATTTTATATAATTTTAAATGCCCAAATTCAAATATCTATGATTTAATTCAAAGACCCTAAGATGACCTAGGAAAATGTGCATCACTTTTGGCAGAGGTTGTGAACCAAGACAAAAATGATGGGCATTTTAGAAGGGCATTTCTGGTTTATTGAAAAAGTTTTTAGTAAACCCTAGTTGGTTTCAGAGGGGGCTGGGGGTTCTGTCATCCCCATTTCAGGTTTCTGATGAAAGAATAAACATGATGCAACACTCTAATGCATGAACTAGCTAGGGTGTGACAGGCCGGGAGAGTGTCATGTCAGTAGATCGGTTTTGTCGGAACGCCCTTGGTCCACCCGAATGGGAGTGTGAGGCCATGGGTTCCATGGTGTGGGTAAAGTGTGCTACCTCTGCATAGTGTGTTTGTTTAAACTATCGATAGCCGCGTCCTCGGTCATGGGCATGGGTTCGTACTAGGTCACACCGTTTGATCAACACGCACATGACGGAATGACTTATAGGTGATTTATATGTTGATATTTTGAGCAGTACAGATTGGCAGGATGTTGATGATGATGTTGGAGACCAAGTGTTGGTCATGGCAGTGATCGCCGGAAATATCACTATTTGCGACCAAGTGTTGGTCATGGTAGTGATTGATACGTCCATTTTGCATCATGCTTTTATATCGATATTTATTGCATTATCGGATGTTATTTCACTTTATGTCACAATACTTATGGCTATTCTCTCTTATTTTACAAGGTTTACATGAAGAGGGAGAATGCTGGCAGCTGGAATTCTGGGCTGGAAAAGGAGCAAATATTAGAGACCTATTTTGCGCAACTCTAAAAGTCCTGAAACTCCACGGAACATCTTCAAATAAATAAAGAAAAATCCTCGCCAAAGATGAAGGCCAGGGGGCCCACACCCCGCTCACGAGGGTGGGGGGCGCGCCCCCTACCTCGTGGGCCCCCTGGTGGCTCTCCAACGTCCATATTCTTCTATATGAAGTCTTTCGATGAGAAAAAATAAGAAGTAACCTTTCGGGACGAGACTCCGCCGCCACGAGGCGGAACCTTGGCGGAACCAATCTAGAGCTCTGGCTGAGCTGTTCTATCGGGGATACTTCCCTCCGGGAGGGGGAAATCATCACCATCGTCATCACCAACGCTCCTCTCATCGGGAGAGGGCAATCTCCATCAACATCTTCACCAGCACCATCTCATGTCCAAACCCTAGTTCATCTCTTGTATCCAATTCTTGTCTCAAAGCCCGGGATTGGTGCTAGTAGGTTGCTAGTAGTGTTGATTACTCCTTGTAGTTGATGCTAGTTGGTTTATTTGGTGGAAGATCATATGTTTAGATCCTATATGCATATTATTACCCCTCTGATTATGAACATGAATATGCTTTGTGAGTAATTACGTTTGTTCCTGAGGACAAGGGAGAAGTCTTGCTATTAGTAGTCATGTGAATTTGGTATTCGTTTGATATTTTGATAAGATGTATGTTGTCTAGCCTCTAGTGGTGTTATGTGAACGTGGACTACATAACACTTCACCATTATTTGGGCCTAGAGGAAGGCATTGGGAAGTAATAAGTAGATGATGGGTTGCTAGAGTGACAAAAGCTTAAACCCTAGTTTATGTGTTGCTTCGTAAGGGGCTGATTTGGATCCATATGTTTCATGCTATGGTTAGGTTTACCTTAATACTTTTGTTGTAGTTGCGGATGCTTGCAATAGATGTTAATCATAAGTGGGATGCTTGTTCAAGTAAGAACAGCACCCAAGCACCGGTCCACCCACATATCAAATTATCAAAGTACCGAATGCGAATCATATGAACGTGATGAAAACTAGCTTGACGATATTCCCATGTGTCCTCGGGAGCGCTTTTCCTATTATAAGAGTTTGTTCTGGCTTGTCCTTTGCTACAAAAGGATTGTGCCATCTTGCTGCACTTTATTTACTTTTGTTACTTGTTGCTCGTTACCATTTATCTTGTCACAAAACTATCTGTTACCACTTATTTCAGTACTTGCAGAGAATACCTTGCTGAAAACCGCTTATCATTTCCTTCTGCTCCTCGTTGGGTTCGACACTCTTACTTATAGAAAGGACTATGATAGATCCCCTATACTTGTGGGTCATCAAGACTCTTTTCTGGCGCCGTTGCCGGGGAGTGTAGCGCCTTTGGTAGGTGGAATTTGGTAAGGAAAAAATTATATAGTGTGCTGAAATTTACTGTCACTTGTTACGATGGAAAGTAATTCTCTGAGGGGCTTGTTCGGGGTATCTTCACCCCGTCCAGTAGAGTAAAGAGTTGCTCCTCAACCTACTGAACCTATTGAAAATGAAACTCCTTTTGAATTTCCTTCCGGTATGATGGAAAAACTGCTAGCTAACCCTTTTACAGGAGATGGAACAAAGCATCCTGATGAGCACTTAATATATGTGGATGAAGTTTGTGGATTATTTGAGCTTGCAGGTATACCCGATGATGTTGCTAAGAAGAAGGTCTTCCCTTTATCTTTGAAGGGATACGCATTGATACGGTATAGGCTATGTGATGATATGAGATCATGGAACTATAAAAGATTGAAGTTGGAATTTCATCAAAAGTATTACCCTATGCATCTTGTTCATCGTGATCGCAATTATATATATAATTTCTGGCCCCGCGAAGGAGAAAGCATCGCTCAAGCTTGGGGGAGGCTTAAATCAATGTTATATTCATGCCCCAATCATGAGCTCTCGAGAGAAATAATTATGCAAAGTTTTTATGCTCGACTTTCTGAAAACAATCGCACCATGCTCGATACTTCTTGTGCTGGCTCTTTTATGATGAAGACTATTGAATTTAAATGGAATTTATTGGATAGAATTAAACGCAACTCTGAAGATTGGGACCTCGACGAAGGTAAGGAGTCAGGTATGACACCTAAGTTTGATTGTGTTAAATCTTTTATGGACACCGATATTTTCCGTAAGTTTAGCACTAAATATGGACTTGACTCTGAGATATTAGCTTCTTTCTGTGAATCTTTTGCTACTTATGTGATCTCCCTAAGGAGAAGTGGTTTAAATATCATCCTCCCATAGAAGTAAAAGTAGCTGCACCTATTAAAGTTGAAGAAAAGACTGTCACTTATAGTGATCCTATTGTTCCTACTTCTTATGTTGAGAAACCACCTTTCCCTGTTAGAGTAAAGGATCATGCTAAAGCTTCAACTGTTGTTCGTAAAAGCAATATTAGAACTTATACACCTCTTGAGCAAGTTAAAGTAGAACCTAATATTGCTATTGTTAAAGATCTCTTGTCTGATAATATTGATGGGCACGTTATTCAGTTCGATGGTGAAACTTCTAGAATTGCTAAGCCTTGTGATAAAGATAAACATAGACCTATGGTAGGCGTGCCTGTTATTTCTGTTAAAATAGGAGATCATTGTTATCATGGCTTATGTGATATGGGTGCTAGTGCTAGTGTTATACCTTATGACTTGTATAAAGAATCTGTAGCGACCAGACCTCAAACAGTCTGATCTCTGTGCTCCGGTGTCATCCCTAGATCAGTAATGCTGACACCACACAGTACTCGGAGGATTTATAACAGAGTTGCAATCACACACTTATTACATCGAGTGTCTCCATAGAGAACTTATTATAATAAATATGGCTTAAGGCCATCTAATAACGATAACAGCGGAAGGCTTGGAAGATAAGTGAGTCCATCACCTCCAACGACATCACTGAGTATAGAACCACGACCTAAAAACTCCTTAATCGTCGTCTGAAAAGTCTGCAACATTAACGTTGCAGCCCGAAACGGGTCAGCACATGGAATATGCTGGCAAGGTAACAGATAGAGAGTAATGGAATGAAACAGCTATACTATATGCATATCTGGCTGGTGGAAAGCTCTATGGTTACAGTTTTGCGTAAAGCCAATTTTTCCCTACTTCAAAGGAATAAATTTATTTAACTATCATGGTAGTTGTTAAACATTGAGAATGGTTGACAGCATTCTCAATCCCAATTAAAAATATCATTAACAAAACCCAACAAAATTAATTTAGAGTAACATGTTGAGATTCACATGATAATCCAAGTACTAGATACTCAAGATTGTCCATAACCGGGGACACGGCTAACCATGATTAGTTTATTACACCCTGCAGAGGTTTGCGCACTTTTCCCCACAAGACTCGATCGCCTCTGTTTGGTTTCTCGCACTACATGGTGTTTGAGAAGACAGATGACCGAGACATAGTCTTTCAGAAGCGCTAGCACCTTACGATTGGGTAGACTATACCACCTACATCCCCTACATCTGCTAGTCTACCACTATAAGAGTTCGCACGACTTACTCAACTATGCTAGAGCCCATAATAGCTTGTGGATGCACACGGAAGTTTCTAGTATGAATAGTCTCATGATCCCTTTGAGCCTGGGTGGCGGTCCAAAAGAAAACAGGCAAGTCCTGGAATACCCAGGTGCCTCAATCCACCCAGATGTGTGTTTAAGTTGCCACCTTAGATAAACCATTAATTAACAAACTCACATCTTTCATGGATATCACTCACCCAATCCATGTCTACTAGCATAGCATGACATAATAAGCAAACGTAGAAGTAACTCCCAAAGGTTTGATAATAAACAGGTAATAGGTACTACCTCAACTACTTCCCATCCCACAATTTAATTAGATCCTAATCATGCAATGTGTGAGGATTGTTCT
The DNA here is from genome assembly GCF_002162155.2 of Triticum dicoccoides. NCBI lineage: Eukaryota > Viridiplantae > Streptophyta > Magnoliopsida > Poales > Poaceae > Triticum > Triticum dicoccoides. The sequence continues at coordinate 68,134,818 of NC_041386.1, forward strand.
AATGCAATAAAAATGGGTAGTAGGAAAGGTATGATCAAAGTGTTACTTGCCTTGCTGATGATCCGAGAACCTAGCAATTCGAAGTAACAGGCAGTGCACTCCGGGTATTCTATCACAGACAAACAAACAAGCATACAATAAGTACTCATCTAATGCATAGGTAAAAGTCAAATAAGAGATCTAACCAGAAGGTTCAACTTAAGAACTCCGGTTGGCAAAAGAATCAAATCGAACAAAGCAACGAAAGTCAAACGGCGAAAGAAAACAACTTCGTTCTACTAATCTGGATCTAAGGCAAATTTTACAGTAGCAAAAACTTGTTTAAGTTGGTTAAACGGATAGAGGGTTTTGAGACGAAACTCCAGGCGCTTGAATCGCCTGATTCCGATAAACGAGCGAAAAGTTATACTAAAAAGAAAATCGCGATCAGAAAAATCGCGGATTAAATCCGAAAAAAAGAAAAACAACGAACGTTCATTAGAACGAACGAACGGACGAACGCTCGCTATTTAAATAAATCGGAAAAACCGATCTATTTAAAAAACCAAAACTAAAAAAAACGACGGAAAAACCGGACGGTTTTTCGAAAAGAAAAATAAAATAAACCGGCACGGATTTTGAGGCGCGGCGAACCTCGGGCGGCGTGCGGCGGCGAGGCGGCGGCGGCGCTGGGGCTGGGGCGGCTTAGGGTTTCTGCTGGGCCTCCTCCCCCGGCTTATATAGCCTAGTCGGGCCGGAGTCCGGGTCGGACACAGCCCGTTAGGTCGGTTCGTTTTTTTAAAATAATTACGTGCAGAAGAAAAATAAAAAGAAATACTAAACGGACTCCAAACATCGCGAAATAAATTTTCCCGGACTTCTAAAATCAAGCCACACAAGGTGGACATTTATTTGGGGCCTAAATGCAATTTTGAAAAATGCACATTTTTCCTAAATTCAAATAAAATAACGAAAAACTCCGAAATAAAATCTTATTTGATTTTATTATTAAATCATCAATATTTCTTTATTTTGGGAAAGTCATTTTATTCCCTCTCTCATATTTCTGTAATAGAAATAATTGACGATAAAATAACAAAATCAAATTATCCTATTCTCAAAATTTGAGAAAACTCAAATATGAAAATAACGAAATCCCCAACTCTCTCCGTGGGTCCTTGAGTTGCGTAGAAATTTCTAGGATCAACCAAAATGCAAAATTAAAATATGATATGCATAGATGACCCAATGTATAACATTCCAAATTGAAAATTTGGGATTTTACAACCAAGCATGAAATTGCACCTGCTGAGTTAGAAGATATTGATGTCACAATTAAACTTGCCAATAGAGATACTATTTCAGCGATGGGAATTGTTAGAGATGTTGAAGTCTTGTGTGGGAAAACTAAATATCCTACTGATTTTCTTGTTCTTCCTTCTCCGCAAGATAGCTTTTGTCCCATTACATTTGGTAGACCCTTCTTGAACACTGTTAATGCTCGGATAGATTGCGAAAAGAATGTTGTTACTATTGGCTTGGATGATATGGTTCATGAGTTTAATTTCTCTAAATTTAGTAAACAACACCGTGAGGAAGAATTACCTAGTAAGGATGAAATTATTGGTCTTGCTTCTATTGTCGTACCTCCTAGTGATCCTTTAGAACACTATTTGCTAGACCATGAAAATGATATGTTCACGGATGAAAGAAGGGAAATAGATGAAGTATTCTTTAAACAGGAACCTATTCTGCAACACAATGTGCCTGTTGAAATTTTAGGGGATCCTCCTCCACCCAAGGGTGATCCCGTGTTTGAGCTTAAACCGTTGCATGATAATCTTAAATATGCTTGTCTTGATGAAAAGAAGATATATCCTGTTATTATTAGTGCTAACCTTTCAAAGCATGAAGAAGAAAGATTGTTGAAAACTCTGAAGAAGCACCGTGTTGCTATTGGATATACTCTTGATGATCTTAAGGGCATTAGTCCCACTCTATGTCAACATAAAATAAATTTGGAGGCGGACGCCAAACCAGTTCGTGATCCTCAACGACGTCTGAATCCTAAAATGAAAGAAGTGGTAAGAAAAGAAATACTCAAGCTTCTGGAGGTAGGTATAATCTATCCCGTTGCTGATAGTCAGTGGGTAAGTCCTGTCCATTGTGTCCCTAAGAAGGGAGGTATTACTGTTGTTCCTAATGATAGAGTTGAATTGATTCCACAAAGAATTATCACATGTTATAGGATGGTAATTGATTTCCGCAAATTAAATAAGGCTACTAAGAAAGATCATTACCCCTTACCTTTTATTGATCAAATGCTAGAAAGATTATGCAAACACACACATTACTACTTTCTAGATGGTTATTCTGGTTTCTCTCAAATACCTGTGTCGGCTAGAGATCAATCAGAGACTACTTTTACATGCCCTTTTGGTACTTTTGCTTATAGATGTATGCCTTTTGGTTTATGTAATGCACCTGCTACCTTTGAAAGATGCATGATGGCTATATTCTCTGACTTTTGTGAAAAGATTTGTGAGGTTTTCATGGATGACTTTTCCGTCTATGGTTCCTCTTTTTATGATTGCTTGAGCAATCTTGATCGAGTTTTGCAGAGATGTGAAGAAACTAATCTTGTCTTGAATTGGGAAAAGTGCCACTTTATGGTTAATGAAGGTATTGTCTTGGGGCACAAAGTTTCTGAAAGAGGTATTGAAGTTGATAAAGCCAAGGTTGATGCTATTGAAAAGATGCCATGTCCCAAGGACATCAAAGGTATAAGAAGTTTCCTTGGTCACACTGGATTTTATAGGAGGTTCATTAAGGACTTCTCAAAAATTTCTCGGCCTCTGACTAATTTATTACAAAAAGATATACCATTTGTCTTTGATGATGATTGTGTAGAAGCATTTGAAATACTTAAGAAAGCATTAGTCTCTACACCTGTTGTTCAGCCACCTGATTGGAACCTACCCTTTGAAATTATGTGTGATGCTAGTGATTATGCTGTAGGTGCTGTCCTAGGGCAAAGAGTTGATAAGAAATTAAATGTTATTCACTATGCTAGTAAGACTATAGACAATGCTCAAAGAAATTATGCTACTACTGAAAAAGAACTCTTAGCAGTTGTATTCGCTTGTGATAAGTTCAGACCTTATATTGTTGATTCTAAAGTAACTATTCACACTGATCATGCTGCTATTAAATATCTTATGGAAAAGAAAGATGATAAACCTAGACTCACCAGATGGGTTCTCCTGCTACAAGAATTTGATTTGCATATTGTTGACAAAAAGGGAGCTTAGAACCCCGTTGCAGACAACTTGTCTAGGTTAGAGAATGTTCTTGATGACCCACTACCTATTAATGACAGCTTTCCTAATGACCAATTAAATGTTATAAGTACTTCTCGTAGTACTCCATGGTATGCTGATTATGCTAATTATATTGTTGCTAAGTTTATACCACGTAGCTTCACATACTAGCAAAAGAAAAAGTTTTTCTATGATTTAAGACATTACTTTTGGGATGACCCACATCTTTATAAAGAAGGAGTAGATGGTGTTATTAGATGTTGTGTACCTGAGCATGAACAGGAACAGATCCTACACAAGTGTCACTCCGAGGCTTATGGAGGACACCACGCTGGAGATAGAACTGCACATAAGGTATTGCAATCTGGTTTCTATTGGCCTAATCTCTTCAAGGATGCCCGTAAGTTTGTCTTGTCTTGTGATGAATGTCAAAGAATTGGTAATATTAGTAGACGTCAAGAAATGCCTATGAATTATTCACTTGTTATTGAACAATTTGATGTTTGGGGCTTTGATTATATGGGACCTTTTCCTGCCTCTAATGGATATACAAATATTTTAGTAGCTGTTGATTACGTTACTAAGTGGGTAGAAGCTATTCCTACTAGTAGTGCTGATCATAACACTTCTATTAAAATGCTTAAGGAAGTTATTTTCCCGAGGTTTGGAGTGCCTAGATATTTAATGACTGATGGTGGTTCACACTTTATTCATGGTGCTTTCCGTAAAATGCTTGCTAAATATGATGTTAATCATAGAATTGCATCTCCTTATCACCCTCAGTCTAGTGGTCAAGTAGAGTTGAGCAATAGAGAGCTCAAATTAATTTTGCAAAAGACTGTTAATAGGTCTAGAAAGAATTGGTCCAAGAAGCTTGATGATGCATTATGGGCCTATAGAACTGCATATAAAAATCCTATGGGTATGTCTCCGTATAAAATGGTTTATGGAAAAGCATGTCACTTACCTCTCGAACTAGAACATAAGGCGTATTGGGCTATTAAAGATCTCAACTATGATTTTAAACTTGCCGGTGAGAAGAGGTTATTTGATATTAGCTCACTTGATGAATGGAGAACCCAAGCTTATGAAAATGCCAAGTTGTTTAAAGAAAAAGTTAAAAGATGGCATGACAAAAGGATACAAAAGCGTGAGTTTAATGTAGGTGATTATGTATTGCTATACAACTCTCGTTTAAGATTTTTTGCAGGCAAACTTCTCTCTAAATGGGAAGTCCCCTACGTTATCGAGGAGGTCTATCGTTCTGGTGCCATAAAAATCAACAACTTTGAAGGCACAAATCCGAAGGTGGTAAACGGTCAAAGAATTAAACATTATATCTCAGGTAATCCCATAAATGTTGAAACCAATATTATTGAAACCGTAACCCCGGAGGAATACATAAGGGACACTTTCCGGAACGTTTCAGACAAGAAAAGGAATAGGTATGTGGTACGGTAAGTAAACCGACTCCAAAACAATTTTTAAGGCAATATTTCTCTGTTTTGGAATATTTAGAAAAATAGAAAAATAAGTAGCAGTTCGGGAAGGACACGAGGGCCCCACGAGGGTGGTGGACGCGCCCTACCCCTCCGGGCGCGCCCCCCTACCTCGTGAGCACCTCATGTGCCCTCCGGACTCCGTTTTCTTGCACGATACATATTTTGGTCGGTAAAAATTCATTATATAACCTCCCGAAGGTTTTGACTCCTGTATCACGCAAATATCCTCTATTTTCGTTTCGAGCTGTTGCTGCTGCAGATTAGAGCAAGATGTCTTCTCAAGAGTCAATCGGGGAGAGCCGGGTATCTAATCCGGCACCGGAACCAAGGGCAAACAACGACGCTGACCACTTTGGGCCAGCAACGGAGGAGGGGATGGAGGCCGACTTGATGAGGGTAGATGCCATGGAGGATCAAGAAGTCACCTCTCGCTTCCGAGCTGGATTCACGATGGGGGAACTACAAAGCTCAGCCATTCCAAACTCGCTTATCCCTTCCAATGTTAGATTTATTTCTTATGAAAATATGAAGAGGAGTGTCACTTGTTCTCCCGCAGCTATGCAACACCCTTGGGTGCAAGGAGCTTTAGCTGTCACAGGAAAGCTTCATAAGGAAATAATGGACCTCAAGCAGCAAGTCAGTAAGCTCGAGGAGGAGAACCACATCCTGAGGGGAATAATCGCCAAGAATATTACACCAACAACAAAGAAGGAGACATAATCACTTGGGTATGGGCAGTCCCCTTGGCAACTGCCAAGCTTGGGGGAGGTGCCCCGGTATCGTATCACAATCACAACTCCCATCTTTACCGTTTTTCTTAGTTCGATCTTATTAGTAGTATCTTGATCTAGTAGAATAAATTTTATGGCATGATCTAGTTTTGAGTTTTGCTTTATGATCTCTCTTTGTAATCGAGTCCGTGAGTTATATATAATAAAGATTAGTGTTGAGTCAATGGCTTGATTATTTTGCCATGATCTTGGGTGAATAAAAGAAAAGAGAAAAAGAATAAAAAGAAACAAAGAGTTCATATTGATCTTATTAAGAGTAATGACTTCACATAGAAAGAGTATGATGATTAAAAGTTGTTGGGAGTTGGTAGACATAGCCTTGGTCATCGTTGCAATTAATAGGAAGTAATAAGGAAAGAGAGGTTTCACATATAGATATATTATCATTGACATCTTTTATGATTGGGAGCACTCATTAAAATATGACATGCTAAAGAGTTGATGTTGGACAAGGAAGACAACGTAATGAGTTATGTCTTTTTTCTATCTGAGATAAAGTATGTTGTCATGGATCCTCTAACTTGTTGAGATTGCCTTTCCCCCTCATGCTAACCAAATTCTCAGCACCAAGTAGAAATACTACTTGTGCTTCCAAATACCCTTAAACCAGTTTTGCCATGAGAGTCCACCATATCTACCTATGGATTGAGTAAGATCCTTCAAGTAAGTTGTCATCGGTGCAAAGCAATAAAAATTGCTCTAAATATGTATGATTGATTGGTGTGGTAGAAATAAGCTTTATACGATCTTGTGATGTGGAAGTAATAAAAGCGACAGACTGCATAATAAAGGTTCATATCACAAGGGGCAATATAAAGTGACGTTCTTTCGCATTGAGATTTTGTGCATCCAACCATAAAAGCGCATGGCAACCTCTGCTTCCCTCTGCGAAGGGCCTATCTTTTATTATTATCTTCTACCTTATGCAAGAGTGATGGTGATCTTCACCTTTTCTTTTTCCATTTTATCCTTTGGCAAGCTCGGCATGTTGGAAAGAACATGATATATATATCTAATTGGATGTATGGGAGCATGAACCATTATTGTTGACATTACCCTTGAGGTAAAAGGTTGTGGGGCAAAACTATAAGCCCCTATCTTTCTCTGTGTCCGATTAAAACTCCGTAACCACAAGTATTGCGTGAGTGTTAGCAATTATGAAGGACTAAATGATAGTTGAGTATGTGGACTTGATTTTAAGCTCCGGCATAGACTCTTGCCGATGTTATGATAAATTGCAATTGCTTCAATGACTGAGATTATAGTTTGTTGGACCCCAATAAGGTTTATGATTTATACTCTTGCATTGTGAATAGATCATCACTTAAACATAAGTAATCATATGACAAAATCTATATATGTTGCTGTTATGAGAACAATCATGATGCCTTCATGTCCGTATTTTATTTTTATCGATGCCTCTACCTCTAAACATGAGGACATATTTATTGTTATCGGCTTTTCGCTTGAGGACAAGCGAGGTCTAAGCTTGGGGGAGTTGATACGTCCATTTTGCATCATGCTTTTATATCGATATTTATTGCATTATGGGATGTTATTTCACTTTATGTCACAATACTTATGGCTATTCTCTCTTATTTTACAAGGTTTACATGAAGAGGGAGAATGCCGGCAGTTGGAATTCTGGGCTGGAAAAGGAGCAAATATTAGAGACCTATTCCGCGCAACTCTAAAAGTCCTGAAAATCCATGGAACATCTTAAAATAAATAAAGAAAAATCCTCGCCAAAGATGAAGGCCAGGGGGCCCACACCCCGCTCACGAAGGTGGGGGGCGCGCCCCCCCTCCTAGGGCGCGCCCCCTACCTCGTGGGCCCCCTGGTGGCTCTCCGACGTCCATCTTCTCCTATATTAAGTCTTTCAATGAGAAAAAAATAAGAAGAAACCTTTCGGGACGAAACTCCGCCGCCACGAGGCGGAACCTTGGCGGAACCAATCAAGAGCTCCGGCAGAGCTGTTCTGTCGAGGATACTTCCCTCCGGGAGGGGGAAATCATCACCATCATCATCACCAACGCTCCTCTCATCGGGAGAGGGCAATCTCCATCAACATCTTCACCAACACCATCTCATCTCCAAACCCTAGTTCATCTCTTGTCTCCAATTCTTGTCTCAAAGCCCGGGATTGGTGCTAGTAGGTTGCTAGTAGTGTTGATTACTCCTTGTAGTTGATGCTAGTTGGTTTATTTGGTGGAAGATCATATGTTTGGATCACGACGAGTACGACTCCATCAACCCCGTTCACTTGAACGCTTCCGCTTAGCGATCTACAAGGGTATGTAGATGCACTCTCCTTCCCCTCGTTGCTAGATTACTCCATAGATTGATCTTGGTGATGCCTACAAAATTTTAAATTTCTGCTACGATCCCCAACAGTGGCATCATGAGCTAGGTCTATGCGTAGTTTCTATGCACGAGTAGAACACAAAGCAGTTGTGGGCGCCGATATTGTCAATTTACTTGCCGTTACTAGTCTTATCTTGATTCGGCGGCATCGTGGGATGAAGCGGCCCGGACCGACCTTACACGTACTCTTACGTGATACTGGTTCCACCGACTGACATGCACTAGTTGCATAAGGTGGCTAGCGGGTGTCTGTCTCTCCCATTTTAGTCGGGTCAGATTTGATGAAAAGGGTCCTTATGAAGGGTAAATAGAAATTGGCATATCACGTTGTGGTTTTCACGTAGGTAAGAAACGTTCTTGCTAGAAACCTATAGCAGCCACGTAAAAACTTGCAACAACAATTAGAGGACGTCTAACTTGTTTTTGCAGCATATGCCTTGTGATGTGATATGGCCAAAAGGATGTGATGAATGATATATGTGATGTATGAGATTGATCATGTTCTTGTAATAGGAATCACGACTTGCATGTCGATGAGTATGACAACCGGCAGGAGCCATAGGAGTTGTCTTAATTTATCTATGACCTGTGTGTCAACATAAACGTCATGTAATTACTTTACTTTATTGCTAAAGCGTTAGCCATAGTAGTAGAAGTAATAGATGACGAGACAACTTCAAGAAGACACGATGATGGAGATCATGATGATGGAGATCATGGTGTCATGCCGGTGACAACGATGATCATGGAGCCCCGAAGATGGAGATCAAAAGGAGCAAAATGATATTGGCCATATCATGTCACTATTTGATTGCATGTGATGTTTATCATGTTTTACATCTTATTTGCTTAGAACGACGGTAGCTTAAATAAGATGATCCCTCACTAAAATTTCAAGAAAAGTGTCCCCCCTAACTGTGCACCGTTGCGAAGGTTCATTGTTTCGAAGCACCACGTGATGATCGGGTGTGATAGATTCTAACTTTCGAATACAACGGGTGTTGACGAGCCTAGCATGTACAGACATGGCCTCGGGACACATGCGAAACACTTAGGTTGACTTGACGAGCCTAGCATGTACAGACATGGACTCAGAACACGGAAGACCGAAAGGTCGAACATGAGTCGTATAGAAGATACGATCAACATGAGATGTTCACCGTTGATGACTAGTCCGTCTCACGTGATTATCAGACACGGCCTAGTCGATTCGGATCATGTTTCACTTAGATGACTAGAGAGATGTCTATCTGAGTGGGAGTTCATTAAATAAATTGATTAGATGAACTCAATTATCATGAACATAGTCTAAATTGTCTTTGCAAATATGTTGTAGATAAATAGCTCACGTTGTAGCTCCCTGTTTCAATGCGTTCCTATAGAAAGATTAAGTTGAAAGATATTGTAAGCAATGATGCGGACTAGGTCCGTAGTCCGAGGAGTGTCCTCACTGCTACACAGAAGGCTTACGTCTTTGATGCACCACTCGATGTGCAAACCCCTACAACATCGTCTGTGGATGTTGTGAACACCTGACAAACACATCCTGATGACTACTTGATAGTTTAGTGCACCATACTTTACGGCTTAGAATCAGGATTCCAATGACGTTTTGAACGCCATAGAACATATGAGATGTTCCAAGAGCTGAAATTGGGATTTCAGGCTCATGCCCGTGTTGAGAGGTGTGAGACCTCTGACAAGTTCTTTTGCCAACAAGATGGAGGAGAATAGCTCAGCTAGTGAGCATGTGCTCAGAATGTCTGGGTGCTACAATCACTTAAATCAAGTGGGAGTTAAACTTCCAGATAAGATAGTGATCGATAGAGTTCTCTAGCCACTATCACTAAGCTACTAGATCTTTGTGATGAACTTCCAGCTTAAGACCGCAAAAGGTAGAAATCAAGAAGGAGCATCAAGTGTTGATGGTTTAACAAGACCACTGGTTTCAAGAAGGGCAAGGGCTAGAAGGGAAACTTCATGGATGGCAAACCAGTTGCCGCTCAAGTGAAAGAACCCGACGTTAACCCAAACCCGAGACTAAGTGCTTCTATTGTAAGGGGAACGGTCATTGGTAGCGGAACTACCCCAAATGCATGGTAGATAAGAAGGCTGGCAACTTCAACAAAGTATATACGTGTTATTAATGTGTACCTCACTAGTACTCCTGGTAGCACCTGGGTATTGGATACCGGTTCAGTTGCTATTATTGGTGACTTGAAGCAAAAGCTACGGACTAAACGGAGACTGGCTAAGGGCGAGGTGACGATGTGTGATGGAAGTGTTTCCAAAGTTGATGAGATCACCATCGCACACTCCATCTTCCTTCGGGATTAGTATTGAACCTAGATAAATGTTATCAGGTGTCTACGTTGAGCATGAATATGATTAGATCATGTTCCTTGCAATACGGTTATTCATTTAAGTTAGGGAATAATGGTTATTCTGATTACATGAATAATACCTTTCATGGTCATGCACCCTATGTGAATGGTTCATTGAATCTCGGTCGTGGTAATACACATGTTCACGCCAAAAGATGTAGAGTTAATAATGATAGTACCACTTTCTTGTGGCACTGCCGCTTAGGTCATATTGGCGTAAGATGCATGAAGAAACTCCATGTCGATGTATGTTTGGAGTCACTTGATTTTGAATATCTTGACACATGCGAGCCATGCCTCATGGGCAGGATGACTAAGACCCCATTTTCAGGTACAATGAAACAGGCAAGTGACTTGTTGGAAATCATACATGCTGATGCATGTGATCCAATGAGAATTGAAGCGTGCGGTGGATATCGCTATTTTCTCATCTTCACTGACGATTTGAGTAGATATAGGTATATTTACTTAATGAAGCACAAGTATGAAACGTTTGAAAAGTTCAAGCGATTTCAGAGTGAAGTTAAGAACCATCATAACAAGAAGATCAAATTCCTACGATCTGATCGATGAGAATTTCTGAGTTATGAGATTGGCAATCACTTAAGACATTGTGGAATTGTTTCGCAGTTGAAGTCACCTGGAACACCACAGGGTAATGGTGTGTCCGGACGTCGTAATCGAACCTTATGAAATGTGGTGCGATCTATGATGTCTCTTACCGATCTACCGCTATTATTTTGAGGTTATGCATTAGAGACAGATGCATTCACTTTAGATAGGACACCGTATAAGTCCGATGAGACGACGTCGTATGAACATTGGTTTGGCAAGAAACCAAAGTTGTCGCTTCTTGATGTTTGGGGCTGCGATTCTTAAGGCTTCAGCCGAAGAAGCTCGAACCCAAAGCAGACAAACACATCTTCATAGGATACCCAAAGGTGACAGGTGGGTATACCTTCTATCTCAGATCCGAGGGCAAATTGTTTATCGCTAAGAACGGGTCCTTTCTCGAGAAGGAGTTTCTCTCGAAAGAATTGAGTGGGAGGAAGATAGAACTTGATGAGGTTGTCGAACCTTTACTTGAACCAGAGAGTGATGCAACACAGAAAGATGTTTTCTGTGGCGCCTACGTCTGTTGAATAGGAAGTTAATGATAGTGATCATGAAGCTTCGAATCAAGTTGCTATCGAACCCCGTAGGTCGACAAGGATATGTACTACTCCTGAGTGGTACGGTAATCCTGTCTTGGATATCATGTTGTTAGACAACAATGAACCTACGAGCTATGGAGAAGCGATGGTGGGCCCGTATTCCGACAAATGGTTAGAAGCCATGAAATCCAAGATAGGATCCATGTATCAGAACAAAGTATGGACTTTGGTGGACTTGCCCGATGATCGGCAAGCCATTGAGATAAATGGATCTTTAGGAAGAAGACGGACGTGGGCGGTAATGTGACCGTCTATGAAGCTCGACTTGTGGAAAAGTATCTTTTCACAAGTTCAAGGAGTTGACTACGATGAGAATTTCTCACCCGTAGCGATGCTTAAGTCCGTCAGGATCATTAGCTGTATTTTTTGATTATGAAATCTTATAGATGGATGTCAAAACAAGTTTTCCTACCAGTTTTCGTAAGAAAAGTTGTATGTGATACAATAAAAGGTTTTGACGATCCTAAGAATGCTAAAAGGTATGCTAGCTCCGGCAATCCTTCTATGGACAAGAGCAGGCATCTCGGAATCGGAATATATGTTTTGATGGAGTGATCAAAGCTTTTAGGTTTATACAATGTTTGCTAGAAACTTGTATTTACAAGAAAGTGAGTGGGAGCACTACAACATTTCTGATAAGTATATGTGGATGACATATTGTAGATCCGAAATAATGTAGAATTTCTGGAAAGCATAAACGGTTGTTTGAAGAGTAATTTTCAAAGGAAGACCTGGATAAAGCTGCTTACATATTGGGCATCAGGATCTATAGAAATAGATCAAGATGCCTGATGATACTTTCAAAGAACACACACCTTGACATGTTTTTGAAGGAGTTCAAAATCGATCAGTCAAAGAAGGGGTTCTTGCCTGAGTTGTAAGGTGTGAAGTTGAGTAAGACTCAAAGCTTGACCACGGCAGAAGAAAGAGGAAGGACGAAGGTCGTCCCCTATGCTTTTGTCATAGGCTCTATACGGTATGCCATGCTGAAGTACTGCACCTGATGTGTGCCTTGCCACATGTTTGGCAAGAGGGTACAAAGGTGATCTAGGAGTAGATCACTGGATAGCGGTCAAAAATTATCCTTAGAGGAATAAGGAAATGTTTCTCGGTTATGGAGGTGATAAAGAGTTCGACGTAAAGAGTTACGTCGATGCAAGCTTAACACCTATCCGGATAGCTCTGAGTAGAGATACCGGATACGTATAATGGAGCAACAATTTGGAATAGCTCCAAGTGGAACGTGGTAGCAGCATCTACGATATGACATAAAGTTTTGCGAAATACATAGGGATCTGAATATGGCAAGACCCGTTGACTACAACCTCTTTCACAAGCATAACATGATCAAACCCAGAACTCATTGAGTGTTAATCACATAGTGATGTGAACTAGATTATTGAGTCTAGTAAACTCTTTGGATGTTGGTCACATGGCGATGTGACCTATGAGTGTTAATCACATGGTGATGTGAACTAGATTATTGACTCTAGTGCAAGTGGGAGACTTTTGGAAATATGCCCTAGAGGCAATAATAAATTAGTTATTATTATATCATATTTCATTGTTCATGATAATGGTTTATTATCCATGCTAGAATTGTATTGGTAGGAAACTCAGATACATGTGTGGATAAATAGACAACACCATGTGCCTAGTAAGCCTCTAGTTGACTAGCTCGTTGATCAATAGATGGTTACGGTTTCCTGACCATGGACATTGGATGTCGTTGATAACGGGATCACATCATTAGGAGAATGATGTGATGGACAAGACCCAATCCTAAGCCTAGCACAAGATCGTGTAGTTCGTTTGCTAAAGCTTTTCTAATGTCAAGTATCATTTCCTTAGACCATGAGATTGTGCAACTCCCGGATACCGTAGGAGTGCTTTGGGTGTGCCAAATGTCACAACGTAACTGGGTGGCTATAAAGGTACACTACAGGTATCTCCGAAAGTGTCTATTGGGTTGGCACGAATCGAGACTGGGATTTGTCACTCCGTGTAAACGGAGAGGTATCTCTGGGCCCACTCGGTAGGACATCATCATAATGTGCACAATGTGACCAAGGAGTTGATCACGGGATGATGTGTTACGGAACGAGTAAATAGACTTGCCGGTAACGAGATTGAACAAGGTATCGGGATACCGACGATCGAATCTCGGGCAAGTACAATACCGCTGGACAAAGGGAATTGAATACGGGATTGATTGAATCCTCGACATCATGGTTCATCCGATGAGATCATCGTGGAACATGTGGGAGCCAACATGGGTATCCAGATCCCGCTGTTGGTTATTGGCCGGAGAGTTGTCTCGGTCATGTCTGCATGGTTCCCGAACCCGTAGGGTCTACACACTTAAGGTTCGATGACGCCAGGGTTATAGGGAATAGATATACGTGGTTACCGAATGTTGTTCGGAGTCCCGGATGAGATCTCGGATGTCACGAGGAGTTCCAGAATGGTCCGGAGGTAAAGATTTATATATGGAAAGTTGTTGTTCGGGTTCCGGGAAAAGTTCGGTTTTTTTGGTATTGTACTGGGAAGCTTCCGGAAGGTTCCGGAGGATTCCGGAGGGGTCCGGAGGTCCGGAAAATGTTCCACCACGTCCAATACAGCAGCATGGGCTCTAGGGGGGCGCCCTAACCTTAATGGGCCAAGGGCGCCAACCCCCCAAGGCCCATGCGCATGGGAGAGGGGAAACCCTAAGGGGGAGGGCCTCCACTTGACTTGGGAGGCACTCCTCCTCCCCTTGGCCGCCGCCCAACCCTAGATGGGATCTAGGGGGGCCGGCCCCCTCTCTCCCCACCTATAAATAGTGGAGGGGTGGGAGGGCGGCCACACCCTTGAACCTGGTGCAGCCCTCCCTCCTCCTACACCTCCTCCTCCTCCATAGTGCTTGGCGAAGCCCTGCTGGAGAACCACGAGCTCCATCACCACCATGCCATCGTGTTGCTATTGGACTCTCTTACTCAACCTCTCCTTCCTCCTTGCTGGATCAAGGCGTGGGAGACGTCTTCGTTCCGTATGTGTGTTGAACGCGGAGGTGCCGTCCGTTCGGCGCTAGGATCATCGGTGATTTGGATCACGACGAGTACGACTCCGTCAACCCCATTCACTTGAATGCTTCCGCTTAGCGATCTACAAGGGTATGTAGATGCACTCTCCTTCCCCTTGTTGCTAGATTACTCCATAGATTGATCTTGGTGATGCGTAGAAAATTTTAAATTTCTGCTACGATCCCCAACACTTTGCTACAAAAGGATTGGGCCATCTTGCTGCACTTTGTTTACTTTTGTTACTTGTTGCTCGTTACCATTTATCTTGTCACAAAACTATCTGTCACCACTTATTTCAGTACTTGCAGAGAATACCTTGCTGAAAACCACTTATCATTTCCTTCTGCTCCTCGTTGGGTTCGACACTCTTACTTATCGAAAGGACTACGATAGATCCCCTATACTTGTGGGTCATCAGTGATCGCCAGAAAGATCACCATTTGAGACCAAGTGTTGGTCATGGTTGTGATCGCCGGAAAGATCACCGTTTGGTTTTGATCATGAGGTGATCGAGATGGTATATTGTTTGGCCGGTTAGCCAAGAGAGATATGGTTATGGAGATATGAGATGGTGATTTATTAGTATTGTATCAGTGTCATACCATGCTTAGTAGTTGTTTAATCATGGTAGTTCTTAATTAATTAACCTGTTAAATGCTATATGATTGTCTTGCCTTGATGTTTATGGTTGTTGTGAGCTTGCAAGTACATTCAATGTACTGACCTGGCGTGTCATACCAGATTGCAGGTGATGCCGTGATTGCTTGATTGTTTGTCGAGGTGCCCGTGCGTGCGACCTAGATCGTGTCCCAGCCAGAGTCCCTGTAGAGTGGAGTTCACCACCTTCGTCGTTGTTCCGCTGCTACGAGTTGTTTCGCTGCCAGCATGGAGCAAGTGTAGTATCGCAGGCGTAGTGTTGCCATGCTGATGTGCTTCTTTGTAACATGAGACCCTTGTATTATTATTATTTTAATAAGAGCTGATTTGTTCTATGTCAAGCAGTGCCGTATTCCAGAGACTTCTCCTCGATCTCTGGGTTGGAATATGGGGCGTTCCGGTTTCTCTGAGCCGGGGTGCCACAGATTGGAGAGGTCAAAACTTTAAAAAGCAATGAACCCACTATCTTGGATTTCAAGGAATTTAATTATGATAATTGTTCTTTAATAGATTGTATTTCCTTGTTGCAATCCGTGCTAAATTCTTCTCATGCTTATAGTCAAAATAAAGCTTTGACTAAACATATCGTTGATGCTTTAATGCAATCTTATGAAGAAAAGCTTGAATTGGAAGTTTCTATCCCTAGAAAACTTTATGATGAGTGGGAATCTACAATTAAAATTAAAATTAAAGATCATGAATGTTATGCTTTGTGTGATTTGGGTGCGTGTTTCCACGATCCCCAAAACTTTGTCTGATTTGCTAGGTTTCCGTGAATTTGATGATTGTTCTTTAAACTTGCACCTCGCGGATTCCACTATTAAGAAACCTATGGGAAGAATTAGTGATGTTCTTATTGTTGCAAATAGGAATTATGTGCCCGTAGATTTCATTGTTCTTGATATAGATTGCAATCCTTCATGTCCTATTATTCTTGCTAGATCTTTCCTTAGAACTATTGGTGCAATTATTGATATGAAGGAAGGGAATATTAGATTCCAATTTCCATTAAGGAAATGAACGGAACACTTCCCTAGAAAGAAAATTAAATTACCATATGAATCTATTATGAGAGCCACTTATGGATTGCCTACCAAGGATGGCAATACCTAGATCTATCCTCGCTTTTATGCCTAGCTAGGGGCGTTAAACGATAGCGCTTGTTGTGAGGCAACCCAATTTTATTTTTATTCCTTGATTTTTGTTCCTGTTTAGTAACAAATAATTTATCTATCCTATGTTTTGGTTGTGTTTTTTGTATTTAATTAGTGTTTGTGCCAAGTAGAACCGTTGGGAAGACTTGGGGAAAGTCTTTTTGATCTTGCTTTAAAAAACAGAAACTTTAGCGCTCGTGAGAGTTGCTGCCATTTTTATTGGAGAGTGATATTTAGTTAATTATTTTATAAGATGATTAATAGATAAATTCCTCATGTCCAGCAATTTATTTTAGAATTTTTGGGGTTCCACAAGTATGCGTTTGATACAGATTACTTATTTTGATGAATCTATGGCTACTAATGGAGTTTATAAACCATATAAAAGTTGGAATACAGTAGGTTTAACACCAATATAAATAAAGAATGAGTTCATTACAGTACCTTGAAGTGGTGTTTTGTTTTCTTTCACTAACGGAGCTCACGAGATTTTCTGTTAAGTTTTGTGTTGTGATGTTTTCAAGTTTTGGGTAAAGATTTGATGGATTATGGAACAAGGAGTGGCAAGAGCCTAAGCTTGAGGATCCCCAAAGCACCCCAAGGTAAAATCCAAGGACACCAAAAAGCCTAAGCTTGGGGATGCCTCGGAAGGCATCCCCTCTTTTGTCTTCATTCATCGGTAACTTTACTTGGAGCTATATTTTTATTCACCACATGATATGTGTTTTGCTTGGAGCGTCTTGTATGATTTGAGTCTTTGCTTTTTAGTTTACCACAATCATCCTTGCTGTACACACCTTTTGAGAGAGACACACATGAATCGGAATTTATTAGAATACTCTAAGTGCTTCACTTATATCTTTTGAGCTATATAGTTTTTGCTCTAGTGCTTCACTTATATCTTTTAGAGCACGGTGGTGGTTTTATTTTATAGAAATAATTGATCTCTCATGCTTCACTTATATTATTTTGAGAGTCCTTTAGAACAGCATGGTAATTTGCTTTTAGGCATAATAAAAACTTTCATATAAGTGCATTGAATGCTATGAGAAGTTTGGTACTTGATAATTTTTTTGAGATATGGAGATGGTGATATTAGAGTCATGCTAGTTGAGCAGTTGTGAATTTGAGAAATACTTGTGTTGAAGTTTGTGATTCCCACAGCATGCACGTATGGTGAACCGTTATGTGATGAAGTCGGAGCATGATTTATTTATTGATTGTCTTCCTTATGAGTGGCGGTCGGGGACGAGCGATGGTCTTTTCCTACCAATCTATCCCCCTAGGAGCATGTGCGTAGTACTTTGTTTCAATAAATAATAGATTTTTGCAATAAGTATGTGAGTTCTTTATGACTAATGATTGAGTCCATGGATTATACGCACTCTCACCCTTCCGCATTTGCTAGCCTCTCTATTACCGCGCACTTTTCGCTGGTATCATACACCCACCATATACCTTCCTCAAAACAACCACCATACCTACCTATTATGGCATTTCCATAGCCATTCCGAGATATATTGCCATGCAACTTTCCACCGTTCCGTTTGTTATGACACGCTTCATCATTGTCATATTGCCATGCATGATCATGTAGTTGACATTGTATTTGTGGCAAAGCCACCGTTCAATTTTTTCATACATGTCACTCTTGATTCATTGCATATACTGGTACACCGCCGGAGGCATTCAGATAGAGTCATATTTTGTTCTAAGTATTGAGTTGTAATTCTTGAGTTGTAAAGTAAAAAGAAGAGTGATGATCATCATTATTAGAGCATTGTCCCAGTGAGGAAAGGATGATGGAGACTATGATTCCCCCACAAGTCGGGATGAGACTCCGGATGAAAAAAAGAGGCCAAAAGAAAAAAAAGAAAGAAGGCCCAAATAAAAAAAGAAATGAGAGAAAAAGAGAGAAGGGACAATGTTACTATCCTTTTTCCACACTTGTGCTTCGAAGTAGCACCATGATCTTCATGATAGAGAGTCTCCTATGTTGTCACTTTCATAAACTAGTGGGAATTTCACATTATAGAACTTGGCTTGTATATTCCAATGATGGGCTTCCTCGAATTGCCCTAGGTCTTCGTGAGCAAGAAAGTTGGATGCACACCCACTTAGTTTCTTTTGTTGAGCTTTCATACACTTATAGCTCTAGTGCATCCGTTGCATGGTAATCCCTACTCACTCACATTGATACCTATTGATGGGCATCTCCATAACCCATTGATACGCCTAGTTGATGTGAGACTATCTTCTCCTTTTTTGTCTTCTCCACAACCACCATTCTATTCCACCTATAGTGCTATGTCCATGGCTCACGCTCATATATTGCGTGAAAGTTGAAAAAGTTTGAGAACATCAAAAGTATGAAACAATTGCTTGGCTTGTCATCGGGGTTGTGCATGATTTAATATTTTGTGTGATGAAGATAGATCATAGCCATACTATATGATTTTGTAGGGATAACTTTCTTTGGCCATGTTATTTTGAGAAGACATGATTGCTTAGTTAGTATGCTTGAAGTATTATTATTTTTATGTCAATATTAAAATTTTATCTTGAATCTTTCGGATCTGAACATTCATGCCACAATAAAGAAAATTACATTGAGAAATATGTTAGGAAGCATTCCACATCAAAAATTCTGTTTTTATCATTTACCTACTCGAGGACGAGCAGGAATTAAGCTTGGGGATGCTTGATACGTCTCCAACGTATCTATAATTTTTGATTGTTCCATGCTATTATATATTCTGTTTTGGATGTTTAATGGGCTTATTTATACACTTTTATATTATTTTTGGGACTAACCTATTAACCGAAGGCCTAGCCCAAATTGCTGTTTTTTTGCCTACTTCAGTGTTTCACAGAAAAAGAATATCAAACGGAGTCCAAACATAATGAAACCTTCGGGAGCGTGATTTTTGGAACAAACGTGATCCACAGGACTTGGAGTGGACGTCAAGCAATCAATAAGGAAGCCACGAGGCAGGGGGCGCGCCTACCCCCTGGGTGCGCCCTCCACCCTCGTGGGTCCCTCGTGGCTCCACCGACCTACTTCTTCCTCCTATATATACCTACGTACCCTGAAAACATCAGATGGCACCACGAAAACCTAATTCCACCGCCGCAACCTGCTGTACCCGTGAGATCCCATCTTGAAGCCTTTTCCGGCCCTCCGCCGGAGGGGCATTGATCATGGAGGGCTTCTACATCAACACATAGCCTCTCCGTTAATGTGTGAGTAGTTTATCTTAGACCTTTGGGTCCATAGTTATTAGCTAGATGGCTTCTTCTCTCTCTTTGGATCTCAATACAAAGTTCTCCTTGATTCTCTTGGAGATCTATTCGATGTAATCTTCTTTTGTGGTTTGTTTATCGAGATCTGATGAATTGTGGGTTTATGATCAAGATTATCTATGAACAATATTTGAATCTTCTCTGAATTCTTTTATGTATGATTGGTTATCTTTGCAAGTCTCTTTGAATTATCGGTTTGGTTTGGCCTACTAGAATGATCTTTCTTGCAATGGGAGAAGTGCTTAGCTTTGGGTTCAATCTTGCGGTGCTTGATCCCAGTGACTGTAGGGGAAATGACACGTATTGTATTGTTGACATCGAGGATAAAAATATGGGGTTTATATCATATTGCATGAGTTTATCCCTCTACATCATGTCATCTTGCTTAAGGCATTACTCCATTCTTATGAACTTAATACTCTAGATGCATGCTGGATAGCGGTCGATGTGTGGAGTAGTAGTAGTAGATGCAGGCAGGAGTCGGTCTTCTTGTCATGGACGTGATGCCTATATATATGATCATACCTAGATATTCTCATAACTATGCCCAATTCTATCAATTGCTCGACAGTAATTTGTTCACCCACCGTAATACTTATGTTATCTTGAGAGAAGCCACTAGTGAAACCTATGGCCCCGGGTCTATTTTCCATCATACAAGTTTCTAATCTATTTTATTTTGCAATCTTTACTTTCAATTTAGATCATAAAAATACCAAAAATATTTATCTTATTATTATTATCTCTATCAGATCTCACTCTTGCAAGTGGTCGTGAAGGGATTGAAAACCCCTTTATCGCGTTGGTTGCGAGGTTCTTATTTGTTTGTGTAGGTACGAGGTGACTCGCGCATGGTCTCTTACTGGATTGATACCTTGGTTCTCAAAAACTGAGGGAAATACTTATGCTGCTGTCGGTGTACTAGAATAGGGGTACCCTAGTACCCCGAACTTGTGCACGAGCAGTTGCAGCACCCCGCGGCAAGGCTTGCCGGGCGAACGCCAAGACCCTCCGTGGTTCCCTTGGAGCCATTCAAGAACAAAATATCTAAGCTCAGGAGACAAGGCCCCGGCAAGAGGAGCTTGCCGGGAAGGCCAACCAAGGCACTCCAAGGAACTTGCCGTGACGCGCCACGCGCTCCGGCAAGGCAACAAGGCCCCGGCAAGAGGAGCTTGCCGTGAAGACCAACCAAGGTACCTCGAGGCCCGGTGAGCGGCAAGCTTCCGGACCCGACAAGATAACAGCAGCGGCAAGGCGCTTGCCGCGGCAAGCGGCCACTCTGTGCCCACGCTCCAGTGCATCCACCAACGTGTCACTCTGGGGGCCTCTCCAGGCGCGCGTGGCGGGAGGCTGTGCAGCCAGCGGTGCGCAGTGGCATGCGAAGCTGACAAGATCGCCATCTGGCGAACGGTGGCGCCCCTAACGGTCCTTTTCTGCACTGTTTGGGCGACTCAGACGGGCATTTAATGCCCTTGTCCCCTGCCCTCAGGGTTAGGTAGGGTGCACTGTACAAGTAACTGTACCAACCACCTCGCTTTTTACATTTGTACCCTTCTCTGCGTTGCCACCTGTCGGTGACCCCTTTAGCGTATAAAAGGAGGCCCATGCGCAACGTAGAGAGGGGTTCAAGAGGTTCGACTGGTTCGGAACCCAGAAAAACACTACGCTCTCTCTCTGGAGCAAGAACACAAGATAATCAAACAAGCAGCAGTAGGAGTGTTATCTCTCCGGAGAGCTCCGAAGCTGGGTAAACTGCTCGTGTGCTTCGCCTCGATCTGCTCTTTGTGTGATCTCCGCCCCCCGCCGAACCGAAAGGGGCTCGGTCCGCCGGCCCCATAGGTATTCGTGGATCAGTTTCCCCGACATCTTTGGCGCGCCAGGGAGGGGGCGTCGAGATTGTGTGAACCTGATCCGGCATTCACACGAGCTAGATCTTCATCCCCTTCATCAACATGCCACCGAAGAAGAAGACTTCGGCGGCAGCCGCTTCGTCCACGTCACTTCTGCCACCGTTGGAGCAAACGGGTGGTGGAATGGACGCCGGCAGAAGAATGGACGTCGACGAGGAAGCTTATGATGCTGCCAGGTCCAAGGACAAGGCTGCACAAACCTCGGCGACTGTACATGTTCCGTGCCACTCTCAGGAGGCGCAAGACCAACAGCGTCATGGCACTTGCAGTGCCATACGCATGATAGGCCAAGACCAAGCTGGTGGATCTCGGGGCGCTCAAGACCAGCATGCACGCCAGCGTGCTGGCACGAGCGGGGCACGGTCGCCTGGACGGGATACTGCTCCTTCTAACATAGTTAGAAGTCCGAGCACGTCCCGCTCCTCGCGCCGTCCGCCACTGCCATCCACCACTCTAGCAGAAGCTTTGGCGCGAGCTCAACTGCTCCTAGATTACCCTCCGACGTCGGACAAGATCGACGAATGGAGGGCCACCATTCAGAGTCTCATCGGCTACGCCAACGGCGACACTCCATGGCGGCCGAGCGCGTCGCCGCCGCGGCAGGGTTGCCGGGCGCGAGCCGGTGGCGACGAAACGGGTGGAGGTGCAACTACCATGCAATCACCACCCCGAAGGCCAAGATCGCCGACTCGCCGGATCCACCTCGACAGCGACTCCACCGCATCGTCGGATCCACGAGCTCGTCGCGATCAGCGCCAAATTCTTCATGATCGGCAACAAGAAGACGCTCGAACTCGCATCGAGCGCCGAAGAGAAGCGTGATGTTAATACGACAAGCGCGCTGGGCCCTCTGTTGACATGCATGCGCCAGGGGAACCAGGCGATCTGCCGTACGCGGTAGGTTGCCCTGCGTTCACTCGTGAGCTGCGGCAAGTCCAGTGGCCCAGCATGAAGAACTTCAAGCCAGACGTACCGGAGAAGTACGACGGCAAGACGCATCCGTCGGAGTTCCTTAGCATCTACACCATTGCGGTGCAGGCTGCCGGGGGACGGGATGACAAGATCCTTGCCAACTACTTCCCACTGGTGCTCAAGCCCAACGTCAGATCCTGGCTCATGCACTTGCCGGACAA
Source organism: Triticum dicoccoides (assembly GCF_002162155.2). Lineage (NCBI taxonomy): Eukaryota > Viridiplantae > Streptophyta > Magnoliopsida > Poales > Poaceae > Triticum > Triticum dicoccoides. Next base: position 68,157,591 of record NC_041386.1, read on the forward strand.
CTCCATATCCTCTTGGGCTGATCTGTGCCATCAGTTTGTCGGCGCCTTCACAGGCGGACACAAGCCTCATGGCCAGGAGAGTGATCTTCATCTGCTCGCCCAGAAGGAAGGAGAGCCCCTGCACAAGTACATTCAGAGGTTCAGCAGTGTGCAGCACAACATCCCAGACGTCCACCCTGCCGCGGTGATCAGCGCGTTCCATCAGAACGTGCGAAACCGTAGGATGCGGGAGGAAATGGCGATGTGCAAGATCAGGGATGTCAGTGAGTTATATGCACTGGCCGACAAGTGTGCATGTGCTGAGGAAGGGAGGAGACTCCCTGGAGAGAATGTAGGAGCGGGAGGATCTGACAGTGAAGATGCTGCCCCGGCAAGGAAAAACCGGCGGCGGTACAACAGGAAGAGGAAAGGCAAAGAGGTGCTAGTTGTTGAGCAGTCCGGCAACGGTGGTGGCGCCAAGAAAGCCAAAGCTGGTGACTCCGGCAAGGAGGTTGCCACGGAGGTGGCGGTCGCCAACAAGCAGGACGACACCAACAAGCAGTATTGCAAGATCCACCGCACCAAGGGCCATGATCTCCAGAGCTGCAAAAAAGTCGAGCAGCTTGTTGAGCAACAGAAAGCTGAATACGAGCGGCGCGACAAGGAGAAGGCCCAGGGAGGTGCTGGGGGATCCAGCAAGAAACGTCCCGGCCGAGGAAGACGCCGCGGCAAGGCCAAGCAGCGGCAAGGAGACAGACCTCCTTGCGGCCGCGACAAGGATGAAGATGACGACGACAATGAAGACATGGATGATGAGGAGACTGATGAGCAGGAGTTCGAGAAAGCCACAGAGGTCCTGTGCGTTGACGGTGGTTCTTCTCTGCATACCTCGCACCGTCAGCTCAAGCAGTGGGTGCGGGAAGTTAATGCAGCAGAACCACCCGTCGAGTCATGCAAGCCTCTGAAATGGTCCGGTACGCCTATCATCTTTGATATTGAGGACCACCCTGATCGCATAACTGCGGTCGGGTGCTTGTCGATGTTGGTGTCACCAACAATCCGCAACCTCAAGGTCACTAAGATGCTAGTTGACGGCGGGGCCGGCTTGAACGTGATCTCCTCTGCGGTGCTCCAGAAACTCCAGATCCCTGACAGCGAGCTCGAAGAGACCGGTACATTTCAAGGAATCAACCCGGGGAGGAGCAAGCCGAAGGGAAAGATCACGTTGCCGGTAACATTTGGCAGCGAGCTGAACTTCAGGACTGAGAGGGTCACGTTTGATGTTGCTGACTTTCCATTACCTTACAATGGAATCCTTGGCCGTCCGGCACTCGCCAAGTTCATGGCAGCCTCTCACTATGCGTACAACGTACTGAAAATGCCAGGCCCGATAAGTGTCATCTCTGTCCCTGGCGACAAGAAGGATGCTCTTATCTGTGCCGACAAGATCTACCGGGAAGCAGCAGCCGCAGCAGAATGCAAGACACTTGCCGCTGAAGCTCTCGGGGGGAAGAAGAAGACCAAGTCCGGCAAGAGCTCTGATGCCCACTCCGGCAAGCGCACCTCTTCGGAGTGCTGCGCTACCATCGAGGACGCACCATCGAGCTCCACCGGCAAGTGTAAGAAGGCAATGGCAGCTCCACCTGAGACCAAGAAGGTGTCCGCCAAGGAGGACGGCACTGGTGGTACCTTCACCATCAACGCCACTCTTGACCCCAAATAGGAAAGCGCGCTCGTTGCTTTCCTGCGGGTGAATGTCGACGTGTTTGCGTGGCAACCGTCTGATATCCCCGGTGTTCCCAGGAAAGTAATTGAGCACCACCTTGCCGTCTGTCCTCATGCGCGGCCCGTCAAGCAGAAAGTCAGGAAACATGCAGTGGAGCGCCAAAAATTCATCACAGAAGAAATCAAGAAGTTGTAAGCAGCAGGCCTTGTCAGAGGAGTGCTCCATCCCACGTGGTTGGCAAATCATGTTGTCGTGCGCAAGGCTAACGGGAAATGGAGGCTTTGTATTGACTTCACTGATGTTAATAAAGCTTGTCCCAAAGACCCATTTCCCTTGCCGCGCATTGACCAGATTGTTGACTCCACAGCCGGATGTGATTTGCTTTCATTTCTTGATGCATACTCAGGATACCATCAGATCTTCATGGCAGAAGAGGATGAAGAGAAAACCGCATTTATCACCCCGTGTGGCACGTACTGCTTCGTACGGATGCCCTTCGGTTTGAAGAATGCTGGTTCAACATTCGCAATGGTAGTCCACCACGCTTTTGAGCCGTAGATGCACAGAAATGTGGAAGCCTACATGGATGACATAGTGGTCAAAAGCAAGAACAGGGCGACCCTGATTCAAGATTTAGACGAGACATTTGCAAATCTGCGCAAGATCAACCTCAAGCTTAACCCCGAGAAGTGCGTGTTTGGAGTCCCTTCCGGCAAGCTTCTCGGGTTCTTCGTGTCTCAGCGGGGAATTGAAGCCAATCCCGACAAGATCAAGGCCATTGAGCAGATTGAAGCACCAAAGCGCGTCAAGGATGTACGAAGGCTTGCCGGTTGCGTGGCTGCTCTCAGCAGGTTTATCTCTAGATCTGCTGAGCGCGCCCTGCCATTTTTCAAAATTTTGAAAAAGGCAGGTCCAATAAAATGGACTCCGGAGGCGGAGGCTGCGCTGCAGGACTTGAAGAGATACATGTCCTCCACTCCAACACTTGTCGCACCTAAGCCGCAAGAGAAGTTGCTGCTGTATATAGTGGCAACCAATCAAGTGGTTAGTGCTGCGTTAGTGGCGGAGAGGAAGGTAGATGATGAGCCAGCAACCACGGCAGATGCATCCAGCGACAAGCAGGGGGCTTCGCCGACAAGCTCTGGTCCCGACAGAGATGGATCTGCGCAGGAGCATGATAAGATGCAGAAGAGAATGGTGTAGCGTCCAGTTTACTTTGTCAGTTCCCTTCTACAGGGGGCTAGATCAAGGTACTCTGGTGTGCAGAAGTTGCTTTTCGGCCTCCTCATGGCCTCGAGAAAGCTGCGCCATTACTTCCAAGCACATGAGATTACAGACATCACTCGCTTTCCGCTGAAGAGGATACTGCAAAATCCAGAAGCGACAGGCAGGATTGTCGAGTGGGCGCTGGAACTGTCAAGCTTTGTCCTCAAGTTTGAGAGCACTTCAACTATCCAAAGCAGAGCATTGGCAGAGTTCATAGCAGAATGGACGCCAACACCAGATGAAGAAATTCCAGAGACGAGCATCCCCGTCAAAGAGGCAAGCAAAGAGTGGCTGATGTACTTTGATGGTGCCTTCTCGCTGCAAGGCGCCGGTGCGGGCATGCTGCTTGTCGCGCCCACCAGAGAGCACCTCAAGTACGTAGTCCAGATGCACTTTCCCAAGGAGCAAGCAACCAACAATACTGCAGAGTATGAAGGATTGCTTGCCGGTCTCAGAATCGCAGCAGACCTTGGGATCAAAAAGCTCATTGTCAGGGGTGACTCACAGCTTGTCGTCCACCAAGTGAACAAGAACTACCAGAGTCCATTGATGGAAGCATATGTTGATGAAGTGAGGAAGCTAGAAGAGCACTTTGACGGCCTACAGATGGAGCATATCCCAAGAGCTCAGAATGACATTGCTGATGGCCTGTCAAAGTGCGCCGCACTAAAGTTACCTGTGGAACCAGGGATCTTTGTGCTCAAGTTGACTCAACCATCCGTAACACCATCAACTGGACAAAGCAAGAAGAGGAAGTTGGTTTCTGGTGACTACTTTCCGGCAGAGCTCCCCGAAGCCGCCGCCAAGAAAGTCCCCAAGATCAACACCAAGGATGCTGAGGAGCAGTCTGCTCCGGCAAGCCTTATGGTTTGTTCCGTTGAAGCAGACGCTCCCGACAAGTTTTGCTCCGGCAAGCTTGCCGGGGAACATCAAGCTCCGGCAGGGCTGCAAGTCCTTGCCGTAGAAGCGGATGTTCCCGCAGCAGCAGATGTGCCTTTAGTCCTTGTTGTCGAGCCACAAGCTCCAGCATGGGCATAGCAGATTGTCCATTTCCTTCAGACAGGAGAACTTCCCGAAGAGCAAGAAGAAGCGGAAAAAGTAGCCCGGCAGTCAAGTATGTACCGGTTTATCGATAGCATACTGTACAGAAGAAGACTCAACGGTGTGAAATTGAAGTGTATTTGCCGGGAAGATGGACAAAAGCTATTGGCTGAGATACATGGAGGCATATGTGGCCACCACATTGGCGCAAGAGCACTTGCCGGCAAAGCTTTCCGGCAAGGTTTCTTTTGGCCGACAGCCCTCCAGGATGCAACTGCATAAGTAACCAAGTGTGAAGCGTGCCAGTTCCACTCCAAACAGATAAACCAGCCAGCTCAAGCTCTCCAGACGATCCCTTTATCCTGGCCATTTTCGGTCTGGGGGCTTGATATCCTCGGCCCTTTCCCCCGAGCTGTCGGGGGCTTTGAGTACTTGTAAGTCGCAATCGACAAGTTCACAAAGTGGCCGGAAGTGCAGCCAGTGAGGAATGGACAGCACAGTCAGCAGTCAAGTTCTTCAGGTCAATTGTTTGCCGTTTCGGAATCCCTAACAGGATCATCACCGACAACGGCACGCAATTCACGAGCCGCACCTTCATGCAATACGTCCAAGACCTTGGCGCCAAGGTCTGCTTCGCTTCTGTTGCTCATCCGAGAAGTAACGGTCAAGCAGAGAGGGCAAATGCTGAAGTGCTGCGCGGGCTCAAGACCAGAACTTTCGACAAGCTGCGCAAGTGCGGAAGAAACTGGATCGAGGAGCTGCCGGTGGTTCTTTGGTCGATCAGAACGACGCCAAATCGAGCCACTGGCCAGACGCCTTTCGCTCTAGTCTATGGAGCAGAGGCAGTTCTCCCCATGGAACTCGTATACGGATCGCCTCGAGTGCTCGCTTATGATGAGCTTGAGCAAGAACAGCTGCGACAAGACGACGCGCTGCTCCTTGAGGAAGATCGTCTTTAGGCTGCTGTACGAGCTGCTCGATACCAGCAAGCTTTGCGCCGCTACCATAGCCGCAAAGTTAAGGCCAGAAGCTTCGAGGAAGGCGACCTTGTTCTTCGGCGCGTTCAGTCCGCCAAGAATTCCAACAAGTTGACGCCGAAGTGGGAAGGCCCTTATCGGGTGAAACGAGTCACAAGGCCCGGCGCTGTCCGCCTTGAGACCGAAGATGGCATTCCGGTGAGCAACTCCTGGAACATAGAACATCTTCGTAAGTTTTTCCCGTAGGGCGCGGTTGCCGGAACCCGTTCCGGCAACCACCTTTTGTACAAGTCTTGCCGCTGTTGCATGTAATCCTTTGTACAAAGCCGGGCGTAGATCCCGTGCATAAATAAAACCCCATGTGCTCCGCACAACTTGTCCATTTCATGCATCAGTTTCTTTCTTGCATGCGTTATCTGACACTTTGTGCAGCACCTACATCCGGTAAGCAATAACGAGCCAAAGGGCTCCATATCATTATTTTCTCTTCTTTCTTCTTTTCAACAAAGGAAAAGAAGGTTCCATCGCACACAAGTTTGCCGGGGGGGGAGGAGAAGATTGTGGTATGGACCAGGCGTCGTTCAAGCAAAGTTTTGCCTTGCCGGGAAGCAAACGACAGAAAAGCTAAGTTGCCAAAGTTTGAGCAATCAATTTTTAAATTTTTGAGTTATCTTCCTCGAACGACCCTGCTTTGTATGGAAAACCTGTGCGCGGAGGAACCAACTCGTGGCTAGTTGCGCCCTTACTTTGTTTCGAGTCCGCTCAACAACTTAAGTGTGCTGCATCTAGTCGCGACAAGGTTTCTTGTCGGAAGCAGCGCCGCCAGTAGGCTGCTGACGTTCCGCACTCAGCGCTCGCGGGTCGGGTGCCTGCGCCGACAAGTTCCCTAGAAGCGTAGGGTAAAAACATACAAAGGAAGGAATCTAGTAGAGGAAATAACATAGCAATTGATAACAGAAATAAAGTTATATTACAAGATAACTTGTCGCAGCTCTAACAGACTGTTTTCATAACATGATTAGTAGCGACAAGGGAAAAGAAGAAATGGGCGGCCTAGTCTACGCGATCGCCCTCAACCCTCTTGATCTCGCTCACCTTGTCCACAATGGGTGCGACAAGGGCCTTGAGTGCGTCCCGATCGGCGTCTGGCGGCAAGGACTTGAGGACGTTGGTGAAGCTGAGGCCTGGATTGCGGAAGGCCACCTTCATCAGCACCTTCTGGAGAACTCCGGCGCAGATTCTGCGTGACTCGTCGGCCAGCTGCTTTGGGATCCTCTCCCTGAGCCGCTGAAGTGCCGTCGCCACGCCCTTGAAGAACAGGCTGAGCTTGGCGCTGGGTTGGAGATTCTCGTCGGAGGGATACCCAAAGTCCTCCATCCCCAGCTGCGCCAGCTCCTCGTCGATGACTGCGGCAATATTCACCAGACCCTCGGTCCAGTGCTCCACAGTATCTCTGAATGAGTTCTGGGTAACTGCGATGCTCTCCAGCAGCGCCTTGTCAGCCTTGACCTTCTTCGACAATGTCTTCTCCCGCTCCATGGTGTTGTCCAGCGTCCGCGTCAGCGTGGCCAGCTTCAACTTCAGGTCTGCATTGGAATCCTTGGCGGCGCTGAGCTCCTTGCCCCTCTCAGCGAGAAGACCTTGTAGCTCACCATGGGCGGCAGCATCCTTTTCACGCTCATGCTTGAGCGCGGCAAGCTCCTCGCCGCTCTTCCCGATGTTGGCCTCCAGCTGCGCCACCTTCTCCTCCAGCTCTTTCTTGGCGGCCTCTGCGATTGCGGCAGCGTCCTTTGCTTCCTTGAGCACCCCGCCAAGTGCTTGCTCGCGCTCGGCGAGCTCCTCCTCGTAGCTGTTGAGGTTGGCCTTCCGCTGCACCAATTCGCCTTCTCGCGCGGACTGCTTCTCGGTGGCCAGCCTTTGTTCCTCCTCAGCTTCGGCCTTCTCGAGAAGGAAGGCCATGCGCTCCTTGGCGAGTCGCTCCTGCTCCTGTGCCAGGGACCGGAGAGCTTCTTGATTGTGGCCACGGAGCTCCTCCGCGCGCTTCTCCATATCAACTCCCGCCTTCGCGACAAGCGCTTCCCGGGAAGCCAGCTTGGCTTGCCGTGCGCGGTAGAGTGACAACAGCTTCCGCAGCAGCTGCTCCTCCTCAGGCTCGCCACTGCTGCTGCTGGGCGTGTCGACCAACGACAGTCCAGCGGAGGCGAGCACCTCCTCATCGAAAGTTTCCCCCTCGACCGGCGCCCTGGAGCTCGACGCCCAGGGTAGCTTGATGAAGATATCGTCGCCGGCCTTCAAGTAGGCGCCGGGCTGGGGCTCCTCGAAGCCCGGCTCCGCAGTAGCGGCAGAGGGATCAGCAGTCGGCGCAGCACCTGGCGCTCCTGCGGCCTCAGGGTCATCAGTGCGATTGCCCGACCCCTCGCCGGCTTCTGCGGCGGCAGCCTTGGCGGCCTCCTCGCCGGCGGTCTCATCAGCACCGGCTCCTTCTTCATTGGCGGCGGCATCGTCAGTGCTGCCATGCGCGCCTTCCTCGCCGGCGCCCTCGGTCTCCATTGACTCAGCAGCAGATGGGTCTAAAGAACGAAGAAGGGAGAAAAATCAATCAAAAATCCAAGAGAAGAAAATCAGAAGAAGAAGAACCCAAGGGAAAGTTTTTGGACAAGTGAGTTACCTGTGCCAAGATCTGCAGTTGCGGTCTTGGCCGCCACAGGATCGACGGTGCTGTCCCTTGCTGGAGAACTGCCCCTTGCCGGAGAGCGCTCCCTTGCCGGGGACTCCTCCCTTGGCGGCGTAGTCGAAGCAGATGGCACTTCGGGACCAGCTTCCGGGCGCTCCTGATATGGCTGCTCTGCTCCTACACAAATCAACAAGCAAGATATCAACAAAGGAAAAAGCACTCATGCGCGCCTGACAGCAGAAAGCTAACTAAGAACTTACACTGGGGGCTGCGCTGGGGGCTGCTTTGAGGAGTGGTTGTCGGGTCCGTCAAGGTGGTCTCGGACCCGCCCCCTGTTGACATGGTGGGGTCATCTTCGATGACAATCACCGCGGCCTTGGCCCTCTTCGCCGCTCTCTGGGCCAGCGTCCTGAAAAGAAAGGGGTTCAGATTGAAGCAAGTCAGATACAAGATAAAAACAACAAGATTGAAGAATTACAAGAGCACCAAAGAAACTTACTCTTCTTCCTCCTTGTCGGAGCTGAGCGCGGAAAGATCGAAGTCCGGCTCCCCTCCGGTGCGGCGAGGCGGAGGAGTAGGATCCCTTGCCCGCTTGGCGGGGGCGGTGGCGGTGGCCCGGGAGGATCCCGCTCCAGTTGCCGCTGCTGCGTGAGGCGCTCCCGCGGCAACATTGCTTGCCGCGGTAGAGCGTGTCGCACGGCTCGGTGGCTGTTGACCCGGCTGCCGCCCCGCTACGTCCGCGGCCCTGCGAAGACGCCTTCTTGGCGGGGCCGGGGGCTCCGCCTGCGGCAAGATTTCGGAAGGCTCGGGCTCTTCTTCGCCGGCCTCGCTCGGCTCAGCTTCAGAGCCGGCAGGCTCTTCCTCGCCAATGAACTCCACGCGCTCGGCGAGGTTTGCCGCCTCTGCCGCCTCCGCCTCCTCCACAGTGAACCCGAACGCGCCCGCGGCAGCTGCGGCCGCAACCTCTTCCGCCCTAGTAGCGATGCGCTGCATCTCCTCATCGGTGGTGTCACGGGTGAGGCTCTTCTGCTCGCCAGCGCGGATCGACACTTCTTCCAAGTTGTCGAAGAACGCTTGCACGACGTCATCCGCAGGCTCTTGCCAGGTTGGAACGATTCCGTGTGAATCGCACAACGGCATCATGGCGCGGATCCGGTCAAGCGAAGAATTATTGCACAATGGAACGACGCCCCTCGCCAGCGTGAATGGGTGTTGGGGATCGCGTTTGAACAACTCCAAGAGCATTGCATCCAGCTCCAAGACGGTGAAGTTGTAGTTGAGGCCCGGCCGCAGCCTCATGATGTCCGTCGAGTTCTTGAATTCCCAGGCGGGCCTCCCCCTCTCCTGCAGGGGGGCGATGCGGCGGCGGAGGAAATCTGCGCCTACAGCGCCTACAGTGAGCCCGGCAAGCCTGAGGCGAAGGATCCTAGTAATGGCGATCTTCAGCCTCTCGTCTTCCGGGCCACGTTGCTCCAGTCATTGCCGCGCACTATTGGAGCTTGGCGCACGGCGGTGAAGGGCTGCGGATTCTCCTCGACGATCCAGCACCACTCCGCTCTCCACTCCTCCCACTTGCTGCGGAGCTCACCCTCCAAGTACGCCTCCTTCTTGCCGACTCTCGAGATCCAGGCGATCCCTCCGGCAAGCGGCTCTCCTCTCTCTACCCGAGGCATGAAGAAGTGGCGGAAAAGGGCAACATTGGGGTGGACTCCGACAAAGTTTTCGCACAAATGTGTGAAAACTGCCATGGTCAGAACGGCGTTGGGGGTGAAATCAAGGAGGCGGAGGCCGTAGGTGTTCATGATACCGTAGAAGAACTCCGAGAAGGGCGGGCAGAGCCCGCAATAGAAGAACAGCGCGAAGAATGGGTACCCGTTTGGAGCCAGTTCCGAAGCAGCGGCCGGGAGTACCCTCGTGCGCGGATGCGCCCGCGTCTCCGTCGCCCAAAAGAGGTAGAAGTACTCCCTCAGCTCCTTTGCGCCGAGCTGGGGGGAGAAGATCGCCCGCTCCTTCCGCAGCGCCGCGAGCCGCTGCCCCTCGGCCGACTTCACGCCCTTTCCCTTGTCGTATTTCAGAGCCATGGCGGAGGTGGTGGGGGAGGTCGACGGCGTTTGTGATGCTGGTGGCAATGGGGGGCGGAGCGCTGCTCTCTTGGCAATGGGGGAGCAGCGGAGGTTCGTGAAGATGGAGTAGTAGCAACCAGCGAGGGGGAACAAACTGCCCCTGTTTCCTCTGCTTATAAAGAGGGACGGGGCGGACGTTTCGCCCTTCCGAATAAAGAACCACCCACGATCTCTCCCATGACGCCGCATTCAACGCGTGCCGTTAGGGGAGAGCGCGGTGGATACAGAGCGAGATTCGGCATGGCCCAGTCCGCGTGTGCCCGTGCCCTGTCTTGGGCCTGGCCCAACAGCGCTCGGCACCGTGTCTGGCCCAGGCCCGGGGGCTCCTGTCGGTGTACTAGAATAGGGGTACCCTAGTACCCCGAACTTGTGCACGGGCAGTTGCAGCACCCCGCAGCAAGGCTTGCCGGGCGAACACCAAGACCCTCCGTGGTTCCCTTGGAGCCATTCAAGAACAAAGTATTTAAGCTCAGGAGACAAGGCCCCGGCAAGAGGAGCTTACCGAGAAGGCCAACCAAGGCACTCCAAGGAACTTGCCGCGACGCGCCACACGCTCCGGCAAGGCAACAAGGCCCCGACAAGAGGAGCTTGCCGGGAAGACCAACCAAGGTACCTCGAGGCCCGGTGAGCAACAAGCTTCCGGACCCGACAAGATAACAGCAGCGGCAAGGCGCTTGCCGCGGAAGGCGGCCACTCTGTGCCCACGCTCCAGCGCATCCACCAACGTGTCGCTCTGGGGGCCTCTCCAGGCACGCGTGGCGGGAGGCTGTGCAGCCAGCGGTGCGCAGTGGCATGCGAAGCTGACAAGATCGCCATCGTGGCGAACGGTGGCGCCCATAACGGTCCTTTTCTGCACTGTTTGGGCGACTCAGACGGGCATTTAATGCTCTTGTCCCCTGCCGTCAGGGTTAGGTAGGGTGCACTGTACAAGTAACTGTACCAACCAGCTCGCTTTTTACATTTGTACCCTTCTCTGCGTTGCCACCTGTCGGTGACCCCTTTAGCGTATAAAAGGAGGCCCATGCGCAACGTAGAGAGGGGCTCGAGAGGTTCGACTGGTTCGGAACCCAGAAAAACACTATGCTCTCTCTGGAGCAAGAACACAAGATAATCAAACAAGTAGCAGTAGGAGTGTTATCTCTCCGGAGAGCTCCGAAGCTGGGTAAACTGCTCGTGTGCTTCGCCTCGATCTGCTCTTCGTGTGATCTCCGCCCCCCGCCGAACCGAAAGGGGCTCGGTCCGCCGGCCCCATAGGTGTTCGCGGATCAGTTTCCCCGACAGCTGCTTTGCTGCATCATCCTTTCCTCTTCAAGGGAAAACCAACGCATGCTCAAGAGGTAGCACCTGCTAAAGGCCCACAATACAGTTGGGCCATTTACAGTATGACCTGACTTTCGGCCTCTTAGCGGCCCATGCTCTTCATGGTCCAGTACGAGCCCGCTGTCTCTTTCGGCCTGCTAAAGGCCCACATTATAGTTGGGCCATATGTAGCTCGACCTTAGTAACGACCCGTGAAATCAAATGGTCCCACCCGTTGCCCACTTCGATGTCGGCTTGTTAACGACCCGGGAGGTAAGAGGGCCGACCATTAACTTTCGGCCTGGTAATGGCCCATTAACTTAATGGGCCCACTAAAGTTCGTACATGTCTTTAGGCCCAATTAGATAAGTTGAGCCCATTATGACGAGCAATTATGCACAGGACCAAAATCGATCAAGCAAAGGTATGGCGGGAAAAACGTCGCACATCCAGCATATATTACAGGAAATTACATCCACTGGGAAATCAAAGATTTATGCCAGTGCAAATAAATGAACAGAACCTAACGATCCACAACGTCACAATCTGTAACCTCAGCACAGATGACGCCCATAAACATGTGGGCAAGTTCTTGCTGCTTTGCTACACTGTCTCTGAAAACATTGATTAGTTGTTGTTGCGCACGAATGTGCAGCTCTGATTCCTTCACCATTTCCATCATTGCTTCAGCCATTAATTGGTTCACAAACATACATTCTTTCTGTTGCATTCGAGACAGAGGAAACTGAACAGATTCAGATGTCGATTTTGGCAGGCTTGTATTATTGATAGTGGAGACTGTCTTGACCACTGCAGCATAACATAAATTAGGAGGGGAACCAAACAGATTAATCATGAGTTATTGCCATATTACCTGGCCTAGATTTATTGGAAAGAAACAATGGGGTTGCCTTGCTATTTTTAGAGTTTATCTTCTTATCTTTAGCAGCCTGCACCAAATTAACACACTAGCATTGCTATCATTGGCCAGGTCAGATAATAGGAATGCAACATTGGCACAACGAACATTTGGGCAACCAGACCTCACCAACCTACACCAAATTAACACAATATGGCACATCTATCATCAGTCAGGTAAGGTAATACAAAAGCAACATTGACACAATGAATAAATGGGCAATCTGAGCAGCACTACAATTCAGTAATGTGCATGATATGAGACAGTACACTCATGCAGCTCAGTATGCAAAACTACCAGGTAGTTTTCCTTACAAAAATCAACATTTTCGGATTTCGGGTTCCGGCAAAACCCTTGAGGTTCGGACACTGGGGTGCGCATGAAGATCTCTCCCCCTCTCTAGCTCGCACACGTCATGATCTCACGGCCTAGATCGACGAACCCAAAGAACAAGAGGACACAAGATTTATACTGGTTTGGGCCACCGATGTGGTGTAATACCCTACTCCAGTGTGGTGTGGTGGATTGCCTCTTGGGATGATGATGAATAGTTACAAGGGAAGAACAGCCTCCTGAGGAGAGGTGTTCTTGTGCTTGGTGAGCTTGAGTGGTTGAGGATGATCTGGATCCAACCTCCCCTGTGGTGGTGGCTAGTCCTATTTAAAGAGGCCTTGGTCCTCTTCCCAAATATTGAGCGGGAAGGGATCCCACAACGGCCAAATTTGAAGGGAGACAACTAGTACAAGTTATCCTGACTAAAGGTGGTCTTCCCCTGCCAAAGGTTCTGGTGGTGATGCCGTCTTGGGCTCCACAGTGACCTCCGTCCTGCCGTCCTGCTGGTCTTGGTCTCGTTGCACTGATATGGAAACCTTTTCCTGATGCCTCGAGGAACCTCGCGAGGTGTCCCTTGCCTTGATCTCTCTGCCCCTCGCGAGCCAGCATGGTGAAGCTGCCCCGGAGGAGGTCTTGTGTCGTCCGCCTCGCGAGGCTTGGCCCCTCGCGAGGGTCTTGCGTGTTTGCTGGAGAAGATGGGCCGTACAGGGCCGCTGGTGGAGCCACGCCGTGGGCCGCAGGCAGGCAAGTCTGGGGACCCCCGTTCCCAGGACACCGACAGTAGCCTCCGGGCCCAAGACGCACTCGGACTTGGCTTCGAGGGTAAAGTGCAGAGCTCTGCGGGCCCCAACAGTCTCTGGCCCCGATTGACACATGGCGATTGATTGGACGTGGGCGTCTCCGCTTCCCCACGTTGCCTCGGAAACTGCCCGACTTGACGAGTCCTTGCTGCATGCATAAAAAGATCATTATTACCTTAGATCGTGGAGGCTGGCGGTTGGCCTCCCCTTGGCTATAAATGGGAAGAGGGGGCGGAGCCCCTGTCACCCATCTCCTCCTTCGTTTCTCCCGCTCCTTCTTCTACCTTGCTTCATCGCTCGCTGCATCGACCATGGCACTAATACGGAGGTTCTCAGCCGCGGAGAAGGGAAAGACTCCCCTTGACGAGCCCGAGCCACTTACGCCGAATAAGAGGCCGTCCCATCATCGCGACATAGTCGTGAGGCCGGAAGTGTCGCGGCCATGGTACGAGCGGCCACCTCCCGGGTATCCGCTGCCTTTGTACGCCCAAGCTGAGGGCTCCGGAGGGAGGGGCGACGAGCGCCGCCGCCCGTGCCAGGGATGTGGTCGCCGCGCCGCGGTGACGCATGCCGTCGCCCCAGGAGTCTACACCGTGGACTCCTCGCGCGAACTCGTGATGTGGTTGGCGATGCCTTCGCGCACTTGGATCCGCTTCTCGCAGTTCTTCTCCATCGAGATGCTGCCGAGGGGACCCCTTGAGCTTTGGCTGCAGCATGCCGATTGCGACGCCCCGACGACTGGAGTGGAGGTTGAAGCTGTCTCCTCCAGGAGGATCTTCATGACTCGTGGTTGGGGCGAGGTCGCTCGAGTCTGCCGTGTGGAAGGCGCCCTCGCCATCCACTTCAAGTATGACGGTGTCTCCACGATGTCCTTTAAGGTCTTCGACGAGGGAGGCTGCCGCTTGGAGTGCTGCCCTGAAGGGGGTCGTCGGGGCGGCACAGCGGTCAGCGCCAAGCTTGCCGCTGGCTTCTCCAGCGGCTCTTCCAGCAGCATCTATAGCGCTTGGGAGTCCAGCGACTCTCCCGAGCCCTACGAGACCCCAGAGACAAGTGATGACAACTATGTGCCTCTGAGCTCTCGCCGGGCCTGGAGCAAGGCCGCAACGTCCGACCGTCGCCGTCGCTGATCTGGATGGGGTTGGCGTTGGCCTCCCGTGGCCCATTGTTGATGATGGCGTCGGCTGGCCTGGCACGTGTAGATAGAGCTCCTAGGAACTCCCTTCTTTTTGTTCCCTGCGAGGAATCGAAATGGACCCCGTGGGGGCGTGTAAAGGGTATGTAATGTCTTCTGTTCATATTATCCCTATTATGAAAATTTGCGATCGCATGTCTTGTTTCGGCTAGGTCTCCCCTTTCCAACCCCGCAGCAGCTTGGTGCTCTATGCCGACAGGTCCCGGTCCCCAGGCAGGCTGTGGCCGTCGCTGGTATGCCAGGTCGCAATGCCGTGGTCAAGGCGAGGAGGTGAGCGGCCCGAGGTCCAGTAAGAGCTCCTGAGGCGCGATGCTCAAGAGGTCCCCTTTAGCGCTCAAGCAACTACCGAGAGGCAGGAAAGGTTGGCGATGTTGCCGTAACAAGGCTGCCACATATAAGGATCCTATGTTGTAGCGCTGGGTCGGTCTAGGCGCGAGACTTATCTTGGCATTCCAGAGCTGGTTCCTTGTGTTGCGCCAGACTTGTGTGTTGACCACTGTTGGGTGGCTAGGTTAGGCCCATGCGAGCCTCCCCCTCTTGTCCATGCTCTTCTGTGTGCTCTGCGTCCTTAAGTCCCGGCCCTCGAGCGAGCTACACCGCCGCTGGTATGCTAGGTCGCGATGCCATGGTCAAGGCCAGGGGATGAGGGCTGGAGAGCCAGTAAGAGCTCCTGAGTCGCGATGCTCAGGAACCCCCCTTTTAACGCGCAAGCGAATTGCATGGGAGAAGAGGGAGCCCGCGGTACCGCCCGCTGTAGTCCTCAGGAGGTTCTTGCAAGTTAGCGCGAGGAAGGGCACAAATTGCCAGGGTGATTACCAGTCCGCCACTGGTTGCTTCGCAAGGAGGTGAAGGCACTGAGGGTCTGGTGAGGTGACGCGCGCGGGCATCCCGCGAGCCAGAGCTCGACCGCTCAGATTTGTCAGCTTTGCAGGGACGGACCCGAGCACAAGCGCCGTGCCGGCATGAGAGGTTCCTATGGCGGGTGATAATCAAGCAGGCAGTGATGATAGGTAGCTTGTGCATGGAAAGCAAACTAGGTTAGGTAAATGCAAGAACGATACATGCCACTGGGTCGGACCCGAGCGGCCTGGGGATGATGCAGCCCGAGGGGCGCCCCTAGCAGGGTGAACTAAAGATACAAGTGGATACATGCTGCAGGGACAGACCCATGCGGCCTGGGAATGATGCAACCCAGGGGGCACTCCCAGCTAAATAAACTTGGAAAATGTCTTTGGTTGTTGAAGGAGTGTTGGGGTAGCTGAAGACGTGCGCTGAAGAAGTCGCTCCTCACGAGCCATCGAGGCCCAGGCCGCATGGCCTCCTAAGGCTCAGGTGGCCTCCTGAGGACCGTCTCCACCTCCACCAGTATTGTGTGATGCCTGGCCTCCTGACCTGCCAGGATGCTCCGCAGGTTGCACTGGAAGGCGGCTGCCACGCTCAGTAGGCCGTACGGCATGCGAACGTAGCTGTGATGTGGACCCTCACACCGTCCAGCATGCGAAGGCCAGAAGCACTCCTGAGATGCGGCCCTGTTGAGCCCTAGGATGTTGATGCAGACGCGCAGCTCACCACCCTCTCCTGGATGGGGAGTAGCGCCAGGTGGGCGGCGGTCGCCGCGCATGGCTCTTGCATCCTGCAGCTCCAGAGTGGCCTTGGTGATGAACTCCTGAGCGCCGGGCGCTCCTTGCCCGGTGTCCTCCTGAGGGAAACATGCTGCGAAGCACGCCTCCATGTGGTGCCCGAGCGCCTCCCTCGTGACGCTGGCTAGGTCTGAGGCCCTCCAGAAGAGAGCTCCCGAGCCCTGCCCGAGGAGAGTGCCGGGCGCGCCTCCCTATGCGAGGGAGGGAGGCGCCCCAGGTGTGGGCACCGATCCTGAGGTGGCGCCGCTCCCCTGAGGCCCAGTGTGGGGTAGCTGCGTCTTCTTCTTGTGGCTGGCCTCAGGAAGGTACTGCACATACGCGCTGCCAGGGTTCCCGACTGCTGCAGCTTGGAAGGCGCGCTCGAGGGAGCACACCATGTCTCTTTCTTCGCAGGGGACTGTGATGATTCTGCCGCTTCCCGGCATCTTGAGGACGTTGTAGCCATGGTGGGTGACTGCCATGAATTTGGCTAGCGCTGGGTACCCGAGGATGGCATTGTATGGTAGGCGGATGTGGGCGATGTCGAAGTCGACAAGCTCGGTGTGGTAGTTGTCGCGCTGACCGAAGGTGACAGGGAGGCAAACTTGCCCTATCGGGGTGATGGAGCCGTTAGTCACTCCTGAGAAAGGCTTGGTGGGCTGGAGCTGATCTTATGGCACTTGAAGGCTATCGAACGTCTCGACGGACAGGACACTGAGCCCTGCACCGCCGTTGATGAGGGTCTTGGTGACTTGGACATTGCTGATAACGGGTGAACAGAGCATCAGGAGGACGCCGACGGTTGCCGCACATTTGAGCTGGTCTCCCGAGCTAAAGGTGATGGCGTACTTGGACCATCTGAGCGGGCGTGTGGCCTCGAGCATGGGGAGGGCTGCATTCACCTCGTGAGAGAACTTCTTGAAGATGCGCTGGGAATCTGGGGCCTGAGCGCCACCCAAGATGCAGGCGATGGCGCGTGGCTCCTGGAAGCCCTAGCCCCTTCGTCATGTTGGCGGTCATCGTTCCTCCTTGGTGGTGGCGGCAGCGGAGGGAGACCAGGGTTGCCCTGAGGATGGTCCTCGCGAGGCTGGTCCCTCCAGGTGCCCTCACGAGGCTAGTCTTGCCAGCGGTCCTTGTGAGGCTGGTCGCGCCACTCCTGGCGGGGCCCGCGGTCGTCCCAGCATCCTCTACCTCGTCCACCTCCTCGGCCGTAGCCCCGGTCGTTGCGCTCGGGGCATCGACCGAAGCATCCATCTCGAACGGCCCTGAGCTCTTGACAGTCGTTGGTGTTGTGGTTGCGCACATTGTGGAAGGCGCGAAACGTACGACTGTCCTTGGACGACTTGGGAAGGTCTCGGCCGCGCTTTGTGTCTGGCTCTACCGCTAGTACGGCCACGCCTTTGTGCTTCACGTCCTTGACCTTGGCCTTCTTCTCCTTTGGATCCATAGCAGGGAGCTCAAGGAGGGAGAGACGCCCCTCCTCAGCTCTTGCACACTTGGTTGCTATGTTGAACAGCTCCAAAGTCGTGCACAACTCCTCATGGATGGCGAGCTCCTCCTTCATCTTGATGTCACGAACGGCATCGGAAAATGCTGAGATGATGGCCTCGTCTGCCACCTTGGGGATCTTGAGGCACACATTGTTGAAGTGCTGGATGTACTTCTCCACGGTCTCTCCCGACTGTTTCTTGATGCGGCGCAAGTCACCCATGGCCGGGGGGTGGTCGCGAGTTCCCTGGAAGTTGGCGATGAAGCGGTCGCGCATCTCATCCCAGGAGGAGATCAACCCCGGGGGCAGGTTCAGGAGCCATGAGCAGGCGCTGTCTTTGAGAGCCACGGGGAACCAGTTCACCATGACCTTTTTGCCGCCGTTGGCCGCCTCGATGCTCAGCTCGTAGAGCTGCAAGAACTCCACAGGGTCGGGGGTCCGTCGTAGCGAGGAGGTAGATCCATCTTGAACTTGCCCGGCCAGACGACGCTACGCAGCTCAGGAGTAAATGCGCGGTAGCCTGCCGTGGCTACCGGTGCCCGTCGTGAAGGAGGAGCTTGATCTTGGTGTCCCTGCGCCGCCACGGCAAGTGGCGCATGGCCCTGCAATGGCAAGCAATCCTGACGTGGCGGTGCTGGGAGCGGTGTAGCGTTTTCTTGCGGACAGGGAACCTCTTTGCAGCTTCTTTCTTCGTGCGCGGGCACACATCACGGTGGATCACGCCACAGGACCACACATCTTGGGGCAAGGACGTCGCATTGATGTGGAGGGGCCGGAGGCACTCCATGAGCCGCGCGTCTCGGCGCGAGGACGCCGTCTTGATGCAGAGGGGGCGGAGGCGCTCTGTGAGCCACATCGCCCGCAGCCAGGGGTGGGCGAGGCAGCGAGAGGGATGGTGCAGGAGAGCCCCCCCGTGGCGCTGACGAGCTTGGCGATGTGGTCTAACCAGTCCTCGTAGAGGTCATCGACCGGGCGGTAATGCAGGCGCTCGCGTGCCATGAGCAGCGCGGCCTGCGTGTCCATGGGTGCACGACGAGCATGAGACGATGAGCCGGCCGGAGTCAGCGACGGGGTGGCTGTGCGGCCGTCTCACTGCACAGAGGGGTGCAGTGAGGAGGCTTGCTGCTCATTTGCCGCCGGGCCGGTAGCGGCAGGTGACGGAGAACGACGAGGAGGCCCGCCGACAGGGGCTGTCTAAGCAATACAGGTGGTGCGAGCGGCCCGGCGCTCAGCGTGGGCCCGGCGAGCGTCGTCCATGAACTTGGTGGAGTGGCGAAGCACGGATTGACAAGGGGAAAGCTTCAACGCACCCCTACCTGGCGTGCCAAATGTCGGATTTCGGGTTCCGGCAAAACCCTTGAGGTTCGAACACTGGGGTGCGCACGAAGATCTCTCCCCCCTCTCTAGCTCGCACACATCATGATCTCATGGCCTAGCTCGACGAACCCAAAGAACAAGAGGACACAAGATTTATACTGGTTCGGGCCACCGATGTGGTGTAATACCCTACTCCAGTGTGGTGTGGTGGATTGCCTCTTGGGCTGAGGATGAACAGTTACAAGGGAAGAACAACCTCCTGAGGAGAGGTGTTCTTGTGCTTGGTGAGCTTGAGTGGCTGAGGATGATTTGGATGATCTGGATCCAACCTCCCCTATGGTGGTGGCTAGTCCTATTTAAAGAGGCCCTGGTCCTCTTCCCAAATATTGAGCGGGAAGGGATCCCACAATAGCCAAATTCGAAGAGAGAACTAGTACAAGTTATCCTGACTAAAGGTGGTCTTCGCCTGCCAAAGGCTCTGGTGGTGATGCCGTCTTGGGCTCCACGCTGACCTCCGTCCTACCGTCCTGCTGGTCTTGGTCTCGTTGCACCAATATGGAAACCTTTTCCTAATGCCTCGGGACTCCTCGCCTACGCTTGCCTCTTTAGCACCAAAGAGGAAATGAGGACACTGCACGCGCTGGCGCCCTCCTGGCTCCAGTCGTCATGGCTTGTGTCACAGAAACCTCGCGAGGTGTCCCTTGCCTTGATCTCTCCACCCCTCGCGAGCCAGCCTGGTGAAGATGCCCCCGAGGAGGTCTTGTGTCGTCCGCCTCGCGAGGCTTGTCCCCTCGCGAGGGTCTTGAGTGTTTGCTAGTGAAGATGGGCCGTACAGGGCCGCTGGTGGAGTCATGCCGCGGGCCGCAGGCAGGCAAGTCTGGGGACCCCCATTCCCAGGACGCCAACAAACATTGTCTCCTTTAACATTTTGCTACAACTAAATTTAGATCAGATAAAGGTTGGATTCACACCGATTAACAAAATACATGCTGATGTAAAAATATAGGGATATACAACAGGTACTTACATCATCATTGGAGCACAGAGAATTCCCGCAAGATACTTTCCTTGAATACGATCCCACTACAGAAAGTCTTCTATCCTTTAAGCTTATTTTCCAAAAGAGAGATGGGTAAGAAACATGTAGAAAATATGATCAGAATGCTATAAAATTTCATGATGCGAGGATATGCACACGCTTCTTAAAATGGAGTTGACATATTTTTGTTGGACTGGAGCGGACTAGTTCTTTGGCCATTGGAATCTGCTTATTATCAGTGGGAGACGTGTTTCTCTATGCTGGAGCAGTATCTATGAAAACCGGAGTTGGTTTATTATCTCCTGGATTTTGGATCTTTTGCAAAGACCTGGTTTGTAACCCTTCAGATTCTAACATAGCCGTCTTCCCCTTGCATGCCTTATATAGAAGAATGGTGCTTCAATTATAAAACATGCTATAGCAGAGATGGAATAGGTACTGAAGAATAGAAAGGCATGACATATTGACATGTATTCCCTCCATCTAGAAATAAATGGATGTGTCTAGGCGTATTTCAGTTCTAGATACATCCAGTTTTATCCATTTCCGCGACATGTAATCCGGACAGAGGGAGTATGATGTAAGAGCTAGGGATATGACAGGACAACAATGTAAAAAACACTACTTGAATGTAAAACTGTATGCTAGCGGAATACATTACAGAAAAACACTAAGGCAACATATGCGTGTATGATTGGGAAACTAAGATGGCATTGCAAGAGACCACTAGAACAACACTTCAATGTAAAAAAGTACATGGTATGGTAGACAGATGAAGTACATACTGATGAATAACAATGCATAAGATATTGAGAAGCATGATGTCCAAACTAAGCAGATGGCATTGCGATAGATTAGAATGACTGTACTTGAATTTGAAAACATGTTATCTTTAGTGGAATAGGTACTAAAAAATAGGAAAGCATGCCATATTTACATGCATGATCAGCAGGCGAAGCACAAGGCATTGCAACAGAGTAGATGCACTCTAGGACATTATATGCATGCTGTACCCATATCAAGGGCCCAGTTAGAGCAAGGACCTTATGGGGTGAATAGGATTCATCATATTTCTGCAAGTCTTGTGAAGAACTGCCTTTACATGTTCCATCATACTGGGTATCATTGACGTCAAGTTTGTTGGCCGTTACATTGCTCCGTGAGGTTCTTGTGGATAAATCAGTGTGTGCAATTATATCTGACATGCATGGAAGACAACTAGTAGTTAGATTTATGTAATGAGTGCCTGTAGGAGACGACATAAATAGTAGGACTAGGGTTAACTAGAAGCAACAGGTCTCAAAAACTAAAGTGAGAACACAGATGAAAGCTACAAAATATGTATCATTTGTACTCGCGATTAACTAGATGTCACACAAAAGTATTAAGGAACAACATAGGTTACACTAGAAGTGGTATAATACTATAATCACCAGCCTATGGGATAGCATTGGTTGATGGATGATAACTATGGAACAACGTTACCTAAAGAACACGTCTCTTAGCTGAACTATGGAACATCGTTAACTCCTGAACAAGACCGTAAGAGATCAACATGAATATACAGTGAAATGTGATCTATTTTCAATGCTTAGATGAATAACAAAGCCATAAATGTTGCACATGTAACACCCACGATGCGGCTATATCTCCCACGTGTCGAGGCACGACTTAGAGGCATAATCGCACGGTGGTTTAGTCACAAGTGGGGTAATCTTCACACAATCCCATGTACCGAATAAGGAAGGGATAAAGAGTTGGCTTACAATAGCCACTTCACACAAACAACAAGTTAAACATACATCATCCAGAATACAATCGAGGTCCGACTATGGAACCAAAATAAAGGAAGACAACCCCAAATGCTAGATCCCCGATCGTCCCAACTGGGCTCCACTACTGATCCTCCAGAAATGAAACATAGAAACAATCAAAGGTCCTCATCGAGCTCCCACTTGAGCTCGGTTGCATCACCTGCACTGATATCATCGGTACTTGCAACTGTTTAGAAGTATCTGTGAGTCACGAGGACTCAGCAATCTCACACCCGCGAGATCAAGACTATTTAAGCTTATGGGTAGAGTAATGTAGTGAGGTGGAGCTGCAGCAAGCACTAAGCAAATATGGTGGCTAACATTCGCAAATAAGAGCGAGAAGAGAAGCAATGCAACGGCCGAGAAGCTAGAAGTGATCCTGAAACTACTTACGTTCAACCATAACACAAGACCGTGTTCACTTCCCGGACTCCGCCGAGAAGAGACCATCACGGCTACACACGCAGTTGATGCATTTTAATTAAGTCAAGTGTCAAGTTCTCTACAATCGGACATTACCAAATTCCCATCTGCCACATAACCGCGGGCGCGACTCTCGAAAGTTTATACCCTGTAGGTGTGTCCCAACTTAGCCCATCACAAGCTCTCATGGTCAACGAAGGATATTCCTTCTCCCGGAAAGACCCGATCAGTCTCGGAATCCCAGTTACAAGACATTTTGACAATGGTAAAATAAAACCAGCAAAGCCGCCTGATGTGTCGACAATCCCGGTAGGAGTCGCACGTATCTCGTTCTTAGGACACACCGGATAGGTCAAGCTATGAGTAAAACCAGCCCTCAAGTTGCCCCAAGGTGGCCACGCAGGCTGGCCGGTTCGGACCAACACTTAG
>NC_041386.1:68180385-68184944 GCF_002162155.2 Triticum dicoccoides
TCGGGAGCGCGACTCCCAAGAGAAAAGTAATAGGTTGTTAGGCAAATGTTAAAACCAAGGTTGGGCCTTGCTGGAGGAGTTTTATTCAAAGCAAACTGTCAAGGGGTTCCCATAACACCCAACCACGTAAGGAACACAAAATCAAGGAACATAACACCGATGTGACGGAAACTAGGGCGACAAGAGTGGAACAAAACACCAGGCATAAGGCCGAGCCTTCTACCCTTTACCAAGTATATAGATGCATTAATTAAAAAATAATAGATATTGTGATATCCCAACATATCCATGTTCCAACATGGAACAAACTTCATCTTCACCTGCAACTAGCAACACTATAAGAGGGGCTGAGCAAAAGCGGTAACATAGCCAAACAACGGTTTTCTAGGAAGGTGGGTTAGAGGCTTGACATGGCAACATGGGAGGCATGATATAATAAGTGGTAGGTAGCGCGACATATCGATAGAACGAACAACTAGCAAGCAAAGATAGAAGTGACTTCGAGGTATGGTCATCTTGCCTACAAAGTTCTCAGAGTTGTCGAAAGCTTGATCCTCAAAAGCCTACTCAACAGGTTCCTCGTACACGTACTCGTCTCCCGGCTCTACCCAAGGCCAAAACACAAGCAAAGGAACAACAATCAAACACGGTGCAATGCACAAGCAACATGATGCGAAACATGGCATGATATGCAAGATATGATATGCAATGCATATGCGTGCTCAGGAAGGAAAGAATGATCAAGGCATCAACTTGGCAAACCAAGTATGGCACTAGAAAGATGAGATGATTTCAGTTGAAATCGATATAAAGATCATCGGAAACGGATGCATGGTTTGCAAATGGCAAGCAAAACAAGAATGACGCAAATCTGCGATTAACAGCACGATAGCACTTAGAATGCAACAAGAAACTAAGCTACTGCACTCCAACATAGCAACAAAGCATATGGCAGTTATGTACAAGAGATTCTTGACAAAACATGAACACTGAGCTACGGATAAATCACATTAGAACATGTTCAAACAAGTATGGCAAAAGTGCAGAAGATAACAACTTCACAGACTTAGTGAAAATACTAACATGACAAAACAACATCAGGAAGCACTGTTTAGAGCAAGTGAACAACATGCTACAGGAACATATAATGGCAAATAAAGGCATGGAAGGAATCTACTAAATGCATAGAACAAAACTCCCTTATTGAACATGAGCCAAAAAGGCACATAAGATATGAGGCACCCATGTAAACATAGCAAGTTTTGTTAATAGTTTCAGACATAGAAGAAAAATAGAGCATGACATAAACAGATTCATGATAGCAACTTTGCGAGCTCATGCCACTCACCACAAAGCATTAAATGACAACATAAGCATACCAACAGTAATAAGACATGTTCATGAATCTAGCAATGGCAAGATCAAGTTAATAGGATGCATGGATCACTAGCAACAACCATGGCAATATTGATTAACATGTTAACAATCTGCCAGGAATATTTTATAGCAAAAGTGGAGCAAGAAAATGACATACTAGAGCACTCCATAATTGCAGCCAGGGGCATGAATAGATAGATAATAACTACATTCTCAAAACATCCTTAGTTAAGTATCTCAAAATAAGCATGGATCTCAATGTAGCATCAAGTTTACATGGCATCAAAATAACAGCAGGAAAAGGACTTGGGCGAAATCCTAAGTGCATGAAAACAGCAACATCAGGGAGCCTAGTTTGCATGCTTATTCTAGTCACCACATAGATCACAAAAATACAAGACTTGCACCTATGTAAATATGGCATGTTTTAGTTCAAAACACATGTATACCTCATGCTCAAAGGATGCACACATCAAATGCAACAAAAATGACAAATCACCATGATCTGATAAGTACCAGCAGCTAACATTTTATAGCACTCTTCAAACAATGAAAATGGCACCATAATGGACAGTAACATGCATGCAAGTTCAACTAAGATGAAGAGCTCAACGAGACGAACATTTGGACATATCATATGCATGATTCGGAGCCACGGTCACCAAGATGTGGCATGTGGAACAGGGCATAAAAATAATGCAGATTTGTGGACTTAGTGGAAATTTAACCTCCGGAAAGTCAACGGGACGGGGACGTTCCGGGACGGCAGCGAGACGTTTGGTTCGGGGACGGGTGGATCTCATCCCACCCGTCCGGATCCGGCGCCGGTGAGGTTCGGCCGCCGGCGGGAGGAGGCGAGGCGACGGAGCTCCGGCGAGCTCGGCGACGGAAGGAGGCAGCGGGGCGCTTGCAGGACGACGGCAGCGCGCGGGTAGGTGGCGGTGGCGCAAAGGCGAGGGGTGCAGGGCGGCGAAGGCGCGCCGTGGGGAGGCGGTGTGGCGGCGCGGCGATGGACGACACACGGTGGCCGGGGCGGCAGAGCCTGGAAGCGGCGTGGGTGGAGCTCGGGCGGAGCGGTGGCGGCGCTGGGCGTGAGGCAGGGGCGCGGGGCGCCTGCGGGCTCACAGTGACGGTGGCCGGGCCAGGAGGGCCGGATTTGGGCCCGCAGGGCCTGGCGTGGTGGAGGCCGGCGGCTGGCGGCGGGAGTGGTACTTGGCATGCTCTGATTGGAGGGGAACGGCGGTGGGGGTGACGTGGAGCTTTCTCATTGGTCGGGACGACATGACTAGGCGGCGATGGACATGTCCGGCGCGGCGCGGACGTGTCCGGCGGCACGAGGATGAAGAAGACTAGGTTTTGGACTGCGAATCTCGGGGAGGGGCACATATTTATAGGTAGAGGGAGGTGGGAATGTCCAAATGGGGTGCGGTTTTCGCCCACACGATCGTGATCCGACGGCGGAGAACATGGAGATGGTTTATATGGGTTATTGGGCTGTTTTGGAGGGATGTTGAGCTGCAACACCAAAGAGGCTTTTGCGGTTACCCGGTTAACCGTTGGGGCATCAAACGGCCTCCAAATGGAACCAAGTTTGATAGACGGTCTACCGGTGATATACCAAGGCCACTTGACAAATCTCGGCCCATTTCGAGAACGTTTAACTCCCGCTCATGAAAAGAGACAAGAGGGGTGCACTGGGTGCATGTGGGAGTGTCGGATTGCGAAACGGACAATGGGGAAAATGCTCGGATGCATGAGACGAACACGAATGCAAATGCAATGCACGTGATGACATGATATAAAATGCATGACATGAACAAAATGCAAAACAAAAGACAAAAACCCAACCACGAAGGGAAAAACATATCACCACGCCGAAAATGGCAAGAGTCGGAGTTACAAATATGGAAAGTAGCATCCGGGGTGTTACAGCACAGAAGTAAGATGAGGGTACACCCTATCTGGCCACCATCCATAGGAGTGAGCATCATGTGCTGACTTGTCGATGGCCCTGCAGTTGTTGTGGCTGTCCATGTCGGGCACGTGCATTCGATGCAGGGAATTGTTGAGTGGGAACTATAGGTCCCTTCTGGTGCATGCTTCCCTTGTTGGAGCAGCTGCGGTGAGTCGGAAGATGGTGTGGCTGAAGATGCAAAAAACGCATAATGTTAAGAACGACACATCTCTCTTATCTGAAGAAATACCCTAAGAGATCAACATCAAGGTACGAGAGTGGTCACACGTCTGTTGACTGAAGATTAAATTGGGGTCACACGATTTTACTTTATTTTGGTATTGTCCGATCTACGCCGGATGGCTTGATGGCCGTCTTGTGCCTCCCGGCTGACACTGTTCGGAATCTTCACCGAAGAGCCAGCAACCACCAGCAGAGCAGCCTGCCTCCGCCGTCTGTGGCCCCGACCAAAACCCCGCTCCCCGCCCCACCGCACTGCCGTGGTTGCGCCGCCCCTGGGCCAATCCACAAAGACTCGCCGTCATCCAGATCCGGCGGCGGTAGTACCTTCAACCCACGCAACTCTAACATAGCCATCTAAGCACTGCTTCCGTGGCAAACTTGCGCCCCCTCACCTTTACGTTAGACACCAGCCAACCGACAGCCTAGGAGTTCCGCCGGCTCAAGGGGTGCTTCTTCCCATTGGGAATCGATTGGCCCAGAATAAAAATTCAGACAACTGACGCCTAAATAAAGTGATTTGAGATGAGGGTGCGACCTATCTGGCGGCCCGGTGAAGTAGGCAGCTCCAGCTGCCTAGTCGGTGTGGCCGGCGCGGTTGTGGTGGCTACCGGCAACAGGGAAGTAGAGATGTTGCGATGGTCGACAACTACAGGGAAGCAGTGCTGGGGCTCTGGACGGGTTCAAAGTTGGAGCCGCTCCGGCGCCGGGAACAACAGATGGGGTGAATCGGCTCCGGTACGGTTCACGTGGCCGTCGTCGAGGCAGCTCCGGTAGCACGAACTAAGAGGCACACGGCCTAGTGCACGACGGCAAATGGACAACGTCTCCAGGATTACAGAGGAGGGCGGCTGTGAATTTGGTGCGGTGGGGGGCGCGATGGAGGAGGGGCTGAGGTTTTGCGGCTCGGGAGAAGGGAGCTTTCGGGGAGAAGGTGATTTGGTGCCCACGAGGTATGAATGGGGAATTGGGAGGGGGAACTATGTCT
>NC_041386.1:68185100-68279324 GCF_002162155.2 Triticum dicoccoides
GTGGGCGCGAGCGATTTCGGGCGAGGAGGGCGTGTTTTGAAATATAGTGGGCGCGGGCGATTTCGGGCGAGGAGGGCGTGTTTTGAAATATAGTGGGCGCGAGCGATTTCGGGCGAGGAGAGCGTGTTTTGAAATAGTGGGCGCGAGCTATTTCGGGCGAGGAGAGGGTGTTTTGCCGACCATGATTTATGAATTATTCAGCACATGTCATTTTCGGCAAATGAGAAGGCGCGCTTGGATGAAGTTACAAACCTACCCTCGATGTACAACGGGCGAATTGATGCGTGTCCCACATAGGTCGGTAATTTCACATCTCCCATTTATTTGCTCGGGCGAATTCCACCGAGCAGATGGTGTTTAATGGTTCGTTCAAATTTGGGAGAATGAGCATCCATGTCTACCTTACCAAGTCGATTCGAATCAAATTTTGAAATATTAGCTTGCCACTTCTTTTTTAGATGGAGAGATGATGCTCGGGAGTAATGTGTTTTTACATGCTCGTTGCTAGCGATTTACTATATGACAAATAGTTGACCCACTCAAAAACGGGAATCAAACCCAAAATGAAATATCTCGATTCAATGAAATAGCTCGTTCACCAGGTCAAAATAGTAAACTAAATCCAAAATTAAACACCTCAATCGACTAGCATGTTGTACAATATTATAGTACTCCATGAACATGTTGAGAGTCAAATTAATGAGCTTGTTTGATATACGCATATCTCTGTTCATGTGTGGATTGCAGACAACATGTTCTCCAATTTAAATATTTGAATGCAAGTTTATATCGAAACTTAGTTTATATCAGTCTTTGATGCATAAAACGCGCCCCCTCTCCCGGACTCTTGCTCTCTCTCTCTCTCACCGATAATCTTCAATTCTGTCGCACACATCCAACACACACAAACCTTGTTGGTCCCTCTCCCTCTCTCTCCTTCTCTCTTCGTCTCTCTCTCTCTCTGTGTGTGTAGGGGGGGGTCTTTCTAGTTCGCCTGCATATATACTCCATCTATAGCTCTCTCGCACACTATGTATGATGGTCTAGTCCAAGCTAAATATCTTGGGTGCACTCATCGTACGCACACAAATTCCTTGGCTCGTTACCCGTAACTCTCTCATGCACCACTCTGTCATCTCGGAGCTCTTCCCTCTCTCTCTCAAACTCTCCATCTACCCGGGTCACACATACACATGCATATCTCACACACACTCGATAGACCCATCTAAAACTTTATCTCTCTCGCTCGTTCTCTCTCCATCTCACACGCACACACACACACAATCTCATGCCTAGCCAAGTATGATGGTCTCTCACTCAAATGTAGGCACACGCAGTCCCCCCTATATGTATATGACTAGCTAATCTTAGTCTCCATCACAAACATGTGCATGGTCTATCTCGATTTCTGTCGGGGCATCTTTCTATCTCACATGCACCTCCCTCGATCTCCCACCCATATAAGCCCCCTCATGATCTCGAGGGGATCTCTCTATCACAACACACCCTCTCTCCCTCCCGATGCATCCATGTTCTCCATGTGTCCCTCTCGACCTTTGTTCCTTGTTGGCCAGACCTCTATTGGATATGTGCTATAGGGGTGTCTCTCTCCGTTGCAAACAATCATGCACTAGCTATATTCGTGTATCTCCTCACCTCAATTTTCTATCTCGGAGATGCATGTGTGATATGTTTGCATAAGAAACGAAAAAACACACACTCTCTCTAATTTATCGTCTGTTGTCCCTTTCTCTTTCACACACATACTCTTTTTGCACACTCACTCATTCTCCTTCACACACACTTGATCTCTCTCGACTTAGGCACTCTCTTTGGTCCATAACATATAGATTTATTGAAAAGTCAAACATCACAAAGTTTGACCATGTACATGGAGAAAAACATTTACATCTAGAATGGCAAACATATACCATTATATTCATCATGAGATGTAGTTTCATATGATGTATCTTTGGTATTGTAGATATAAATAACATTCGCGTAAACCTGATCAATGTTTCCAAAGTTTGACTTCTAATTTTTTTACATGCACTGCATCATCGAGCGGATGGAATATCTCTTTCCCCCTCTCAGCTATCTGACGCACCACTCAGCCTTATTGGGGCTCCTCTATCTCTCACAAACTTCATATCTCCCTGGTTCACACATACACATGTCTCGCTCGTGCTACATATATACCCATCCAACACTCTCCGCCCTTGTTCTCTCTCTATGTGACACACCCCCCCCTAAGTACCATAATCCCTCACTCCATCATAGGCGCACACACTCCCCCCTAAGTATGATTATCTCTCACTAGCCATTAGGAACACACATATTGTCTCCTTCCATCCATACGTCTATATCGATATCTCTCGGGGTATCTTCTATCGCGCACACACCTTGTCACTCGATCTCCCACCCATGTAGTCCCATCACGATCTCCAGGGGATCTCTCTATCCGAAACATACACTCTCTCCTCCCCATGTCTGCATTTTCTCCGTACGTCTCTCTCGACCTCTCTCCCTTGCTTGTCAGACCCCTGTTGGCCATGTGCTAGGGGTCTTTCTCTCTTGGTTGCAAACAACCACACACTATCTCCTCACCTTGCTTCCATTGTCGAAGATGCATGTGTGATATGTTTGCATAAGACACACACGCCTTTTCTCTACTTTTATCGTGTGTTGTCCATGTCTCTTTCACACACGCACACACACTTTCTTCACTCACTCTTTCTATTTCACACACACTCTCTCTCTCACTCTCTCTCTCTAGTTAGGGACTCTCTCACGTCCATAAGCATATGGATGTTTTGAAAAGTCAAACCTCAGAAAAGTTTGACCAGGTATATGTGGAAAAAAACATTTACATCTGGAATGATCATTAGATTCATCACAACATGTACTTACTTCATACTATCATTTATATTTGGTATTGTAGATATAAGTAATTTCTTTATAAACTTGGTCAAAGTTTCAAAAGCTTGACTTTAAAAAAATGTTGGCACTACATTATCGAACGAAGGGAGTAGGTCTTTCTCTCTCTCTCTCTCTCTCTGCTATCTCTCATAGGCCTCCCCTCTCACTCGAACTCTCTATACCGACAGATTATATGCTCACCGTGTCAGTGTATAGATCCGTATATTGTTTAGTTGACCGGTCAACCAGTCCACATGCTGCCTTGTCAGCTTGTGTTCTCTATCTTCGTGTACTGGCCCATGTGGCAATGGGTGAAAATAAGTAAACTAGAGGCACATCTGACACGCGGTGAAGTAAACAAAGTTGAAACCACTTGGGGTAGCACCCCACACGCTAGTAAACTGAGGGCGCATTGAGGACACACTTCTTCCGCGTGAAGGACGCACTCGCGCACAATTCACCACTGCCCAGCGGCATGCACAGAAGGACGCACTCGCGCACACCAAACAGGCCAGCACACAACACAAACTAGCACACGTGTACACCAGCGTCGCCGCTGGTTGAGATGGATGACGAGGCAGCCAACAAGCGGAGGCGGCTCGAGCCAAAAACGCATCCGGTGAGCCTGGACTTCATCAGCAGCCTCCCTGACGACATGCTGCTCGTCATCATCGGCCTCCTCCCCACCAAATCTGCCGTACGGACCGCCCTGCTCTCCCGGCAGTGGCGCCCCCTCTGGCACCGCATCCCCCTCAACCTCACTGTTGACAACTCCCTCTGCGACGTGGATTGCAAACGCATGGCCGCAGTCTCCAAGATCCTTTCATCACACCCTGGGCCAGCCAGACGCCTTGACATTCGCATATTCGGTACCAACTGCAAGGTCCAAGCCAAGTCGACGAGTGGTTCTTATCCCCCGCCCTAGATCAGCTCGAGGAGCTCAGCTTTGAAGCTGGACGATGTCGCTCTCTGCCGCCGTCCACGCTCCGCCTCACGCCAACGTTGCGCTGCACCAGCTTCAGCGCCTGCTATCTTCCCAAGATTAATGTAGCGGCCGCCCTTCTTCTCACTCAACTCAAGCAGCTCGACCTCTTCGACGTTGGCATCTCGAAGCAGGCTATTGAGCACCTGCTCCGCAGTTGTACTGCGCTCGAGTACCTTCGTCTTGAGCAGATCCACGGGTTCATTAGCCTCCACATCGCCTCGACGAATCTCCAATGGATTTTTGTGTCTTGCTGGCCCCGCAACAAGACATCAATTGGAAAGAGATCACTCCAGCTGTTCCACGTTATGGTCATTGAGAATGCGCCTTTGCTTGAGAGATTGCTTGTATCTGATCTAGAAGGTCCAACAAAAATCAGGGTCATTGATGCGTCGAAATTGACAGCGTTGGTGTACTCGTCTGCCAAATTCTTCGAACTCTTTATTGGATACGTAATCGTTTAGGTACAACACTCATCTTCTTCTCCGTCTTCTTGAAATTCACATTTTTAAATTTCTTCTTGATGTATTTACGACCGTCTTCCAGAAAATGATTCCCACAAGCTTGACCCAGTCTATGCGCACAGTGAAGATCTTGGCAATAAAATCTATCGGCCCCATTCTGGATCAAGTTGTTGGATTCCTTACATGCGTTCCGTGCACGGAGAAGCTACTCATCGAGGTGAAACTTATTTCCTATTAGTAAACGGTAATCACAATGTAGCTCAATTTTTTCGTAATTTTCCCAAATTACGATGACAAGTGTAGTGTTCAAAATTGCATCTACGCACTGCACCGAAAGAAATGTTTTTAGTATTTTTTATCACGTGATCACCTGCATCGTTTTTTTCTTGTACTACTATAGTAGCCTAGGCTAGTCATAGTGGAAAGTAACTTAGACTGGTAACTCTATGGTTACCCTAAGAGCAAGTACTACCTCCGTCCTGGTTTACTCTTCCTATTTTGTAGTATCAAAATTGACCATAGATTTAACTGACAAAATGTTAATGCATGTCACTAAAAATTATATTGTTGGATTCGTATTTGAACATAATTTCAAATGGTATAATTTTTGGTGACATGCATTGGCATTTTCTTAGGTAAATCTGTGGCCAAAATTTTACACTAAATACGAGGTAGTACAAAAGTGGGCTATTACAGCCCTCCACTATGTAGGCCAAAACTCGTGCCAAATTCACTTGTGATGCATTTGGCATCGATGCCCCTCCATTGCTCACCTGGTGCCCTAATCTAGATCACCTACTTTGCTCCGGTGCCAAATTAACTCACGCAATGAAAAAACACTTGCGTGGGAGAGAGAGACGACTGAGGCAATAAAAAAACACTTGTTTGGGAGAGTGAGAGGCTGGTGTAGTTGGTTTGATTGATTTGTTTATACATGTGGGTCTGTGTGCACAGCGGTGCCAACTCTCTTACATCATGAGAGCGGTGCCAAAATCTTTTGATTTTACATCGATGCGTATTATGTGGCATACTTTTGAGAAATATGGCATCGGCCACATAGTGGAAGGCAACAAATGCCCAAGCTCTTCACGTGCTCCTAGGTAAATGAGAGGAAAGAGAAAGAGAGAGAGAGAGAGAGTGAAAAAATATCACTAGCCAGCCAACCCTATCGTATGAGCAAATCATATTGGTACCTCTTGATGACACGGCAATCTTATATAGCCAGCTGCTCTAATATGTTCTCTTCTTTTGCAGATAAAAAAAGACCCGAAAGTGAAAAATGTGCTACACTATAACAATCTCAACGAATGCCTTGATGTCCATCTTATAGAAATTGATTTGATCGACTACCGAGGCAGCACATCTGAGATTAAATTGGCTAGGTTCTTTGTTCCGAAGGCAAGTGTGCTCAGGATAATGAGGTTTGGCATTCTTTGGCGCAATAATGAATTGCGTGCTGATCACCGCAAGTGTCTAAGCCTAAATGAAAAAGTCTCCGCAGAAGCTGAATTTGTTTTTGAAACATCAAGTGGCCAAAGACTCAAAAATTTATTTGCCCATTAGTGACTTGTCAGGGCGGTGGATTTTAGTTTGTACGATAATGCTGCATCCACCTAAAGTAACGAAAGTTCTTACGTAAACTTCCTAGTAATTCCCTCTTCGTAGGTGCAACATTACTCCTAACATTTGTAATATTAGTTTGAAACTTGGAATATTGCCGTGTCCTATTCCTGTGCTTTCAAAATCCTTCGAATCAAAGAGGTCCTGAGTTGCTGATGATGTTGTGCCTACCATCTTCATCAATAGCCGTCGGATCTAGATCTGACGCATACAAACCAAACTTCTCCAGTTTTGCAAAAAGATGCCCGCACTTGTTCCCTATTTACAAACAACTCCTTGTCTCTCACAATCAGCTTTATCTCCTCCCCACCACATCTAGAAGGCCATGGAAAAATCTGGCGCAATGGCCGTTGCCGGCGCGGTCCACCCCCAATCTTGGTGTTCCGTGCAATGCACGGGCATCTACACACGGGAAATTATGTTGAACACAGCTAGTTGTAAGCAGACTAGCTCTACAGCCATGATGATAGTGACTGCAGACGGTGAGGCTGGCTATGGTAATACCGAACACGACACCTATACTTAGGTGTCATCTCCGGCGCAGGGTCTTGTCACTTCACTATGAGGAGCAGCACGTAATAATTTGACCAACGGGTAGTAAAGTGCTACTAGTACATTGGTAGTACTACTACTAGTACTAGCATCACCGTCTGGATTTAGTAATACTACCACGTCCATCTGGATTTAGTATTTGACTAGAAATATCTAGTAATGCATGTCACAAAAAATGTACTACTCCCTCTGTAAATAAATACATGGTGTATTGTTTTATTCCTATCAATGAGAGAATTTAATGTCTTTTTGATAGTTAATAGGATTACATGCAATGAACTAACCACTGCATGTCATGTTTGGTAGTCTCAAGTCATTGAAAGCATGCATGGCCCACATCTCTCATTGGTTGATATGTCACAGAATAAGAAATGAGGAGGGAGTTAATGCACCATGCCTGAGTGTTTTGGGATTACACAACATTTTTTGTTACATGCATTAACATTTTATTAGTTAAATCAAAGGTCAAAACTTGGCGCAAAATGCAAAGGGGACCAATAAACCAGTACACATCAAAGTTCTCGCGTTTGGCCCCAACTAGAGGTCCGGTGAGATGACTATACTGCAACGGCACGGAGGGGGACGCGGCTTCATTGACTTACTACACCTGCCTTTGGTTGTATGACGTGTGGTCCTAACAAGTGGTTGGCCCGCCTGTCATACAACCAAGGTAGGTGGAGTAAAGGGCCGAGGAGTAGATGGCCAACACGCATGTGAATTCAGCGTAGTCTGCACTTCTCATATAAAGGCTCCCCGCCAGTCGAATCTATGAAATTCTACGCACCTACGCACCCTAACCAAGGGCAAGAGTGATCACTCCAATCGCAAGATCAGTTGACTAGAAGCTAGACCCATGGAGGCGATGAGCACGAGCATCAGCCGACTGTGCCAGATGGTCCACGATGCTGGCCTGTGGCCCGGCACCGAGGAATGTCTCCAGGTCGTGCTTGAGGCCGCCAGGGTGAGAGGCCACTTGGACGATAGATTCGTCTCCTTGTTCGACAAGGTCCTCGTCGGCTTCCTCGACAAGTTCACCGTCGTCAAGAAGCTCGTGGACAACCTTGACGTATGCCTCCAGCCCACGCGCCCAGGCTCTACGATGCCCGCCACCCTCAATGGCCTCTATGGTGACATCCTCTTCGACGCACTAGTGGCCCTGTGACTGCCCGCCGTCACGCCGGAGAATGTCCACCTTGAGGTCGCACTCGCCACGCAGCGCCTGGTGCAGCAAGACACGGTCGACATAATCACCCATGTCTACGCGCAAATCGTCCACAAGGACTACTACGTGCTAGAGGAGGACGATGGGTCGCTGGCCTTCTTGACCCACAGGGAAACCTTGGACGGCATTGTTCAGAAGCATGTTGAGCTCGCCGCCAACACCGCTGCTCCTCACACGTCGGTTGGTGACCCGTCGCACTAGGGCGTGAGGATGTCATTGATGGATCCGTATGTATCTTTATCTTTCCATGAAATCCATGTAGTAGTATATGGTACTACTAGTAATTATCTTACCTTTCGCATCAACTTCATAATTTTTGTACATACTCCATGCATGAACCGCGCCAGAACCTAACTTCTCATTACTCTAGGGAAAATCGTTATTTCTATCCATTGGTCGCGCCATGGAGCAGAACCAAATTTTACAAGTTACAAGTTCAAAAGGAAAAGCTTGCCGTGTTTGCGTCGCACCCCACTGCCCACACGGTTGGTCCGGCACGCTTCTCAAGGGGGAATGCGTGATGTGTTGCATTTTCACTTACAAGTGGGACCGCAGTTGAGCAAACCGACTATCGGCAAACCCCCACCCCGCCCAACGCGCGATGGCTGAGAAAATAGGAGGGAGAAGAGATGGTTGTAGCACGGACTCCAAGAAAAATGGTGTCGGATGGGACTCGTGTGGGTGGCGTGTGCCGTACTTCTAGATGTGAATGCTAGTTATGGCCCATGCCACCCCACTATATCGAGCCTATATCGAGGTGCTGGTTGCGTACAGCAAATTTCCTGGAGTCCGTGCTCAGCCCTCCTCTATCCCTCTTCTCAGCTAGCCAACAGACGCATGGAGCCCATCGTCTGTTTGCTCACATGTGGTCCCACGTGTCAGTGAAAACGCAAGAGGACCCAATGAACCTGCACATCTTTCACCTCGACATGATGGTGATGAAAAACAAATCCAATAAAGATCTTTGGTGGCCGCTTTTGGAGTTACTCAAGAGTAGTAAGATTCTATTTACAGTTTAACCCAAGATGCACATCACGTGGCTTCAACTAGCACTCCATTTTCTTGCATGGCACGAGCTGGATGCTGGATGTCCCACGTGTCAGCAAAAGGAGGCAGACCGAAGGAGTAGGAAACACGGCAAGCCCTGTGCGTACATCATACTACGTAAAAGCCCACCTCACGCAGTCACGCTATCACCGTATTTCTCGGCCTCCGTGCGACACCTAACTATTGGTTGGCTCTATCTGATGTGGCAACTTCATACTACTACGGATGCTGTCTATACTACTACAGCAATAACACTCCAAGAAGTGAGTCGAAAACCATTTATAAATTGAGTTTATGACACGCATATGCAAATGTACCATTCATTACATACAACAAGTCATCAACACACAACGATAACGAGGATACATGTTGGATTATAGATTAGTTCCAATAAAACATTCTAGTAAACACTAAAATTTTCATCACACAACAAATAAAAAGCAATGAAATGAACTTCAGCTCAACCACTCCTCGACGTTGGAAACACTTGCTTTGAACCAGAAGAGTTTGTCTCCGAAGGGCCAGCTACTGTCAATCTCGAGACCAATGCAGGACTGATCATCCAGGCTAAAGCAGCCTATTTCATGACCCATATTGTGATAGCCACGGTAGGGAAGCATAGAAATGTCCGAGGTATAGATACAATTGCTTCTCATAAATGGTAGTAATGTTGTATCAACAGCAGCTAGATCGCCTTTCACCATGATTGGATAGTTTTTCCAAGGAAGAGAAAGTTTCCTCCAAGGGTATCAATACTAAACCAGGGAGAAGGTGTTGGCGCTAGCACAGTAGTATC
The DNA here is from genome assembly GCF_002162155.2 of Triticum dicoccoides. Taxonomy (NCBI): domain Eukaryota; kingdom Viridiplantae; phylum Streptophyta; class Magnoliopsida; order Poales; family Poaceae; genus Triticum; species Triticum dicoccoides. The sequence continues at coordinate 68,194,703 of NC_041386.1, forward strand.
AATCTCAAATACCCTGCAACGGATGTTGGAAAAGGCCCGGAGAGTGCGACCATGGGAGACAACACCTGCTTCCTTAGTCACATCAGCGGTGCCCTGTATACAGACAAGAAGAGGTGATCCATCAGAATAAGTTGCTAGGCGCCATTGAGTATATGGGTCCTCATGCTCGTGATCATCCCCCTTGGTTATACTTTTTTTCAAGTATAGGTGGTGGAATGTTCACAGGACCTTGGAAATACAAGAAGGTTAATTAGGAAAGGGAAAGTAGCTAACCCGCATGCATGTGGATGAAACAATTATAATTACGGTGGAATACAAATGTATCGAAAGCATAAGGATTACATGCAAAAACAGTGCCACGAGTGGTGGCAGCAAACACAAGACCCTCGTATTGAATTGCATCACAGTACTCATCCTTGTATAGAAACTAATTTTTGAGCAATATCCATCCAGTCGAACTATGAAGGAAGGCAACAAGCTTGTCCAAGATAGCAACAACTACATATTCCATTAAATCCCAAGAGCGGTCGGGAACTTGACAAATTGCTATCTTCTATAGACGACTGTCACCATGACCGTAGTTGAAAGTACGGTCATAACCGGTGTGCTCAACCTCTAGGTAGTCTGAGATTTTTGGAAGTGGAACCCGGTGACGAGTGTATACATTCACAAGTTCCCACTCGTGGTTGGACCCAATATAAACAACCCAATCTCCATTTGCGCCTGCCAAAGCCTTACCCTCAAGCGATGGCGTCTTAACATCACACATATCATTATCAAGCGGTACCAACTTGCACAAGGCGAGGCCTCCGTCGGCCGCGCGCTAGTGAGCAGGGTCATGGTGAAGAAGATATGGGAGACCAAACCGCTCCTGGACCCTTGGGTTCGTTGTAATGATGTTATTAGTTGAGTCGAGAATGGTCTTGAACGAACCTGCCATGCTAGCCGAGGTGATGATGTCACACCGATCAATGAGTTCCTCCACCACGTCATCATTCAGATCGGGGCAAGAATAATGGGGTCGTTTCTGGTCTATTCCCTCCATGGAGAAGACAGTCAAACAATGGCAGAAGGAAGGGTGAAGGCAAATGGAGGATGGAGGAAGAGCGTGCGACCGCAGTTCCAAATCGAGAGGGAAAGGCGAAGAGTCAGTGGACGGTTGCCACGGTACACGAAGAGGCGCCCCGGCCTACATAGACATCCGTTCGGAAATTGTACAAAAGGACTAGCCGTCGTCTCACTGAGATGTGGGAATGAGACCACATGTGAACGAAGAGGCTAGTGGGGAGCGGACGATTGCCACCGAGGTCACACACTAACGACAAGGCCGTCTTGTCAGACCTAGCGCCCGCACGGGATGGTTTCCGTCCCCCACACGAGCGAAGCCACTTGGCACCCCACACGGTTGGCCCACCACGCCGCTAGGCCAACTCCAACGTGTGCAGCTCGGACGCACGCTCACTCAGCCCCCTTTCCTCGACGCCCTGGAGCTACCCAACCACAACTACGTGTTTTGCGCACCTGGCGGCCGGATTTGGAGCGGATCCGGTCGGGCTTGAGCTCGCCCGGTTGTGGGAGGCCGCGCCGCGCCATGGACTGGCCGGGCACCGGGCCGGAAGGCCCCGACAAGGCCACAAGGCCGCATGCAAGTACTGACTCCTCCTCTAGCCTCTCGGATCTACTCCATTGGTGGTCTGCCGACAGATACATGAATGGTGGTCGGCCAGGCTCGGCGCCAGCCCAAAAGCTCGTCGGCGCACCGTTGGCACTCATTACGTGCGATGACTGCCCAAAGAAGGTCATGCGCCGCGTGTCTACAACACCGGAACATCCCAAATGGGTGTTCATCAAGTGCTCAACCGATGGGGTATGTGCTACTTTAGCTTCGGTTGTGCTCTCGAATTAGACTTGTTGTGCTAACTTAACATTTTACTATGTAGAATGGATGCAACTTTTGGTATTGGGAAGAAGAGTACATCGATATATTGATAGAGCGCAATTTAGAAGATGTTGTAGCACTTTTAGCTAGCATAGAGGCTAGAGATGAGACTAGTGCACTTGTTGATAGAATAGAGGCTAGACATGAGACTAGATGCGAGGAAGCAACGTCTACTTCTTTACACTCGAAGAAGAAATAAGTACGCGAGATCGAGCCTCCGCAGATCAACAATGAATGCATCAAGAAGGCACTAATCCAACTTACACGAGCAGTTATGGATGTTGGATATCTTCTAAAATGTATTCTTGTGGTTCTTGTTTTCTTTGGGCTTGCTTTTCTAGTCAAATTTTGGTGATGTATTTCCATGTACCAAAAATCAATGATGAAAAAAAGATATGTGTTTGCAAATAAAAATGTAAGCGCCGGGATGCGTCCGCGCCTTGGGCGCACGGCCACCGCATCTGAGAAATGGCCCGGACACGACCCCATTTCCCTACCCAAATGGACAAAATCCGGGCAAAACGAAGGTCCGTTTGGGGTCATGCATTGGAGTTGGCCTTACAAGTGGGACCGCAGTTGACGAAACCGACTATCGGCAAACCCCCACCTCGCCTGCCGTGCGATGGCTGAGTTAGAGAAACGACGAGGTTGAAGAGATAGCTGTAGCACAAACTCCACGAAATATGGTGTCAGATGGAAGTCGTGCTGGTGGCGTGTGCCGTACTCCTGGACGTGAATGCTTGTTCTGGCCCATGCCACCCTACTATATAGTAGTAGTATCGAGGATTTGAGGTGCTGGTTACGTACAACAAACACATTAACATATGGCCCACCTCACACTGTGGCCAAATTTCCTGGAGTCTGTGCTAAGTTAAAAAGTGTTCTTTGTGAGGGTGGGTGGCTGGTCTCAAGTTTAAAACTTGTTGTATTACGTACATAGACGTAGAGATAGTGCATCATGTGAAGCTAGTACAAATAGTGTAGTATTGTTGATTGGCCTCATCCGATAACCTGTTGCAATGCACGTACAATTATGTATTCAGAAAATATTTTTTTGCCTCGTCGCAGCACCCACTCAGAGAAGTGACTCAAAAGCCATTCATAAATTTAGTAAGTTTATGACAGGCATATCATTTTATTACATACAACAGGTCATCAACCCATAATGACAACGAGGATACATTATACTCCTAAATACTAAAGTTTTCATCACACAACAAATAACAAGCAATGAAATGAACTTAAACTCAACCAATCCTCAGCATTGGAAACGCTTGCTTTAAACCACAAGTGATTCTCTGGGAAGGGCCAGCTACTGTCAATCTCGAGACCAACGCAGGATTGATCATCCAGGCTGAAGCGGCCTACTATATCACGACCAGGGTAGGGAACCACCGCAATGTCCAAGGTATATATACATTTTCTTCTCATAAATGGTAGCAACGTTGTGTCAACAGCAGTTGGATCGCCTTTCACCATCATTGGATAGTTTTGTCCAAGGAAGAGCGAGTTTTCTCCAAGACTATCAATACTGTACCAGGGACAGGTGTTGGCGCTAGCACACTAGTATCCATCCCTAATATCATGCAATGGGTGTTGGAATAGGTCCGGAGAGTGCGACCATGGGAGACAACACCTGCTTCTTTAGTAGTAACATCAGCAGTGGGCTGTATACAGACAAGAAGGGGTGATCCATCGAAATAAGTTGCCAGGCGCCACTGAGTATATGGGCCCTCCTCGTCCTCATGCTCATGATCATCACCATCGTCGTCTCCCCCTTGGTTATAAATTGTTTCAAGTATAGGTGGTGGAATGTTCACATGACCTTGGAAACACAAGAAGAAGGTTAATTAGTAAAGGGAAACTTGCTAACCTGCATGCATGTGGATGAAACAATTATAATTACGGTGGAAGAAAATGTACCGAAACTACGAGGATCCCATGCAGAAACAGTGCCACGAGTGGTGGCAACAAACACAAGACCCTCGTATTGAATTGCATCACAGTACACATCGTGTATAGAAACTGATTTTGGAGCAATATCCATCCAGTCGAACCACGAAGGACGGCAACAAGCTTGTTGAAGATAGAAACAACTCCATAGTTCCTATAATGCCAAGAGCGCTTGGGAACTCGACAAATTGCTATCTTCCGTAGAAGACAGTCACCATGATCTTATTTGAACGTGCGTAGAATACCGGTGTGCTCAACCTCTGGGTAGTTTGATATTTTTGGAAGTGGAACCCGGTGACGAGTGTACACATCCACAAGTTCCCACTCGCAGTTGTACCCAATATAAACAATCCAATCTCCATTTGCGCCCGCCCAAGCCTTGCCCTCAAGCGATGGCATCTTAACATCATACGTATCATTATCAAGCGGCATCAACTTGCACAAGGCGAGGCTTCCCTCGTCCCCGCGCCAGTCAGCAGGGTCACGTCGAAGAAGATAGGGGAGATCAAACCGCTCCTGGACCCTTGGGTTCCTTGTAATGATGTTATTAGTTGAGTCGAGAATGGTCTTGAACGAACCTGCCATGCTAGCCGAGGTGATGACGTTGCACCGATCAATGAGTTCCTCCACCACGTCATCTTTCAGATCGGGGCAAGGATAACAGGGCCGTTTCCGGCCTGTGCCCTTGATGGAGAAGACGATCGAACAATGGAAGAAGGAAGGGTGAAGGCAAATGGAGGAGGGAGGAAGAGAGTGCGACAGCAGTTCCAAATCGAGAGGGGTAGGCGAAGAGGCGGTGGACGGTTGCCACGGTACACGAAGAGGCGCCCTGGCCTACATAGACGTCCGTTCGGAAATTGTACAAAAGGACACACCGTCGTCTCACTGACATGTTGGAACGGGACCATATGTCAATGAAACATGGTGTGTCATTTCTCGTGCAAAATGCGATCTGGCCGCGTTGGCCTGAAGTGCCGCATTATTTATCGACTTTATTTTTTAATGGCGTGCCGTTCAGTTTTGAAGCACGACTAACTGGTACTGTATGCAGAGAAAATATAAACTACTCTACTACTACTCCACCTCTAGTACTAGTAGTATAAAAAGATATATAGGCTGGAGCTTCAACGCTTTCTTGCGAAGGGTTGCCCACTTGCTTCTCACACTATCACCCTCTCTCCAGACCTAAAAAAGACGATCTCTCTCTCCCTCCTCACCGGTGGTCATAGATCCGCCGGGGAAGAAAAGGACGTGCAACATTGACGCACTCCTCATTGGCAAGCGAGGTCACGCACTGACGACAAGACCGTCCTCTCAGACCTAGCGTCCGCGTGGGATGGCCTCTGTCCCCAAGGTCGCTACCGTAGTGTGTGCGGAGGATGACGACCATGAGCGAAGCCACTTCCCGCCGACCCTCAGGTATTCTACCTCTTTTCGAACCATACCCTTGTTCTATTGCCCCATCTGCCACGTCGCTGCATGTGGATCTTGTTCCACTCCACCATCATCCCAATTTGCTATCCTCTGCTCTGCTGGTCACGCAGACGAAAACCTTAATTTGCACTATTAAAGGAAACCCTACTTCATGCAGACTAATCCATGTCTGGGTTGAATAAGGAAAGGAAGGGAGACTGTACTGTCCAAGAGAGTAGGCATCGAACCCGCATCTTGGTTGAAAAGGGGAAAATCAGTAGCTAAGGAACGAGTGTCGTGTCTCTTGGTTAAAGAAGGGTATAAAGGCATGACAATGCAATAGAGAATGACCAGGTCGATCGGTTTGTTGTTCTCACATAGGAAAAAGGTGGCTAAAGAGAACAAAAATGGGACGTAATCCACATATGCTTCCTGGATATTTGTTGATCTGGGCAACCATACCTCCCTCACCACTCTATGCGTCCGTGGAGGTACATCGTACTGGTGCGCCCACTGTCTGAATGGGCCCCCATGCTCTTATTGCCACTTTTTTGTTGTTAGTATAATGCCAGCAGTCAAGTCAAGCAATGCTACTGCTAAAGTGATGCCACATTTAACTAATGCCGCACTCAGTCTAATGCCACCGATAATTTTAAGCAATGCCATTTAATGTCACTGGATTATTTCAGGGTTAGCTATTGATTGTGGATGTATTAAATATTTTTCAGCTAAGGCATTCTAATGCTGTTGCACAACCTGTATACCAACGATGAATCTTGTTACTACCTTCAGATTTTTGCACTATTAATGCTTATAGATTACATACCACACTTTCATTAGATAAGTCAATTTTTTGTATAGCGTGAAGAGGAAGGTCAAGAGTGGGCACCTCCTCCTCCGGCTGTTCTCTTGATTCGTTCGATCAAGTTTTTATGTTTGACCGATTAAAAAGATTGGGATAACAATTTTTAGGTCCCCTCGAGTTCGAAATGATATTTACCTTGAAGGTACATGGTTTGCAATTTTTTATACTGTCATTATTTAATAATGCTAGTTACCTTCAGAGTTTTGTATTTGCTTTAATGCTCATGCACAACTAGTATACCAATGCTGAAACTTGTTACCTTTACATTTTGTATTGTTAATTCTTATAGAAATCTTCCAGTGCTAGAGTTTATTGAAATCTATTCAGTAAAACCATTGTATTGTACCCTATAATAAAATAACTACTCTACTGTTGCACTAGTGTAACACCCTCGATGCGGCTATATCTCCCACATGTCGAAGCACGACTTAGAGGCATAACCGCATTGAAAGCAATGTCGCAAGTGAGGTAATCTTCACACAACCCATGTAATACATAAGGGAAAGAGTTACATAGTTGGCTTACAATTGCCACTTCACACAATACATGAATAAAGCATTACATCAACCAGATACAATCAAGGTCCGACTACGAAACCCAAAACAAAAGAAGACTACCCCAAAAGTGACACGGTCCCCGATCGACCCCAACTGGGTTCCACTACTGATCGACTAGAACGAAACAACACAAAGGACAAGATCTTCATCGAGCTCCTCCTTGAGCTTGCTTGCGTCACCTGCTCGGTCTCATCAGCACCTGCAAGCTGGTTTTGGAAGTATCTGTGAGTCACGGGGACTCAGCAATCTCACACCCTCGCGATCAAGATTATTTAAGCTCATGGGTAAGGTAAAGCTATGATGTGGAGCTGCAGCAAGCGACTAGCATATATGGTGGCTAACATATTCGTAAAAGAGAGCGAGAAGAGAAGGCAAAAGCACGGTCGATGAACTATGATCAACAAGAGATCCTAAAACAACCTACGTCAAGCATAACTCCAACACCGTGTTCACTTCCCGGACTCCGCCGGAAAGAGACCATCACGGTTACACATGCGGTTGATGCATTTTAATTAAGGTCAACTTCAGGTTTTCTACAACCGGACATTAACAAATTCCCATCTGCCCATAACCACGGGCACGGCTTTCGAAAGTTCAAATCCCTGCAGGGGTGTCCCAACTTAGCCCATCACAAGCTCTCACGGTCAACGAAGGATATTCCTCCTAGCGGGAAGACCCGATCAGAATCGGAATCCCGGTTACAAGACTTTTCGACAATGGTAAAACAAGACCAGCAAAGCCGCCCGATGCGCCGACATCCTGATGGGAGCTGCACATATATCGTTCTCAGGGCAACACCGGATGAGACATCCTACGAGTAAAACCAACCCTCAAGTTTCCCTGAGGTGGCCCCGCAGTCTACTCAGTTCGAACCAACACTTAGACAAGAACAAGCCGAGGGGGGGGCGGGGGTTAAAAATAAAGATGACCCTTGGGCTGGCCTAACCCAAGGGAAAAAGGCTAGGTGGCGAATGGTAAAACCAAGGTTGGGCCTTGCTGGAGGAGTTTTATTCAAAGCGAACTGTCAAGGGGTTCCCATTATAACCCAACCGCGTGAGGAACGCAAAATCCGGGAACATAACACTGATATGACGGAAACTAGGGCGGCAAGAGTGGAAGAAAACACCAGGCATAAGGCCGAGCCTTCCACCCTTTACCAAGTATATAGATGCATTAATTAAATAAGATATATTCTGGTATCCCAACAAAATATCCATGTTCCAACATGGAACAAGCTCCAATCTTCACCTGCAACTAACAACGCTATAAGAGGGGCTGAGCAAAGGAGTAACATAGCCAAACAACGGTTTGCTAGGACAAGGTGGGTTAGAGGCTTGGCTTAACAATATGGGAGGCATGATATAGCAAGTGGTAGGTATCGCAGCATAGGCATAGCAATAGAGCGAGCAACTAGCAAGCAAAGATAGAAGTGATTTCGAGGGTATGGTCATCTTGCCTGAAATCCCGCAAGGAAGAAGAACGAGTCCATGAAGAAGACAAACAGACGTAGTCGAACGGGTCCTCACAAGCGCGACGTTATCAAAACCAACCCGAAGCAGCAACACCGGAAAGAAGCACACAACATAGTAAACAAACAACACATGGACATGGCATGATGCACAACCAAGTATGATGCATGTCCGGTTTAATGATACATGTAATGGCATGGCAAAGTGCAACAAACAACACTACAACTTAAGTGGAGCTCAATATGCAACGAGTTGCATATTGACGAAACACCACGACAAGTTATTTAGTTCGATCTCGTTTATATACCCAACAATATTAAATGTTGATTAACATGGCAAGGGGTGAAGCAAAGTAAAACTACCTATCTAGTCAAGGTTAAATGAGGCCGGAACAACAAAACAACAAGTCCAGAAACTCCTCATGTGCATATTTTGGTTATGGTACTGTTCTGCCCTAAACACAATTTTAGAGTTGTTAAACATGCAAAGAAAAGTGCACCATGTTAAACTAAGCATTTTTCTACCCCATTTACATATAAAGTTTATTAAATTCTGAGTTATGGTTATTTAGTTATGAATAAAAGCATTTTAACATGGCATAGGAGCAAATTTAATCAAACAACATTTTAAACATTTTAAACATGGGTGAAAGTTGAATAATATTAAACTATACAAAATTCTAAGCAAGTTTCATATTTATTTTGTTTTAATTCGATGCACGGTTAATGAGTTATTATATGCATGAACTCGAGGGACTTTTCTGTAAAACTGGCATCCTCTGGAAAAAATGACAAAAACACCAGATCTGAAAAAAACATTACGGGCCGAAACAAGAACTAGCCCAACAACAGGAAAGGAAGGTGGGGCGCTGGGGGTGTGGCTTCACCTAGTGGGCCTTGGCCCGTACGGTGTAGAGGCCCACAAAGAGGAGGCAGGTCTAGGCGACGCGAACCAGAATGTGTCTTCCTCCGCTCGAACGAAGCAGAGCCGCGCCCCGCAGGCTTGAGCGTTGGGTAGGGCTCGCTCTCGAGCAGCACCGGGAAGTAAATGCAACGGCATCACCGGCAGCAGAACTTGGCGTGGCGATGGGGGTCCGCAGATCCAGTGGAGGACGTGGGTGGAGGCGGGCGGAGAGTTGAGGCCATGGTGGCGGTGTCCTAGTACAGAGAGAGGGATGTGAGAGGGAGCAGCAGGGTGAGATGGAGGGTAGGGGCGCCGCGACCTGGTAGGGATCGCCGGATCTCGATGTGGGAGGGGGGTTCAGTTCAGGGCAGCGGTGGATGGATCCAGCTAACGGAGCGAAAACTCCATGCCTCGGGCGCCATGGACGAGCTCCCTGCATCCTTTCTGTTAAACCAAGACAGAGATAGGGCTGGAGAGATTAGGGAGAGCGAGGAATAGAAGAGAGAGGGGAGGAAGAAGGAGAGTGGAACAGCCTCGGTTCATGCTGGTGCTCACCGGCGGCGAGGTTCGCTTGCGGCGGCGGGATCGCGAGGTGGAGGAGCGCTTAGGCCGAGGGGTTCGGGATTGCGAGGTCCGGCGGGGATGGACGAATAGGAGGCACGGGACCTCGGTCCAGATCGAGGCAGGGAGGAGGATTTTGAGGAGACTGGCTGGTGGATCGGGAGGAGGCTGCAGGATTGGAGGAGGTGGACGAGGGGATCAGGGAGGATCCCGATGTGGATTCGGTGGAGTGTGGTGGCGGCTGAGGGGGGACAAAAGACCTAGATTTTAGGGTTGCTGCCTAGGGATTGGTCTATATATATAGCACTGGATTTAGTTAGGGGCTAATCCGTCCCTCCAATCATAATCGGACGCTCGGGAAAAATAGGCTAGGGAGCCCAAATAAGAAAACGGAGACGTTTTGTAGATGTTTGGGGATGATCCGGACACAACGGTGGCGACAGTCCGGGTCGGGTTCGGGACAACTTTCGGACGCGCGTGAGGGGGGCCACGGTCTAACGAGAGAGATTAGGTTGGGCCTGGTGGTAGGTAGTGGACTGTGCGGAAGGCCTCAGGCTGAGAAAAGAGAAGAGAGAAGACCTGGCGATTGTTTCCGGAGACCGAAAACGTCCGACGAAAAGACCGGCTATACTGCCGCTATAGTTATCCGTTGGGGTGTCAAACGGACTCCGAATGCGATGAAACTTGGCAGGAAGTCTATTGACAACAAAAAAACACCGCACACCAACTTTCATCCCATTCCGAGAACATTTTTCCGGCCACTTATAAAATAATATTTCGGACGTGCCGCGGGCATGTGTAAGTGTGTCTGGGCTCAGAACGGACAACGGATGGCACTGGGCTAACCCGGACGGATGCAGGTTTTGAAAACAAGATGATGCAATGCACATGATTATATGATGAAATGCAACACGCAAGCAAATGACATGGCAACACCGGCGAATAACTGGAAGACACCTGGCACATCGGTCTCGGGGCGTTACAACACTCCACCACTACGAGAGGATCTCGTCCCGAGATCTAGAATGGCACCTGAGGGAAAATGGAAGAGAAATAGAAGAGGTAAAACTAAGTTGCTTCTTCGACAAACGAGTGAAACCAAAGAACCTTGAGAAGTTGAACAAATTAAAAGAAAGAAAGCAACGAAGTAGAACAAAGTTGAAAGCACTCCGGTAGGGAAGAGTAACAAGGAAGATCAAATTCGGACAGCACTCCGGTAGAAAAGAGATGCAAGGCTTGTTAAAATGAAAGAACTTGAGCAGCGGGCACACACTCCGGTTAAAAGGATAAACCAAGAAAAGAACTTGATCCCGACAAAACAAAAAGATGGGTTGAAGAGAGCAACATCACAAAGCCTCCGGAACAGAAGTAAGAATGGAATGGAATGAACGACGAGAAACAAGATCTTGAGGGAGCACGCTTACAACAAAAGCTAGAACAGAGTTGTTGGAAAACCAACAACGAAAAGAATAATCTTGATATGGTCTTATGGAATACATCTCAAATTATGAGGTGACAACCTGCCACTCACGGGAAAAGAATTGGATTGATATGAACAAGGAGACGAGAAAGCTATTTCACCGGGAGGATAGAAGGACTTGGGTCACTTATGAGCACCATAGATAGAAAACATCCTTAGGGAAGGCTTTAGATGGAATATAACCCAAGATAACTCCAACGAAGAGGTAGATGGATTTAAAATATCTCATACTTGATAACTTGTGAATCACAAAGCACGAAGGGAAATATCAAGAATGACATAGCACCACCTCAAAAGATATGCGTGAAAGAATTGCACTCCGGATACAAGATGAAGAATGCTTGAGCTCCTTAGAAAAGAATCTCGATGAACACTTCGAGAAGGAATATAAATCCTTGATGAACCATCATGTAGAGCCTCGATGAAGAACTCCGGTAAACAAAGGAATGTTCAAACAGAAGGAAAAGAAGTTGAAAACACAAGGTGAAAATTTGTAATGATTTAGATGGATCTCCGTGACGAGGTAATTGAAAGAACTTGGAACTCCGGAAAAAAGAGAAGATGAAACAATTGAAATCAGGAATTTGATGAGCCTCCGGAATAGGGAATTTAGTTCACCCGATGAAACAAGAATAAGAATTACATTATGCTTATCCTTCACCAATTAAATTGATGACCATCAACGGATTTTACAAACTACTTATTCTCGTTGCAAAGGATTGAAGAGAGATGTAGCATAAACTTGGGAAGGTCTTCAACGAACCACCATTATGAATTTGAACAACGAATGAATTAATATGATAACCATGGAAGAGAATCTTGAACGAACCACCGTAAGAATTGGAAATGAACGAAGTAAAGATAAAGAAACACCGGGAAGAATTAGCAAATGAAAGAAGATGCTTGAGAGAATTTATATATGAGAGAACGAAGAGATCATGCACTGATTAGAGGATATTTGATCGATGCACCGTTAAAATTAGAACGATGAGAGCTGAAGGCTAGAATGAATAATCCCGAGATGATGGCCTTCAGAGAATCAAACTAAAAATACTCTGAATTACTCCGGATGGGTGAAAAGAAATTCTCACAAACGAAACAATTATGGGAGGATGGTAGCAATCTCGAATGACGAATCTTGAAGAGAATGGAGCAAGGTTGAAAGAAGAATCTTCTTCGGTCTTCAAAATCTGAGAATTACGATGAGAAACACCACCAATAATTGTAGAGGCACTCTGGAAGAATCAAAAGCAAAGAGATTAAGCCAACGATGAAAAGAATTTGAAAGATCTTGGAGAAGGGCATTTGACTGATGATAACTCATTCTTACGTCAAACTTTGAAAAGGATTTGAGAATCACTCCGGAAAGATTAGAAGAGTCAGGTAAGATCCTGGGAAAAGACCTGTGGGTTAGGGCCCACTCAAAAGATACAATGTTGAAATGATTACTTGAAAAGGAGAATGCACCGGTTGAATTAAACGGCTTGAATGAGATAACAACCTCGAAATAGGTTGAACGGATCTTGAATGACAAGACGAGCCTTCTCAGATATCTTCAGCACTCCGGAACAATAGAATAACGAGCGTGGAATGACTGAATATAAGGTGCACCGGCATGAGAAGGCATTTGAAATACGAAAAAGAATGTGATCAACACAAAAAGCTTGAATTGGATCCACCGGAGAAGAAAAGGCAAATAATGATGAACTTGAGGCTCCGTTAGTATCTTCATGAGAATCACCAGATAAGAACATTGAAGGAAAAGAATGGAGAGACTTCACATCCATAAAATGGATAACAAATTAAGAAATCTGAGTCCTTGAAGAAACAAGGGTGGGTGGGCGGGAAACAAAGACAACTTGGAACGGATGAAGCAAACACCGTTGAGAAAGCTGAGCTTGAATCTTGCGGTTGTTGAGAATGAACGGATCTGCTTGAAGAGAAAACACACCGGTTGAAAAGGATTGACATGACAATCTCGATTATCATGAAGGATTAGTATCCACATAGGAATATGAGAACACTGCTTAGGAAAAGGTATGGAATCAACATTTGACTTCGAAGCAACTCGAATACCACAACTCAAAACAAAACAAAGGATTGGCTTGCGGAATAAGCCGGAACAAACATATGATAGAGATTTTGTCCGAAGTTTTCGTGGTGGGGCCTACACAGGCTCGATCGTACAACACCATCATGTACAAGGCAGTGCACATGACATACGAAGTGTCCCCGAGTCTGCATAGCCAAGGACTCTTTAAGACACAACGAGACCACTGTAAAACCGACCGTGAATAGGCAGACCACTAGACGTCAAACCCCAATTTCATAGCATACATCTGTCGAAAGATATCCTAAGATCTACTTGAATTCCCACTTATAAACTCCCGAAATTTTCCGGTTATGCAATCAGGTGTTGGGGATACAGGGGAAGCATAATATCTCACCCAAAACTAGCAAATCCTACATCCAGTTGTATCCATCCTTCAACACATAACCAAGAAACCTTCGGAAATCATCTACCTCAACCTTCGAAAAGCATCCGTTATACGAGTTATGGCAATACTCCTGAACTCCTGCCCCAGTACTGGGTGGTGTCGAGGTTATCTCACCAACAACTGCATAAAAGAGATTTTCGATGTCGGCAAAACTATCTCAGGTATTCCAGAACTGCAACGATAAAATTGTGACGACAACACCATGGAGCTCAACTCCCCGGGACACTGCCACAACCCCTAAATGTCAGAAGGCACCAAGAACAATGTTCTCGTCACAAAACCATCGGAATGATTCCAAGATACCCGCGTGATCCTAAAAAAAATTAAATGAAATTTGAGAAGAGAAGAGTCAAAACTCTATGTCAGGATGCCTCACCAGAGCGATGAAGGGACTGAGGAGTAAAAAGAAGTCCTAACTCTCCGATATATATAATTCCTAAATGACTCAAAACATTTCTAGACTCAATAACGCCAGCGATTCGATCAAGCAGGGGGCTCCTAAGGTCGGGGAAGGCTCTGATACCAACTTGTAACGCCCTCGATGCGGCTATATCTCCCACGTGTCGAAGCACGACTTAGAGGCATAACCGCATTGAAAGCAATGTCGCAAGTGAGGTGATCTTCACACAACCCATGTAATACATAAGGGAAAGAGTTACATAGTTGGCTTACAATCGCCACTTCACACAATACATGAATAAATCATTACATCAACCAGATACAATCAAGGTCCGACTACGGAACCCAAAACAAAAAAAGACTACCCCAAAAGCGACATGGTCCCCGATCGACCCCAACTGGGCTCCAGTACTGATCGACTAGAACGAAACAACACAAAGGACAAGATCTTCATCGAGCTCCTCCTTGAGCTTGGTTGCGTCACCTGCTCGGTCTCATCGGCACCTGCAAGCTGGTTTTGGAAGTATCTGTGAGTCACGGGGACTCAGCAATCTCACACCCTCGCGATCAAGACTATTTAAGCTCATGGGTAAGGTAAAGGTATGATGTGGAGCTGCAGCAAGCGACTAGCATATATGGTGGCTAACATATTCGCAAAAGAGAGCGAGAAGAGAAGGCAAAAGCACGGTCGATGAAATATGATCAAGAAGAGATCCTAAAACAACCTACGTCAAGCATAACTCCAACACCATGTTCACTTCCCGGACTCCGCCGGAAAGAGACCATCACGGTTACACATGCGGTTGATGCATTTTAATTAAGGTCAACTTCATGTTTTCTACAACCGGACATTAACAAATTCCCATCTGCCCATAACCGCGGGCACGGCTTTTGAAAGTTCAAATCCCTGCAGGGGTGTCCCAACTTAGCCAATCACAAGCTCTCACGGTCAACGAAGGATATTCCTTCTAGCGGGAAGACCCGATCAGACTCGGAATCCCGGTTACAAGACATTTCGACAATGGTAAAAAAAGACCAGCAAAGCCGCCCGATGCGCCGACATCCTGATGGGAGCTGCACATATACCGTTCTCAGGGCAACACCGGATGAGACATCCTACGAGTAAAACCAGCCCTCAAGTTTCCCCAAGGTGACCCCGCAGTCTACTCAGTTCGGATCAACACTTAGACAAGCACTGGCCCGGGGGGGGTTAGAAATAAAGATGACCCTTGGGCTCGCCTAACCCAAGGGAAAAAGGCTAGGTGGCGAATGGTAAAACCAAGGTTGGGCCTTGCTGGAGGAGTTTTATTCAAAGCGAACTGTCAAGGGGTTCCCATTATAACCCAACCGCGTGAGGAACGCAAAATCCAGGAACATAACACCGATATGACGGAAACTAGGGTGGAAAGAGTGGAACAAAACACCAGGCATAAGGCCGAGCCTTCCACCCTTTACCAAGTATATAGATGCATTAATTAAATAAGATATATTGTGATATCCCAACAAAATATCCATGTTCCAACATGGAACAAGCTCCAATCTTCACCTGCAACTAACAACGCTATAAGAGGGGCTGAGCAAAGCAGTAACATAGCCAAACAACGGTTTGCTAGGACAAGGTGGGTTAGAGGCTTGGCTTAACAATATGGGAGGCATGATATAGCAAGTGGTAGGTATCGCAACATAGGCATAGCAATAGAACGAGCAACTAGCAAGCAAAGATAGAAGTGATTTCGAGGGTATGGTCATCTTGCCTGAAATCCCGCAAGGAAGAAGAACGAGTCCATGAAGAAGACAAACGGACGTAGTCCAACGGGTCCTCACAAGTGCGATGTTATCGAAACCAACCCGAAGAAGCAACACCGGAAAGAAGCACACAACATAGTAAACAAACAACACATGGACATGGCATGATACACAACCAAGTATGATGCATGTCCGGTTTAATGATACATGGCATGGCATGGCAAAGTGCAACAAACAACACTACAACTTAAGTGGAGCTCAATATGCAACGAGTTGCATATTGACGAAACACCACGACAAGTTATTTAGTTCGATCTCATTTATATACCCAACAATATTAAATGTTGATTAAAATGGCAAGGGGTGAAGCAAAGTAAAACTACCTATATAGTCAAGGTTAAATGAGGCCGGAACAACAAAACAACAAGTCCAGAAACTCCTCATGTGCATATTTTGGTTATGGTACTGTTCTGCCCTAAACACAATTTTAGAGTTGTTAAACATGCATAGAAAAGTGCACCATGTTAAACTAAGCATTTTTCTAACCCATTTACATATAAAGTTTATTAAATTCTGAGTTACGGTTATTTAGTTATGAATAAAAGCATTTTAACATGGCATAGGAGCAAATTTAATCAAATAACATTTTAAACATTTTAAACATTTGTGAAAGTTGAATAATATTAAACTATACAAAATTCTAAGCAAGTTTCATATTAATTTTGTTTTAATTCGATGCACGGTTAATGAGTTATTATATGCATGAACTCGAGGGACTTTTCTGTAAAACTGGCATCCTCTGGAAAAAATGACAAAAACACTAGATCTAAAAAAAACATTACGGGCCGAAACAAGAACTAGCCCAACAACAGGAAAGGAAGGTGGGGCGCTGGGGGTGTGGCTTCACCTAGTGGGCCTTGGCCCGTACGGTGTAGAGGCCCACAAAGAGGAGGCAGGTCTAGGCGACGCGAACCAGGAGGTGTCTTCCTCCGCTTGAATGAAGCAGAGCCGCGCCCCGCAGGCTTGAGCGTTGGGTAGGGCTCGCTCTCGAGCAGCGCCGGGAAGTAAATGCAACGGCATCACCGGCAGCAGAACTTGGCGTGGCGATGGGGGTCCGCAGATCCAGTGGAGGACGTGGGTGGAGGTGGGAGGAGAGTTCAGGCCATGGTGGCGGCGTCCTAGTACAGAGAGAGGGATGTGAGAGGGAGCAGCAGGGTGAGATGGAGGGTAGGGGCGCCGCGACCTGGTAGGGATCGCCGGATCTCGATGTGGGAGGGGGGTTCAGTTCAGGGCAGCGGTGGATGGATCCATCTAACGGAGCGAAAACTCCATGCCTCGGGCGCATGGACGAGCTCCTTGCATCCTTCCTGTTAAACCAAGACAGAGATAGGGCTGGAGAGATTAGGGAGAGCGAGGAATAGAAGAGAGAGGGGAGGAAGAAAGAGAGTGGAACAGCCCGGGTTCATGCTGGTGCTCACCAGCGGCGAGGTTCGCTTGCCGCGGTGGGATCGCGAGGTGGAGGAGCGCTTAGGCCGAGGGGTTCGGGATTGCGAGGTCCAGCGGGGATGGACGAATAGGAGGCACGGGACCTCGGTCCAGATCGAGGCAGGGAGGAGGATTTGGAGGAGACTGGCTGGTGGATCGGGAGGAGGCTGCAGGATTGGAGGAGGTGGACGAGGGGATCAGGGAGGATCCCGATGTGGATTCGGTGGAGTGTGGTGGCGGCTGAGGGGGGGACAAAAGACCTAGATTTTAGGGTTGCTGCCTTGGGATTGGTCTATATATATAGCACTAGATTTAGTTAGGGGCTAATCCATCCCTCCAATCATAATCGGACGCTCGGGAAAAATAGGCTAGGGAGCCCAAATAAGAAAACATAGACGTTTTGTAGATGTTTGGGGATGATCCGGACACAACGGTGGCGACAGTCCGGGTCGGGTTCGGGACAACTTTCGGACACGCGCGAGGGGGGCCACGGTCTGACGAGAGAGATTAGGTTGGGCCTGGCGGTAGGTAGTGGACTGTGCGGAAGGCCTCAGGCTGAGAAAAGAGAAGAGAGAAGACCCGGCGACTGTTTCCGGAGACCGAAAACGTGCGACGAAAAGACCGGCTATACTGCCGCTATAGTTATCTGTTGGGGCGTCAAACGGACTCCGAATGCGATGAAACTTGGCAGGCGGTCTACTGACAACAAGACAACACCGCACGCCAACTTTGATCCCATTCCGAGAACATTTTTCTGGCCACGGCCGCGGGCGCGTGTTAGTGTGTCTGGGCTCAGAATGGACAACGGATGGCACTGGGCTAACCCGGACGGATGCAGGTTTTGAAAACAAGATGATGCAATGCACATGATGATATGATGAAATGCAACACGCAAGCAAATGACATGGCAACACCGGCGAATAACTGGAAGACACCTGGCACATCGGTCTTGGGGCGTTACAACTAGCCACTGGATTAGTGTATATTTGTACTATTTGAATTGTGTTGCATTAGCGTATGGACATAAATAAAGTGTGGCAAGCTTTCCCAGATATGTGCTCAAGAAAACTACTACCTGTTTTTCTAAATACTAGATGTTTGGGTACTTTAAATTGAACTGCGAAAACGTCTTATATTAAGGAACAAAGGGTGTAGAGTGCACTCAAATTATCCCGGTAAAGCTAGTCACACCTTTGTTAAAATTAATGTTCCTTATGTTATCGGAGGAGGTCTATATGTTTGTCTCTAATGCCCGTCAACTACATACCTGACATCATGATGTAATGTTAAGTCATTTCCTTTTGTATAGTGTCACTGAATTGTCAAGGCGGTGATGGCATTTTATTTTAGTTGAACTGCACAAAATATGCTTAAAAGAAGAAGAAAGGTCATGAATCGATCATTCTTTCAAAAAGAACTATATATGCCTTCCTGACATCAGCCGATGTTGCCTTATTTATTCCTTCAAATAGGTGGTTAGAAACAGTCTTGCTACCTTTTCCCATTAAGAATCTGGAATGCTTATATTTGTCAGTCTATGCTTCAACTAGTGCCACTTTTATAGTAATCACACTTTCACTATCTATGCAAATAGGGATGCTCGATTTTAGTGGAACTGCACAAAAAGTCCAAATGTTCAACATTAGGAGCATGTTTTCTTCCAAACCTTTATATCCAATTGGTGACACTATGAGCTGTTCCTTACGAAGGTACATGGTTTGTTACTATCTTGCTACTCTTTTGTACAGTCATTAGATAGTAATACTAGTGGTTTGCATGTGAATTTATTGGCAGGGTGGACCTACATTGGAGGTGCAGGAAGTGATTCAATGATTGGATGCTCAATTTTGGTTGTATCAATTTCACCTCTTCCAGCACTGAAGAATAGGCGCTATATTTCTGCTCTGAACCAGCAAATGAATTCAGTATGAAATTGTCCAGGGCAAAACATGACTGTATCAAATTGTCCAGTGCAAAACATGACAGATGCTAATTAGAAGAGATGTGTTTAAACTGAAAATACAAGGTGGGGTATATGTTTACTAGCTGCTTGATATTTGTGGAGACAGAGATGTCTGCCCGTTGCTATTTGGCAGAAAACAAAGTGACCACAATTTTGGTTGAACTGCACAAGAGAATAGTATAGTCACTCCATGCAGTGCCATTTGAAAATAGACACTGAAAGATTGTATAATCACTTCATGGACTGCAGAAAAGTAGTACTGTACAATTTATTGGCCAACACTAGGTGCTTCATTTCTTTGGTCTGATTATACAATGGGCATCATTTTGCCTAAGTTTAAGTTTGTATTCCGAAAATATTCTCGCCGTGTGATCGAGAGAAGACCAAATCATATTGCAGTGGATGTTCCACCATCATGTGTGGTTCATTCTCATGGTTCCAGCTGTTGGTGAAACCACTTACGTTTGCAAGAGGAATTGTAGACTTCACAAACAAAATTTTCATTTAGTCTGTACTGAATGTTGGCCAAGAGAAACATCCATGTTAGTAGGAAGAACATATGTTTTTTTCTAGATCTTTGCTTTTGGAGCTACATATTTGTATATGATCTGTGAATCATTGAGATGCATTTACATGTTGATCTTATGTATGGGAATCGTACTAGTTGGTTTTGAATTTGGGCTACTAATGTGAACATAGTACAATGCCAGGCCTGTGAGTCTCGTGTGAACATTTCGAACGGATCGGCTCTTACTGTTGTGCACATCATGATCCTTATTTCTGTTTCTCAGTGTTTACAAGTTACTAACAGTTCCTTATTTCTGTTCGCTCCGTGTTTACAAGTTACTGATCGATCACTAGCTAGCCTACTAATGCGCTCTTGGCAGTTTTAGTTGCGACCCAAGATCCGAAGTGGCAGTTTTTTGAATAAAAATACCTACCTCTGAAGAAACTGACAAGCTGCTCTGAAGAAAATGCCATGCGAATCTGAAGAAACTGCCAGCAAAAACGTTCGCAAATGCCCAATCTCCCAGCTAACGTTCATCAGCTAATGCGATCGTACACGTACACCATCCGACCTACTTGATCCTACACACACACTATCCGACCTACTTGATCCTACACGGATAAATAGCGGATCACGCACGCACTACCTACTTTCCGGTTTGCAGAGCTCAATTCAAGAAACGCCCTACTCGATCCTACATGAATAAATAGCGGATCATGCACATACTAGTACATCCTTTCCGGTTTGCATGGCTTAATTCAAAAATCTCACCAACCAAGGTACTCCCTCTGTTCGGATTTATTAGTCCCGTGAGCCAAAGCAGCAAGACCAAGGCATGGCAATAATTAACTGCATGCAGAAGTTTAAGCCTAATTAATTCCATTGATTTAAGTGGCTGCATGCGTGCCCTCGTCTGTGACTCGTTGCATGCTGCTCCGCGTACTGGCTGCGAGTGATTCTGAGTGGCTGCATGCAGTCGACTGTAATTAAGGCAGCTAACTGGTGCAAAAAAAGATGCGCTTTAATTGTTGCAGGCCTTTTAATTCCGTGGAATCATTATTGACAAGGAGGGAGTACCTCATCTGGATGATTCGAGTGCACTGACGGGACGGGACGACAAAGTCATAATTTTAGTTTTTCTAGTTTTCCACGGCAAGCTGGCGCGCTAAGCCATGCCTACTTATGCATTGAATTTTGATGACCACGATGACCGTCACGTTTCCCGCAACACCCTAGTTCGCCTAGCTTCCGCCTATAATTATTGTTTCCCGGGCTTCTCCGGTGGAACCATCACCCAACTCGCCCTATCCTCATAAGACCCTACCAACCCGAGGTCGCTCGCCACTTATCCTCACTCTCGCCACATCCGCCATGCCCCCGCCCGTCCGCGATAGGGGACGACGGAGGCGGTCACCGCTGGAACTAGTGTTCAGTTTTTCACCGGAAGGCAGACGGAGGGAGGAGGCATTCTATCGGTCTTTAGATGGCAATGCGGAGTATGAGGAGTTGTTGGAGCGCGACTGCCTGGCGGAGGAGCAACGCATTGCCGATTTGCGCCGCCAGCGGGACATGGAGTAGCAGCGCACCGACGCTCTGAGGCACGAGCAGAGCGCCCGCAACTGGGCCGACTACGTGGAGGCCGGCGCCTGGCAAATAGCACTGGAGGCTGTCGGGCACACACGCGTTCATGACGCCGAATTTTACTACAAGCTCGTTAAGTGGGTTTCCCGCTTAGAAGCCGAAGCTTCGGTGGACCACACCGGCATGGAAAGGGCCAACGCGCGCGAGCAATGTGCCCTATCGCGCCTCTGTCAGGTCCGAGGTGAGGTGGAGGACGCCGGTGCCGGGGTTTAGCATGTACCACAGATGGCGGCCGGCATCGTCTAGTTAGCTAAGAGTAAGTTAGTACTTCTACACTACTAGAGTATTAGTGGTTGTAGAGAGTTAACTTGGCTATGATGGTTGTCAACATGGAAGTTCAGTACTCTATATCTGGATCAGACCTGTTACTTTGCTCTGAATGTCGAACTTTCCGTTTGAACGCATGCAATGGGCTGTTATTTTTTTAATGGCTTGTATTTGTCCGCCACGGGTTTAGAGGCTAACTTGTGGGCCTACCAGGTTGACGCGTACACAATCAGGAGATGATTGTACGTGGAGAGGATGACAGCGGGGACCCACCAAGGTCATGGCAGTATGCAAGCAAGTGCCTCCTTATTTCAAGCCAATAAAAATGGCTCCTCCTAATGGATTTCTGACATATGGGTCCCATGCCATTGTCAACGTAGTCAATAAACGAGAGAATTGCACAAGGAGCGGCTGACACCAAGGACCCAGCAGCTCGCCCAATTATTTTTGTTTTGGGTTAATTTGATAAATTCCGCTCCAAATCTGGTGATTCCGAGAAATGCAATTGCAATTTCCAAACTTTGAAAAATGCCATTTCATGCCATTTCTAGTGGCATTTTTCGAAGTCTGGAGTAGCGTTTTTCAAAGTTTGCAAATTGCACTGGCATTTTTCAAAGTTTGCAAAAATTGCAGTGGCATTTTTCAAAGTTTGCAAAAATTGCAGTGGCATTTTTCAAAGTTTGAAAATTGCAGTGGCATTTTTATGAATCACCATAATAGGAGTGACATTTATCTAATTTGTTTTTAAGACTGAAGCAGGCTGTCAACTAGGCTGTGCGGGGCACTCTGGCCTATCTAGACAACCTTTTCTTTTTATGTTTACCACGGACCAGCCCAGTAGTTTTTTTGTTCTTTCTTAAAATGGCTAGCCCAATTTTTTTGTGATTTGTTAACTAAGTCGCTTTGTTAGGCCTGTTGGGCTGCAAACTTTCAGGACGAGGAGAGCTTCATTCGGCAGGCTGAGAAAATGGCCTATCAGTAATGAGAAATGTGTTTTACATTTTTAAAACACATCAAAGCAACAATTAGTTTCAATTTTTTTTCATTTCGAGATTTAAAATTGCATTGATTTTTATGCGTGGACAATTTGTTGGATTTTATGTTGATATACATTTTTTTTTAAAATCAGTTTGAATGTGACTCGAAATTTCGGGATTAAAAATAGTTCGGACCGCACAGAAATATGCAAAAATTCGTATAAATTTTTAACCGTGGCCACAATATGGGCTGTAATGCTAACAAAAAGAATATGGGCTCCAAAAAACATAAGAATTAGCAAATGGGCTGTAAATTAATAATGGCAGATGGGCTGTATGTTGTTTCCCATAGATTTCAGGCTTTCCTAAAAAAAGGTTGACGCACAAGCAGTGACTGTTGGATGTCCATCCAACGGCCGTCATGCTTCTTCAATCTCTGCTCTTCCTGCTCTAGCTGCTCAAACAAGCGCCGACGGGACTGCCTGCTCCCTCCTCCCGCGGCCGACTGTGCTGCCGCGCAGGCCTCACCGCCCCACCATACTCCCATCGCTGTCCTAGCCATCCCTCTACTCACCCACACCTCCTGTTATTCTCCGGCGACGGCAGCCGAACCAGTCAACCCTCGTACTCCCCACCGCGTGGGCAGCCACTGTTGTGTCTTCCCCAGCTCCATGTCGTTCCCTTTGTAGGCCTCGCCGTCGTCCATCGCCCTGGTGCTCTCGACGCGGCGTGGTCAACGAACGACATCCATCGGAAGTGGAATGTATGTGGAGAGGCTGACAGCTGGGTCCAAAGCCGCACACAAGGAAATGCCTCCTTATTACGCGCAAAATAATGATTCCTCCACCTGACATCTAGGACCCACCGGAAGGGCCTCTGTATTTCACGAAAAATATGTTCCCCCCGTTGATAGCTCGGACCCACCAGCTATATCTTCGGACGCAAGGAAGTGCCTCCTTATGGCGCCCAAAAAAAAGAATACTCGCCCTGCTAGCTGGGACCTAGCATAGTGGGAGACTGACTTGTGGGCCTACTAAGTTGACAAGGACGGAGGGCTTTGTCAACTTAGTTAATATGAATGATTCTAGCTCTAGTGACCGTACGATGTCCATCCAACGACCATAGCTATATCTTCGGACGCAAGGGAGTGCCTCCTTATGGCGCACAAAAAAAATGAATACTCCCCCTGCTAGCTGGGACCTAGCATAGTGGGAGACTGACTTGTGGGCCTACTAAGTTGACAAGGACGGAGGGCTTTGTCAACTTAGTTAATATGAATGATTCTAGCTCTAGTGACCGTACGATGTCCATCCAACGACCATAGTGCTTCTTCAACCTCTGGTCTTCTTGATCCAGCCGCCTAGAGCAGCGCCGGTCGTGCCGCCTGCTCCTGCCTCCCGTGGCCAGCTGTGCTGCCGCAGAGGCCTCACTGCCCCTACTACTCCCACCGCTGGCCAGGCCCTACGGTGACGGCAGCCTCACACCGCAGCCGAACCAGTGAACCCTCATACTCCCCTCCGCGTGGGCTTCCACTACCGCGTCTTCCCTGGCTCCGCGTCGTCCCCTTCCTAGGCCTCGCCATCGTCCACCGCCCTGGTGCTTTTGGCTCGGCGTGGTCAATGTGGTCAAGGAACAACTTCCATTGGAAGAGTACTGTATGTGGAGAGGCTGACAGCTGGGTCCACAGCCGCAGCAAGGAAGTGCCTCCTTATTATGCGCAAAAATAATGATTCCTCCACCTAACAGCAGGGACCCACTGGACGGGCCACCGTATTTCACAAAAAAATGATTCGCCCCCTAACTGTTGGGACCCACCAGCTACATCTTCGCACGCAAGGAAGTGCCTGACAGTTGGGACCCACCTGGTCGAAGCGTACGTAGCGTTGTCATTCTGGTCGCGAACGTGTATGTACATACGATAGGTCTGTCTGTAGGCTGCAGCGATGAACCGTGGCCGTGCAAGGAAGGGCACATGTCATAGTAGAGGCGCGCACATATCATGTACATGTACGTACATCGGCTAGGGTGCAAGAAAGAAAACACGGCCACGTACGTACATACGGGCGGGGTCTCGAACGCCTACTCATGCATATGTGCGGCCAGGGCTCGTGGACATGGCTGGGTCAGAACGGAGAAACTACGTCATCGTCGTGTTCATGGGGAGGCAACGGAATGTGTCGTATTCATCGGGAGGCAACGGAACGCGTGCTGTTCATCAGGAGCCAACCGGGTTG
This sequence comes from Triticum dicoccoides, assembly GCF_002162155.2. NCBI lineage: Eukaryota > Viridiplantae > Streptophyta > Magnoliopsida > Poales > Poaceae > Triticum > Triticum dicoccoides. The sequence goes on from NC_041386.1 coordinate 68,219,561, forward strand.
GACGGAACAGCTGATGGAAACAAGGCCTGGCATACCGCAGAACGGAGGAAACGGCCTTGTGTTCGACCGGCCACGGTTGAAACGGGGTCCTGTTCATCGGGAGGGTTCTGGCGTACCGCAAAACGGAGGAAGCAGACTTCTATTGGACCTCCTACGGTCGAAACGGGGTCCTGTTGACCGCGAGGGGTGTGGCGTACCACAAAACGGAGGAAACGGACTTGTGTTGGAGCACTACGGTCGAAACGGGGGTCCTGTTCATCGAGAGAGGTGTGGCGTACCGCAAAACGAGACTCCACGAGATACTTTTCATCTCCACCGTCGACCTCCTCCAGCCTCCACGGGCTACTATTCATCCACCGTCGACCTCCTCCAGCCTCCACCTGTGACTGTTCATCCACGGGCTCCTGTTCATCCATCCTCCACCGGCTACTGTTCAACCAGCCCTCTCCACGAGGTCCTCTTCAACCACGCCTCCACGGGCTACTATTCATCCAGCCCTCCACCGGCTACTCTTCAACCAGCCCTCCACGGGGTCGTCCTGTTCATCCAGCCCTCCACAGGGTCCTATTCATCCACCCCTCCACCGGCTCGATCAATCGGGGTACTGTTCACCCAGCGGCAGCGGCCTCTACTACCACGACGTCCTGTTCATCCAACCCCCACCGGGAACTATTCATCCAAACCCCCCAACAACACTCACTATTCATCCAGAGGCAGCATCGATCGGCTTTAGTTAGTAGCAGTAGCGAAGGAATCACTCGGGTTCAGTTAACAGGAATGGATCGATCAATCGCTCGGGTTTAGCAACGCGTAGCCTGTAGTGCAATCGCTTGGGTTCAGTTAGAGCCCAACGCCTCGCTCGGATGTAGTTAGAGCCTAATGCCTCACACACACGCGCATATGTATGAGAGAAACGCGCATCGCTCGGCCCCTGACCACCCACCGTAACCAGGAACTCCCCGATATTTTCCTCGCCCTCGCTTCTACCACAGTTTTTTCTGTCTTGGAGGGCCCAAAGAATGTCATGCAGCTGCGTCTCCGGCCCGCCCAAGACGAAAAGCCCATTTTCTGTCATGATCTTTTGTCATAGAAGTAGGACCCCACCACATCTATGATGATACCGGGTTTTGTCACAATTATCATCATAGAAGTGTCATAAGTATGACAGAAAACATTTCGTTCGGCCCAAAATGTCATGGATGTGTCTTTTTTTGTAGTGTGTGTTGTTGATGCTGGAGATGATGGAGCCACGCCGTGGGCCGCAGGTAGGAAAGTCTGGGTACCCCGGTTCCCAAAACATCGACAGTAGCCCCCGGGCCCAAGGCGTGCTCGGACTTGGCTTCGAGGCGAAGCCAAAGGGCAAGGGTGAATCGCCGCTGGCCCCAACCGCATGCGGACCCAGTTGACACATGACGCTTTATGGGACGTGGGCGTCTCCGGTTCCCCATGCTGCCTCGACAACCATTCGACTTGACAACAGCCTGCTGCATGCAAAAAGATCATCATTACCGGGGATCGTGGGAGCCGGCGGTTGGCCTCCCTTCGGCTATAAATGGGGCGGGGAGCCCCCTGCTCATCTTCGTCTTCTTGCGGCTTGCTCCTTCCTCTTCCTTCTTGTTTTCGCCATCTCGTTGAAGCGTTCATGACACTGATGAGGGGGTTTTCCACGACGGAGAAGGGGAAGGCCCCCAAGGAGGGGTCAGGCTCGCCGCCGCCCAAGAGAGGCCGTGGGTGGCCCTGGAAGCACGCAACGACTCCAGCGGTGCCCCCTCGGGGGCGCGGGCACACTCCTTCAATGGCTGGCGGTGCCTCCGGTAGCCGCGGTGGAGCTGCTTCCCGCGGCAAGGGCTATCACGGACGGGGTGACCTCGGCAATTGGGGGAGGCCCGCGGCGATCGTCCGGCTGCCACGACCGTGCTCCCACTCAACTGACGTGCTTCTGGAGTTCATCGTGTGGTTGGAGAGTCCGATGGGCATCTGGCTCCAGCTCCCACGTTCCTTCGTGAGCGCGCTGCCGGCCGGAGGGCCTGGTGGCCTCTAGATACAGGCTGACGGCTGCTGCAGCTAGGCCTCATGGGTGGACGTCGAAGTCAACACCACTAGCAACGTGTCCCTGAGCCACGGGTGGCAGCCGTTTGCCCACGCGCGCGGCCTGCACGGGAGGTGCACCCTCCACTTCACGTACGATGCCGTCGCGACCCTCTATGTCAGGGTCTTCGGAGAGGGCGCCCGGCGCCTGGGGTGCTGCCTAGAGAGCGACAACAACGACGAGGACGACGGCGACTGTGCCTTTGCTGGAGGTGACCTTGCCCTTGGCGACGGCCATGCCGCCTCCAGCAGTGGGGGATCCTCTTCTGGGTGGAGCACGGGCGACGACGAGGACGACGAGCCACCACGTTGTCGGGCTCGGACCAGGGACGACGACGACTTGCATCATCGACACACCTTGGTGAAGCAGGAGGAAGACTCCCACTGAGCTCGGGCGCTACTAGAGCTGGGCCTTAGGAGCCGCTGTAGTTGTGCGGCTTGCTTTTGCTTTTTTCTTTACTCCTGCATCGAAAAAAGTAGAGGGCCCTGTTGTTGGGGAACGTAGCATGCAATTTCAAATAATTTCCTACGCTCACGCAAGATGTATCTAGGAGATGCATAACAATGTGAGGGGGAGAGTGTGTCCACGTAACCTCGTAGACCAAAAGCGGAAGCGTTTGACAACACGGTTAATGTAGTCGAACTTCTTCTCGTTCCGACCGGTCAAGCACCAAACATACGACACCTCCGAGTTCTGCACAAGTTCAACTCGATGACGTCCCTCAAATTCTTGATCTAGAAAGTGTCGAGGGAGACTTCCATTTGCACGCCGGCATGGTGACGGTGATGGTGAAGTGATCCGCGCAGGGCTTCGCCTAAGCACTACGTGAATACGATCGGAGGCGTAAACTGTGGAGGGGGCGCCGCACATGGCTAACAATGTTTGTTGTGTGTTCTAGCGATGCCCCCTCATATATATAGGTTGGAGGGGAGGAGAGGCAGCCAAGGGGCGCCCCAAGTAGGAGGAATCCTACTTGGGCGCCTCCCAATTCGGCCTCCCTCCTTTCCTATTCCTATTCGGAGTGGGGAAGGAAAGAGGGGAGAGGGGAAAGGAAGGGGGAATCCTATTCCCTATATTTCCTTTCCTCCTCCCCTTTTTCTTTCTCCACATGGGCCGGCTCATATGGGGGCGCACCAGCCCACTAGGGGCTGGTCTGTCCCGCCCTTGGCCCAATAAGGCCCATATCTTTGCCGGGGGGGTGCCTGGAACCCCTCCTAGTGACCCGATACGTACCCGGTGCCCCCAGAACACTTCTGATGTCCGAATATTAACGTACTATATATGATTCTTTACCTCTCGACCATTTCGAGACTCCTCGTCATGTCTGTGATCTCATCCGGGACTCCGAACAACATTCGGTCACCAAATCACATAACTCATATAATACAAAATCGTCATCGAACGTTAAGCGTGCGGACCCTACGGGTTCGAGAACTATGTAGACATGACCAAGACACCTCTCCAGTCAATAACCAACAGTGAAACCTGGATGCTCATATTGGTTCCTACATATTCTACGAAGATCTTTACCGGTCGTACCGCAATGACAACATACGTAATTCCCTTTGTCATTGGTATGTTACTTGCCCGAGATTTGATCGTCGGTATCTTCATACCTAGTTCAATCTCATTACCGGCAAGTCTCTTTACTCGTTCTGCAATGCATAATCCCATAACTAACTCATTATTCACATTGCTTGCAAGGCTTGTTATGATGTGCATTACCGAGAGGGCCCAGAGATACCTCTCCGATACTTGAACTAACAAATCCTAATCTCGATCTATGCCAACCCCACAAACACCTTCAAAGACACATGTAGACCATCTTTATAATCACCCAGTTATGTTGTGATGTTTGATTGGACACAAGGTGTTCCTCCGGTATTCGGGAGTTGCATAATCTCATAGTCAAAGGAATATGGTCATGAAGAAAGCAATAGCAATAAAAACTTAACGATCATTATGCTAAGCTAACGGATGGGTCTTGTCCATCACATCATTCTCCTAATGATTTGATCCCGTTCATCAAATGACAACACATGTCTATGGTTCGGAAACTTAACCATCTTTGATTAACGAGCTAGTTTAGTAGAGGCTTACTAGGGCACTGTGTTTTGTCTATGTATCCACACATGTATCAAGTTTTCGGTTAATACAATTCTAGCATGAATAATAAACATTTATCATGATATAAGGAAATATAAAATAATTACTTTATTATTGCCTCTAGGGCATATTTCCTTCAGTCTCCCACTTGCACTAGAGTCAATAATCTAGTTCACATCACCATGTGATTTAACACCAATAGTTCACATCACCATGTGATTAACACCTATAGTTCACATCGCCATCTGACAGACACCCAAATGATTTACTAGAGTCAGTAATCTAGTTCACATCGCTATATGACTAACACCCAAAGAGCACTATGGTGTGATCATGTTTTGCTTGTGAGAGATGTTTAGTCAACGGCTCTGCCACATTCAGAGCCGTATGTATTTTGCAAATTTTCTGTGTCTACAATGCTCTGTATGGAGCTACTCTAGCTAATTGCTCCCTCTTTCAATATGTATCCAGATTGAGACTCAGAGTCATCCGGATCGGTGTAAAAGCTTGCATTGATGTAACTCTTTATGACAAACTCTTTATCACCTGCATAACCGAAAAACATTTCCCTAGTCCTCTTAGGTAACTAAGGATAACTTTGACCGTTATCAAGTGATCCACTCCTGGATCACTATCGTACCCCCTTGCCAAACTCATGGCAAGGTACACAATAGGTCTAGTACATAGCATAGCATACTTTATAGAACCTATGGCTGAGGCATAGGGAATGACTTTCATTCTCTTCCTATTTTCTGCCGTGGTCGGGTTTTGAGTCTTACTCAACTTTACACCTTGCAATACAGGCAAGAACTCCTTCTTTGACCGTTCCATTTTGAACTACTTCAAAATCTTGTCAAGGTATGTATTCATTGAAAAAATCTTATCAAGCGTCTTGATTTATCTCTATAGATCTTGATGCCCAATATGTAAGCAGCTTCAGCCGAGGTGTTTCTTTGAAAAAAATCCTTTCAAACACTCCTTTATGCTTTCTAGAAAATTCTACATCATTTTCGATCAACAATATGTCATTCACATATACTTATCAGAAAGGTTGAAGTTCTCCCACTCACTTTCTTGTAAATACAGGCTTCACCGCAAGTCTGTATAAAACTATATGCTTTGATCAACTCATCAAAGAGCATATTCCAACTCCGAGATACTTGCACCATTCCATAGATGGATCGCTGGAGTTTAGACACTTTGTTAGCACCTTAGGATTGACAAAACCTTCTGGTTGCATCATATACAACTCTTCACTTCCTCATAGGTTCGTCATGGTCTAGTAACATGACTTCCAGAACATGATTACCGTACCACTCTGGTGCGGAACATGCTCTGGTTGACCTACGAGGTTCGGTAGTAATTTGATATGAGGTTTCATGATCATTATCATTAGCTTCCTCTCTAGTTGGTGTAGGCATCACTGGAACTGATTTCTCTAATGAGCTACTTTCCAATTTGAGAGAAGGTACAGTTACCTCATCAAGTTCTACTTTCCTGCCACTCACTTCTTTCGAGAGAAACTCCTTCTCTAGAAAGGATCCATTCTTAGTAATAAAAATCTTGCCTTCAGATCTGTGATAGAAGGTGTACCCAACAGTTTCTTTTGGGTATCCTATGAAGACACACTTCTCCAATTTTGGTTTGAGCTTATTAGTTTGAATCTTTTTCACATAAGTATCGCAACCCCAAACTTTAAGAAATGACAGCTTTGGTTTCTTGCCAAACCATAGTTCATACGATGTCGACTCAACAGATTTAGACGGTGCCCTATTTAACGTGAATGCAACCATATGTAATGCATAACCCCAAAATGATAGTGGTAAATCGGTAAGAGGCAACATAGATCACACCATATCTAATAAAGTACGGCTACGATGTTCGGACAACCATTACGCTGTGGTGTTCCAGGTGGCGTGACTAGTGAAACTATTCCACATTGTTTTTAAATGAAGGCCGAACTCGTTACTCAAATATTTGCCTCCGCAATTAGATCGTAGAAACTTTATTTTCTAGTTATGATGATTGTCCACTTCACTCTGAAATTCTTTGAACTTTTCAAATGTTTCAGACTTGTGTTTCATCAAGTAGATATACCCATATCTACTCAAATCATCTGTGAAGGTCAAAAAATAACAATACCCGCCGCGTGCCCCAACACTCATTGGAGTACATACATCAGTATGTATTAGTTCCAATAAGTCATTGGCTCACTCCATTGTTCCGGAGAACGGAGTTTTAGTCATCTTGCCCATGAGGCATGGTTCACAAGTATCAAATGATTCATAACCAAGTGATTCCAAAAGCCCATCTGCATGGAGTTTCTTCATGCGCTTGACACCAACATGACCTAAACGGCAGTGCCACAAATATGTTTGCACTATCATTATCAACTTTGCATATTTTGGCATCAATATTATGAATATGTGTATCACTACGATCAATATTCAATAAACTATTTACATTGGGTGTATGACCATAGAAGGTTTTATTCATGTAAACAAAACAACAACTATTCTTCGACTTAAATGAATAACCGTATTGCAATAAACATGATCCAATCATATTTATGCTCAACGCAAACACCAAATAACATTTATTTAGGTCCAACACTAATCCCGAAGGTAGAGGGAGTGTGCGATGGTGATCTTATCAATCTTGGAATCACTTCCAACACACATCGTCACCTCGCCCTTAACTAGTCTCTGTTCATTCTGTAACTCCTGTTTCGAGTTACTAATCTTAGAAACCGAACCGGTATCAAATATCCTGGAGTTACTATGAACACTAGTAAAATACACATCAATAACATGTATATCAAATATACCTTTGTTCACTTTGCCATCCTTCTTATCCGCCAAGTATTTGGGGTAGTTCCGCTTCCAGTGACCATTCCCTTTGCAGTAGAAGCACTCATTTTTAGGCTTAGATCTAGCTTTGGGCTTCTTCATGGGAGTGGAAACTTACTTGTCATTCTTATTGAAGTTCCCTTTCTTTTCCTTTGCCCTTTTTCTTGAAACTAGTGGTCTTGTCAACCATTAACACTTGATGCTTTTTCTTGATTTCTACCTTCGCTGATTTCGGCATCGCGAAGAGCTTGGGAATCTTTTTCATCAACCCTTGCATATTATAGTTCATCACGAAGTTCTAGTAGCTTGGTGATAGTGACTAGAGAACTCTATCAATCACTATCTTTTTTCTTGACTATATACTGCAAGGCAACAGCCTCACAATCCTTTATTAAAGCCAAGAAGTACAAGGAATACAAAGTTACAAAAGAAAAACAAGATTAGGGAGGAGAGGCTACTTACAAAGAGAGTTTAAGGTAGGGAAGCTATCCAAGAAGTTAGACTATTTCTATATTTACACTTGATTCTATGAGCTAAAAGAGAAATATCATGAATAAAATTCCTCTTCCAGGATCTGAAGGTAGGCAACTCATTTCTGAAAATCCTCCCATTCCTTTGTGTCCAAATATTCCAAGTAGCCGTGAAGACTACCTCAGAAAAAATGGGTAGCCAAAGTCCTTCCTAGCCGTGCAAGCCATTTCAAAAGTAGCCTGGTTAGGGTGAACACTCCATGAGATGCCCAAGTAATTCCAGACACGTTGGCTGAAGTTGCAAACAAAGAAGAGATGAGCTCTATCTTCATGCAAAGCTGAGAGACACATAACACACGTGTCGTCCTGAATAATCCAATGCCTTCTCTGCATCATGTCTCTAGTGTTTAAACGATCCATCAAGAGGAGCTAGCCGAACACCTTGAACTTGAGTGTGCAAAAACATTTCCAGATCCACCTGAATATGGGGTCAACCACAACGTCAGAAAAACAAGACAAATAATAAATCCTTGACTGATAATCACCAGATTTTGAAGGCCATTTCCAGACGTCATTTTCCCCCTCATGCAAATTGATCAAAGGCATTAAAGCCTGAAGCTGATTGAATTCCTCGAAGGCTTCAACTGATAAAGGCAGGTGAAAATTGTCGGTCGGGTCAGACAGCTCCATCACATCCTTGATGGTAGTGTCATCAATCACAAAAGAGTGAAGCCTCGGGAATCGTTGTTGCATGATAACCGCAGTGTTATTAAGTTGCCAACGGTCCAACCAGAAAACCACCGTATCCCTCGGCGGCACGTGAGGGACAGCCAACTTACAAATTTGTCATACAGCTTCAACACGTCTTGCCACCAGAAAGAACCACAACTTTGAGTGACTTGGGGCGGCGCGGCAGCATAATATGTGTCCCAGATGAGTGAAACCCAGGGCACGTCCGACTTATTAAATTTTTTAAGAGATGCTTGATCAACAAGGCATCGTTTTGTATGCCTAGGTCAAGCACTCCAAGGCCTCCCCGATTCTTAGGCCGACAGACCAAATCCCAAGCCGCCAATGATTGCCATGGTGTATCAGTGTTTCCCCTCCACAAGCATTACCACATGATACGTTCAATCTGCTTCAAAATTCCTTGAGGCAACAAGAGAGTGCACAGAAAATATATTGGCATAGAACAAAGAACAGATTTCGAAAGTTGTAGCCAGCTCCCTTGGTTCAACAGACAAGAGGAAGCAGATAATCTTCTCTCAATGCGATCCACTAAGGGCAACAAGTCATAAATTGTGGGCCGAGAGGTACCCATTGGCAATCCCAGATAGGTAAATGGCATGGAGCCAACATCACACCCAAGCAAAGCAGCTACACGCTTACCCTCATCATCGGACATATTTATTGGAATCAATGAAGATTTACTAAAGTTGACCCGCAAACCCGTAGACTTGGCAAAGACCTCAAGCATTTCCCTGAAAGCAATGAGCTGGCTGTCCACAACAGGAAGAATGATTAGTGTGTCATCAGCGTATTGCACAATCGGATAATCCATCGAAGAGGTTGGTATGGGAAGTGTGAGAATGTTCCTTGCGCACATCTCATTAACCACCAACTGCAATAAATGCACATCAATCACAAATAACAAAGGATATAATGGATCTCCTTGACGTACACCCGAACGGCAGACAAAGTGGTTACCAGGCACACCATTTAGAAGAATCGAAGAGGACCCAGTGGACAAGATGCTATGAACCCAACTTGTCCAATGGTTATCAAACCCCTTACATTTCAAGATCCTGAGAATCAGCTCATGCTCAATGGTATCAAACGCCTTCGTGAAATCAAGCTTGAGGAGAATTATAGGCCTTTTGGATGCCTTGCATTGATGGATGTATTCAAAACACCATGCTAGGCAATCCTGTATGGATCGACAGCAAAGAAACCCATATTGATTGTGGTGAATGCATTTTAAGATCACACCCTATAAACGATTAGCCAAAAGTTTAGTTAAAAACTTTAGGAAAGTATTTGTCAATGATATGGGCCTAAAATCACCAATATATTCCGGGCTCAACTTCTTAGGGATGAGGGTAATAAGAGATGTATTCAGACACTCCAGGTCACACTTTCCATCATAAAAATCTTTGACTAGCTGCATAAAATCCTTCTTCAAAATATTCCAACATTTCTTTAAAAAAAGACCAGTAAACCTGTCGGGGCCCGGAGCACGATCAGAGGGCATGTTATTAATTACCAAATCCACCTCGGAGTCCGTGAAAGGCAAGGATAACTCCTCAAGACCATCAATCCGAGTAATTAATGTGTCCAGGTCAAAACCCATTTGGATACCTTTGGCCTGGCCCATTCTTTGATTAAAATCGGACCAAAAGATCCCCGCTATCTGTTGATGATCAGAGATCACCTCCACATCCACCGACTTGATCGAGGAAATAGTGTTCCCCCGAAACCTTTCAGTTGCCATAGCGTGGAATTTTTTTGAATTTTCCTCGCCAACTTTGATGTTTCTGATCGTGCAATGTTGTTTCCAATAAATAAACTGCCAATGCAAAACATCTTCAAGGTGCAATTTAACAATCCTGCGAAAATTGAACTCCGGCCAACTCAAGGGCCTAAATTCCTCAATATTATCCAGAAAAAAGATCACTTTATTGCAATCAGCAATGAGAGCCTTTACTGTGGACAGGTTGAGGTGCCATTTCTTGAGAGCATAACGAAGTGATTTGAACTTAGCAGAAATGGTTAAGGCAATAGAAGCTTTACCCACAGGCCAATTCCAAACCTTAGAAACACAGTCCGTAAAACCAGGCAAATCAACCCAATAATTTTCAAAGCAAAAAACCTTGGACTTGGGGATACAAGTGGCAATGGAAACCACACACGGGACGTGATCAGAGCTAGTGCGCACAAGAGGAAGAACCATTGTGTTGGGGTGGTCTTGAGTCCAAGCCACAAATGTAAAAAACCAATCAATCTGCTCAAGAAGAGGTGAAGTTTGCATATTGGACCATGTGTACTGACGACCCTTGATTGGCAATTCAACAATACCCAAATGACCAATTATTTCATTAAACAAAAAATATCATTCACATCACCCCCCGGCTGATTTCGGTTCTCAATCGAGCGCATAAAGTTGAAGTACCCCAAAAGTAACCAATTCTCCTCGAACTGAATATCAAGGTTATATAACCACTGCACAAAATCATCACACGCAGAACCTTGACTCGGGCCATAGATTGAAACAAGAAACCAAGATTCCGATGTGTGTTTAGATTGAAACTTCACAATAATACCATAGGGTTTAGCCTCAATTAAGTTGCCTATGAAAAACAAAGAGTTCCAAATAACCACCATACCAGTAGACGCCCCAGCCGAGGGCACATAGACAAAGTTATCAAAGCTCCTTGGACAAAATTTTCTAATGAATCGTTGATCAATATGCATGCATTTGGTTTCCTGGAGGCAAACAACAGAACACCCGCTTTCATCAATCTTTTGCCTAACCGCAAGCTGACGCGCTTCAGAATTCAGACCCCTAACGTTCCAACAAAGAACTTTCCACTCTCTAAACATTGTCTGATTCATTACAAATCGAAAGAAGACACATTAACAGTAGGCCACACAATGACCTACAACACATTAAACAGACGAATAGTGCAAGGTTCCAAACAGATAAGAACAGATAAATGACGATTATGGTACGCCATGGACCTAAACCCTAGATGAAGTAGCTAATCATCAGAGCTTGTGTTGTTGTTGGACTTGGCAGGATTAGCTGCAAGCTTATCCATCGAGATCTTCTCCGGCGCAATGCAAAGACGAGCACCAATTCTCTGAAGTTCAACTATAGTAGTCAGACGAGGCACTGCAGAGTTATCATCAGGCTGGGATGCCGTAGTTTTACGCTTCTTCAGAGTGTGTGGCTTCTTAGATGAACCACCAGCATCCACTTTGCGATATCCATCACGTAGGGCACTGAGACAAGCACTGCGCCTGACCTCAGAATCAACAATGACACGAGAGGCCTTGGACTTTCTTCCACGCTTCAGAGAAACTTGAGGAACAACAGAAAACACAAAAGCTTCAGAAACAGGCTCATCAATATCATCAAAACAAAGAGCTGGAGCTACTGGCCTTTTAATAGGTGTCACCTCCCTCATTTGATTGGTTGAAGGATCATGTGCAGGAAACAACAACAAAGTGGGAGCAGGAGCACTGAAAAGAGGCTCCGACGACTGCTTGTTCAAAAAAGCACCAAGATCAGACTGGAAGACATACTTTGGAATGTCAGAGATCCCAATAAGCGGCAGCACCTTCTCAAAAGTTCTCTTCCACTGCATCACAGGAGGTAAGACCGGCCGAAAGACAGTTAACACTTGCCCAATCATCAGTGGAGGCTGATGTGGTCCCATTGGGTGCTGGAAAACAGCCATATCGGCATCAACATTCTCATTGTTAACTGAACCTTTAGAAAGCTGCAACACAATGGACTCCTGAGACTGAACTTCCTCAACATTGGCCTGCTGCACAGCTTTATGGACATGTGGAGGATCATTCAGCGGATGCTCATTGGCAGGGTGAGGCACATCATTCCAACCAAGCTCTGGGAATTCAAGCATGACCCAATTGTGATTGTTGAACTGCATATTGCCAGGGAGTGGGTGTGGATTGCCATTGAAGGGCATTGGGTCCTCATCAGCAGGCAGAATATCTGCAAAATCCACAGAGAGTATGTAGACCGGCGCAGACCAAGAAATCCTAACTCCTCCAAAATCAGCATATTCTCTGTATGTCACTGATCGAGGAACGATGGTCGGTGCAGGAAAAGACACATAGGATAGAGATCAGACCATCATCGGATCATCCTGATGCCAATGGTGAAAACAACCATAAGTAGTGATAACATCGGCAAGATATTGAGAGCGCCTATAATCCAGAGGAACTCCGAGCAGCATAATCCATCCCCGTCGAAAACCCTGCACTGCTCTATAGTTGATACCCTCATCGTGCGGAATAAACCTGACGAATCTATCATTGCCCAGATCGAAAGGAGGATGATCAACTAAAGCTTGGCGGTCCAGAGCACTACGGAAACAAAACAAACCAACCCCTTGAATCCATGGCTGAGCATCCAACATAGCTCGCCCCAGGTTATTGACAACAAAATCACTGACCAAAATCCGGAAGATGCCAACTTCTTCAGGCAGAGGAGCCGGCTCGACAATGGCGATGGCATACTCCTCATGCTGCCGATCCAGAGCCACCGCCGGCGTAAAGAAAGTGTGAGGCAGACGCAGCTCACCACCATCGATGATGTCGAATCCATGCGGGATGAAATCCATCGGGTCTAGTGGAAAGTTAGCCATAGCCGGAGCCGGGGGCGGGGAGCAGAAGTGATCGGTGTTGCTGTGGTTTGCAGGCAAGGCCGGCGGCGATGATATGAAAGGCAATGGGAGCGGGGAGGGGGCGGAGGAGGCGTTATGGGCGGTGGCTCAGCGGGCAATGGTGGAATAGGTGGGGTGGCAGGCTTCATAGGACTGGGCATAGACCCAACAGGACTAGCTATTGGAGAAATCGAGGAGTCCCGCTCCAAAAAACTTGTTGACCGGTTAGATTCAAAGGATTTGCATCGAGGGACCCACCTGTAAGAGGGAGAGAGGCTAGAATCCGAACAACCCTTTGCCCGGTGCCCCAACCGAAAGCATCGATGGCACCTAACCCGGCTGGTGCACGCGCTGAATAAATGTTTCATGGACAAACAATTTTGGCATTTCCAGACTTTGAAGACCATGTCATCAACAATATCAATAAATATATCATAATCGCCAGGTGATTCCGGTGTTTTGGAAAGTATAAACTCCTCATTTCCAATAACAAATGGAGATATGGGGCTAGCTTGGGCTAAAACAAACTGGGCCGGGGAAACATCCTGGGCCGGGGGACTAACCTGGGCCGTAGATGTGGCTGGACCAGCCCGTTCCCTCCCATGCACATGCAGATTCACATCCGAACTGGATGGGGTAGTCACAGAATCTGGGCCGAAGAAATAGCTTGGACGTTGACTGTTTCAAAAATGATGGGTGGTTCCGCCATCGTCCATCGGAGTTCAGTCACCAGCGGCGGAGGCACATAATCTCTCTCATGAGGCAGCACATCATACCCAGCATCAGAGACCACATCAACAAGACCTAGCGACGTAGGAAAAGAATATCCCTGGCAAGCATCATACTGTTGGATAGTGGCAAAAGAAATCTTCTTTGATGATCTAGAACCCGAACGCAAAGCTGACTTGGAAGGTGGCTTATGCATAGCAATCAAACTAAGAGAAGCACGCCTCTTAGAAGAACTGATGATAATCCATTCGGCATCGCACTCTTTCTTCCAAATAGCAAACTCACGTTTCCAATTAGGGCTGCCATTACCCCATAGGTGGAAAAAACATTTGAATTGCGGGCACGCGAAAGATCTCAAATGAAGAATAATAATGCCAACATGTTTGCATGAGACCATAAATGAGAATAGCTTGTCTGCAATGAGTTGCACCGATAGGTCAATTGCAGATCCTCCAATTGCAGATTCCAATGCCGCCGCAACCGAATCCTCATCAAGACGAAATCTATGTCTGCTGAAAGACACAACCATAATAAAATGGCTCATGTCATCCGAGGGATGAATGGTTTTCCCACAAGATCTAAAAACCTCCTCCGCAAAAGCCACTCCTTTGGAGAAGTCCAGATCCAAAGTTTATCCACCATGAGAACCCATGTGAGATGGGTATAGGGTGGTAGATCAGAGAACGCTGGAGAAGATGGATGGAGAGGGAACAAGATTTACTGGTTGGAAAGGAAGATCGCCGGAGAGCCTAGGGCGCTGGTGGGAGGAGAGGTGGGACTCTCATCTTGGGAGATTGATTAGCCTCGTTGATGTTCTGATCCTGTCAATCACTATCTTATCTGGAAGATTAACTCCCACTTGATTCAAGTGATTGTACTACCCAGTCTTTCTGAGTACATGCTCACTGGCTGAGCCATTCTCCTCCATCTTGTAGGAGAAGTACTTGTCATAGGTCTTGTCATGGGTTTGTCACGGCAGATGTCCTTGTGAAAGGACTTAGTCGTGGAGCCATCGCTATGGGTTAGCTCAAAGGGGTTAAACCGGACAAGGGGACGCGGGGATTTTATACTAGTTCGGCCCCTTCAAGGAAGGTAAAAGCCTACGTATAGTTGTGATTGGTATTGCTAGGGTTTTGAAGGCCAGGGAGCGAATCCGCTTTGTCTGGCTCTCGAGTTGTTGTCTATCCCTAAACCGTGGCCGGGTCGTCCCTTTATATACATAGGTTGACGCCCGCCGGGCTATAGAGTCCCGAAGCCGGATCATAAATGTATCCGATTCAGTCTCTATCCTTCCTATCTTATAATACAAGTTACATGACTAGGTCAGTTTACATTTACAGGCTTTAACCCGCCTTTGGGCCTTGGGCCTTCGTGAAGCGCCATCATCCTTGCATCTTCATGGGCTTCTAATCTTCAAGGAGTTAACCCGGCTACATAAGGCCGGTTTACCTCCTGTAGTAATATCCCCAACATTAGGCCCCGGATTGGTTTGAACTTGTTCATGTCAATCTTCTACACTTAGAAAAATTCTTCCCTCATATCTTCACCTTGATCTTGTAAACTGTCGTGACGTCATACTCCCAGATTATGATAAACCGCCCTGACGTCATCTATCCATTGATGTCAACGATTACCTTCATTTAATGTGTATTCAGTCACCGAGGCGACACTTTTAGTAATTTATCCATTTTTGGGCTCCTCAATTCTCGCACTTGCCGTTCTATCACTTTGCCTTATAAATAGGGGCAGAGGACCCCTTTCTTTTCTTTCCGCTACCCATTCATCTCTTCTTCTTCCTCTCGACGACCCCGCACTCGAGCGCCGCCGTCATCTTCGAACCTCGCCTCTACTTTGCCGTCGGCCGCTGCATCAACCTGTTCGCACCAGAGTTCCATAGCGCCCTTCCGCTGCTTCCGCGGTTGCAGTGAGTCCTTTCCCCTTCTTTCCTAGATCCATTAGGGTTTCCTTGCTCTTCACTGTTCTTGAGGTTCATCAGAGCTTTTAGTGCTGTTCTTCCTTGGCCTTTAGGTGAACACTTCATACCTGACGTACTCCTTGCCATAGCTAATCTTCTGCTATCACCACAAACCCTTATGCGCAAAGAACTAATCTAGTCCTTCATAAGTTGCTTCGGTTCTTCACCCTTTCTAGATCCAATTATTTTTACTTTTCTGTCTTATCTTAGATCCGAAAATTTCACATACCACTGTGAAATCTGTTTCTCCTCACACCATCATAGGCGATTTAATTTTGTATAAGCAATCTATACCATTAGCCCTCTGATAAATCGGAAGAGCCTTTTACCTCCATAATTATATTCCGGTTTAACAGTGTCTGAGTACCCCTGTCGTGGTACTACCTTTTATGCATTATTGCATTGATCTCCAGTTTATGCCATGTCCCCTATCAGGGCATATTTTACTCCCTTGCATCTTGTATGTTATCCTGTGTGATTTATAAACTAGCCTTTTGTCTCCAGCTCGTTTGTTCCACGATGGCCAAGCAATTCACCGCTTGCAACTGGGCTCGTTCCTGGGTCACAGAGGAACAATTGAATGATATAGTCAGCATTGGCACTTTGGCTAAGAAAACTGAAATCAAATGGTGAGTTCCAGGAATAGAAAATCCTCCAACCCCAAGGTAGGGTGAGGTGGTTGTCTTTGTTGACCACATAGGTCGTGGCTTCAAACTGCCAGGGTCAAAGTTTTACCAAGATGTGCTTGCCAGCTTCCAACTTCATCCTCAAGATATTGGTCCCAACTTGGTCTCCAATTTATGCAACTTTCAGGTCTTCTGTGAAGTATATTTACAAGAAGAACCAACCGCTGAGCTGTTCCGGGACTTCTTTCATTTAAACCGGCGCACTAAATTTGTAAATGGCCCTAACACTGAACTTGGGGGTGTCTCAATTCAAAAGCGGAAAGAGCTTGAATTTCCTCATGCCAAATTGCACAGCCATCCAAAGGAATGGAACCAAACTTGGTTTTATTGCAGAGATACATCCCCTGAAGATGAAAATCCCCTCCCCGGCTTTCATGATCACAGACTATCCAACACCCATCCAATGCCACAAAGCTTGAGCTCTTCAGAAAGGGCGAAATATGCCCCTCAACTCGCCAAACTCCGGGCCTTTATGGCGAATGGTTTAACAGGCATGGACTTTGTACGCTGTTGGATATCGTGGAGTATCTTGCCACTAAGCCGGCGTTCCGGTTTAATGTGTGAGTATACCGGTGAGGTTGACGACCCTCAACACCATTGCAACCTTCAATTATCTGAGGAAGAAGTCACTGAAGGTGTAAAGAAGATTCTGAATGAATCGAAACTGGTCTGTAGTCAAACCGGTCTGAGTCCCTTCTATGCCAAGAACAAACCGCCTGCTGTAAGCATTATACTTCCTTTTCATCTCTAATATTTTTAGCTTATGCAACCTGTAATCCTTCTTCTGTGTATGTAGGGTGATGACCCCTTCTGGAAATGGAAAACCATAGAGAAAGCAGCAAAGCCGACTAGGGATAAAGTGGTCAAGCCATCCCGCCCCAAAACCAAAGCCGTAAAACAGACGTCAAAACGGAAAACGGCTGACCGGATCAACATGGAGCTTGATGATGATACTGATGATCTAGAAGTTGAGGTAGAACTTGACTCACTTGGCTCTCTTTTCATGCATCTCATTAACAATGATCTTCCTCAGGAGGACGCAGAAGCTAGTCAAGCTGATCATGTATAGGTAATTACCCTTTACTCCGGTTCAGACTCTATGCCAACACAAAAAACTCGCCAAGCAGTTCGGAAAGTAAGCTTTTCTCATCCTCTTGCTCACTTGGATCCAACATTTATTTTGAAGACTCAACAGCATGAAGCTCGCCGGACAACCCGGCACAGTGGCCAGCAGGTCACTTCAGCCGGTTTACCTGATACCCCGGTTCGGAAGCGCTGGTCTGAGGTCTCTCCTACTTCTGACCATTCTTACCCCAAGGCCGGTTATTTCAGGCAGCCTCTTAATCCGTCCGATTCAATTATCAGGTGACACCTCCTTCATCTTTTGGTGAATCAACAACAACTCAACTCCCCCTTTGAAAACTGTGGCTAGGTAAGTTGTAAAAACCTTTCCTTTCAATGCGTCATAAATCTTTTGAATATGATGTTAATCCTCTTTTATTCTGTTTGCAGGGCCAAAGCCAGACCCAGCAAGAAAGCTCAGGTCACCAATCCGCCTGAAGACCCGGTCGCCGAAGAAGAAGAACCAAGAGGTGAACCGGAACAAACTTGTGAACTGGAAGGCCCTCATCCTGAAGCTACTTCTGATGACCCACCCCTTGAAGGCCAAAATACTGATGAGCCAACAGATGCTGAGCCTGCTGTGCCCGATGCTGAACCGGCAAAACCAAACCGGGCTAGTCCGGTGAAAGATGCTGAAATTCCAATATCACCAACCAAAAACCCTGAAGGCCAAGGTGATGACGTTATTATTACTGGAATAGGCCATAGCTCTCCTGGCCATCCTATAGTTTTGGCTCAACATATTGCCAAAGAAGAGCAGGCTGCTAGAGAAAAAGGCAAATGGAGCAGTGATTTGGCAAGTTATGCTCATCTCAACGCAGAGGAGCTTCACTCTGGCTTCTTGAATCGCTTGCATGCAAACCAACATTATGAATCCGGTTTGGTAAATTTGATGAAGGAGCGATATGAGGTATTTTCTTCCTCCTTTGTATCTTGATTCATAGTCTGAAAATGCTAGCCCAAATAGCCCCCAAGGGCCGGGTTATAATGTGCATCATAACCCGGGTCTTCGTAGCACTTTAAGCCACTGATAAGAACCAGATTTACCCTTTAGCAAATAGAGAGCTTTCTGCCGCGTATCCCCCAAAGGCCGGTTTAAGTCTAGCAAGTTAATCCAGGTTTTAATCCATGCATCTGTTTTTGAATCAACATACATTAGCCCCCAAGTGTCAAGGATAATGTTTACATTGTTCTAGAGACTTGTATAAACTATAGCAATTTAGAGCAAATAGGCATTAGCCCCCAAGTACGAAGTGCATAACCTATTATGCGATTTGTACTTAGAATATGTACGTATCCTGTCATTTGATATATCTTCAATGTTTGCAGTCTGATCTGAGGAATAAAGAGACCCGAAACATTGATTTGCAAAACAATGTGAAGTCCCAACAAGAAGAAGCCACCAAAACCAAAGATGAGCTGACGAAAGCCCTAGCCGCCATGGAAAAACTTAAAGAATCTTTCAACAAAGACCGTGCTGAATGGGAGATCGAGAAATCCAGTTTAATAAAGAGTGCCGAAGACGCCAAGGCTGCCTTGAAACCAGTTGTGGAGGAACTGGCTGGTTTGAAATGGCAAATTAACACCATGACTTCTGCAATCTTTGGTAAGTGTGCCCTTTATGTATTTGGTATAACTTGTGGAACCTTATCTTTGACCAGAATGCTGATGTTAAACCGTGATAGGCACCCGGATTGCTCATCTTGGTACAGATATGCGCATGAAGCTCAAAGAGGCATATACATTGCTTGAACAGTTGTACTCTGGGTCTCAGCGGGCTATTTGCATGACAGCTTACAACAAACCGGCCCCAACTTTGATTAAAGAAACACTTGAGAAGTTGGCCATGTTACCAGCCCGTATTGCGGAATTGAAGAGGGCAGCTCCCAGGTCTGGAGCTTTAACCGCACTTATTCGAGCCAAAGCCTGGATTCCAGACCTTGAAGCGGATGATATCATTAAAGGATATCCAGGTGTGAAGGAAGACGGTTCAAACTTTGATAACGATGACCTCTGGAGGCTGACCAAACAGATGCGGCCAGTAGCCAGCAAACTGGCCGATGATACAGACTTGCCCCATTTTCAACCGGTTTATGATGCTGAAGGGAAAAGACAACCGGCCGACATCCATGAAGTTGAAGAACTTGTGCCTCCAATTCGTAAGCACACTTATGCTCCTGATATCAACCCCTCCAATCTTATCCATGAGGAAGCAGTATTTCAAACTTTAATTGGAATTGATTGGTCGACGGTTGATTTCCAGCGTCTGGGAGGGATGAAGAAGTGCCCACACCAACTGACCCTCAACCATCAAACCGTCAAGACGAAGCGTCCTAAGCCGGTCACCGGTTTACTTGCTACTGTGTGCCGACCTTGTGAAAAACAATTATGCCATTGGAGCCGCTTTGAAATCTTCTTGTAATAAGATAGCCAAAACTCTGTTATTTGCCATGCCATCGAGCATGTTTTGTAATGCCTCATGACGACTTTTGCCACCTTTTGAGATATATTTATACACAACCCATGATGAATTGTGTTCCTGGGTACAACAACGCAAAAGTAGCTAGCGGTTTACCACTAGATGGGTCATAATGTCCAGGAAGTGTATAAGACATAGATGAGATAATCGAAGTGTTTGTAGAAAAAGCAATATACATAACATACCTCATTGGCTGACCAACGGTGTACACGGCAAAGGTGTTAATACCAGTCCGGAACATTGATAACCCCATCTTTGTAATGCCAGTCTATATACTAAACCGGACCGGGATAACTTGTCACGACCGGTTTTCCAATAAAAATATTTATTGATAAACCAGTCTTTTGAGTCCAGTATGAGAGAAATCCTCCTCACTGGTAGACAATTTCTTGATACAATAAGCCAGTAGCATAAAATATATTACAGGGTTGAACTGCGGTCGCTCAACCAAATTATTACAAGCACGCCAATAATCATACATAATGGCGGACAGGACACAGTGGTGTGGAGACATACTACTGACTCAAGGATAGGTTGGTGGTGGAAAATACAGCGGGAAGGGAAATACAAGACTCTAAGAATATCATTTCATCGAACGTCGAGGTGAGGCTCGATAAATTTATTTGGTAGCGGAAGCGGATATAAAACAGTGACCAAATCCAGGGTCGCACGAGACTGACTGGGACTCCTCTAAGTGTCGGACTCGCTATCGAACTCTTCATCCATGAGATCGCCTTCGTCAGCATCTGGCCAAATCAACAAGCCAGTGAGTACTTTGAAAGTACTCGCAAGACAGTTCGGACGTAAGATATAACAAATGCATGCATGGATGCAACATGATTAATTCCTTAATGCACAATAAATAAAATTGGCATAACGGGGTAAGTAAAAAGGGAAACGGCGGTAGTCCGCCTGAAATCCCACAGAGCATAAATAAAGACCGATCGGGTGTCTGAAGCGACGCCTCGAAAGGTGAACAAATAAAAATAAGGAAATGATGCCACAGTCGGGCATCTTAGCGACACCACATAAAGGGCTTTAAAAGAAATGCCACAGTCGGGCGTCTGAGCGACGCCACATAAAGGGCTTTAAAAGAAATACCACAGTCGGGTGTCTAAGCGACGCCACATAAAGGGCTTTAAAAGAAATGCCACAGTCGAACGTCTGAGCGACATCGCAGAAAGGGCTTTAAAAGAAATGCCACAGTCGGACGTCTGAGCGACATCGCAGAAAGGGCTTTAAAAGAAATGCCACGGTCGGACGTCTGAGCGACATCGCAGAAAGGGCTTTAAATTCACCAGTAAATAATACTCATAATAAACATTCAATCCATGAGAATAAACGGGTTAGTCCATCCATAGGGATAATCATTCAACCGGACTTAGCACTCATGCGATTCACCGGAGTCTCTGTCATCAAAACTGACAATTGATTAGGATAAGATGGAACGAAATTGGACATGGAATAGATGATTTGGAGGAATATATGACTCTGCAGAGTTTGTACAAAATTTTTCCCACAGCCAACGGATTTCCGTAGTCACGAAGGACTAGTTCCGTTTACGGTATTTCGGAAGAAAACACAGCTAACCGGTACACACCCATCCTACCTCTCGATGCTAGGAATCACCCTAGTCATCGTCCAAGAAAAACTTTTGAGACAGGGAGATCACAATCTCGAATAGCATGGGATCAAATTTATATACGCGCGCTCTAAGGGGTGCCCCCCTCTCGGTCCCAACCGGAAACACCCATGCCCCCTGACCGGATGACTGGCTTTAATCCAGGGCCATGGAACCATCATCACGGCCTCTCCTCTTTGGTGTGTACCATGAAAGCGGTTTGCAACTTACTAAACCATATTCCTTGCGGAAAACATGTGGTAGTACAAGGAAGGAAATGATAGGTACTGGACCGATATGGTTTGACACTGAAGTCACATAGTCTGGCGTAAGACTGGCATGCTACAACACTGCCATCGTACCCATCCTCATGCCAACACATGGCCATTCATATACACATTCATCCACGTATGGATCATCGAACTCACTTACCTCATTATCACATAAAATAACGTTCATCGGTATGCTCACCAACATGCCATGAAACTAACTAAATGCAAAACATGCCAAGACACTCATCATATCAAAAGTTCAAACATGCTTGCCTGGTTCAGAGTAGTCGGAGCCTAGCTCAGTGAAGTTCGCGGCTCCGTCACCTCCTTCGGTATCTACGGTTTAAAGAAAATATATGCGCTAACGTAAATACCAAGGAGTGCACAGAAGGTAAACCAAATATTTTTCAAATAAATCTGATAAAAAACTAGACAAAATTTTAAAGAGAATAGAAAAAGAATCAATCAAAAATACTTTTCTGATTAAAATTTATAAGGGTTTTTGTCCAGGGACTTATCTGTAATGAAACAGAAGATTTCCAGGGGCTAGCTTATATAAACAGAAAACGCTTCGGTAGCGACTACGCCAGCCCAAAGAGAAAACGCATTCTGCCCGAAGGCGCTTCCAGAAAACGATTCAAAAGAGAGAGCAGAGAGGCTGACGGTGGGGTCCCACCCGTCAGGTTCAAATGTTCAAACGGGGCGGCAGAGTTCGCCGGCGCCCGAGAGCCGCGGTGGTCGCCGGCAGCGATCCACGGCGAGGCAGAGAGATCGGAGAGTACCTCCGTGCTCAAGGCACCCTTCCGCGTTAGTTGATGGTGGTGGAGTCGGTCGGCGAGCACCACGTCGACGGCGAGCTTTGCTCCGGCGGACGGCGGCTCAGGTGGTCGAGGGGCTCGTCGGAGAGGGCTGCAAAGGTTAAATTGAAGAGGGGGTTATGCTCCTGGCAGCTAGAGAGGGTAACGAACGGGGTTTGAGCGCCGGAGATGGCCTCACCAGAACGAATCGGGCTGGAGGCCGAGGCGGGGCGAGGCGGCCGGAGCTGGGGGAGGAGACCTCCTCGAGGTCCCCCTAGTGGCCTGGCGGGGTGTTGGTGAGTAGTGGAGGTGCTGCGTGCACGAGAGTGAGCTCGGGACCCCTTTATATAGGCGGTCCGAGGCGGTTGCCGTTAACGAGGATCACCGGCGAGTGATTACGGTGGCGCAGTGCTCGGTCGGGGTGGTTAGGGGGTCGAGCGTCATCGCGGAGGTTCAATGGGTCCGTTTTGGTGTTAAACTGGCCGGGGTTTGGGTGTTAAGGGCGAGCTCGACGGAACGGGGATGGCGCGGGCCCGTCGGCGGCGGAGAGCGCGTTCTGTGCTTGCCGGCCACGGTGGCTATGCTACGGGCGTGCGCTGGCGTGCATGAGGCCACGCGGAGAGCCAGGGAGCGATGGGCGGCGCGGAACGGCGTTCTGCCGTGGTGTGCCTCCTGTCGGCCGCCACGGGAGGTCCCGACGCCGCAGAAGACGCCGGCGAGGGCGAGCCAGCGCGCTACCGACGCCAGGAAGGCTCCACGCATGCGTGTGAAGCTTCGGACAAGAGCAAGAGGCGGCAAGGAACGTGCCAAGGGCACTGTGGCCGCGTGACTGAAACTGACGGACGGAAGATGACACTGAAACTGAATTTTCTGAACTTTGAACAGTAATAGTGCCCACAAGGTGTTCGACCGAATGAAATTGGCCTCTGGTGATTTTTCCTTGAGATGATTTTTGGTGGAGTGGCTTCTCCTTGCTCAAGTAGGCTGCATGATTTTTGGTGGAATTTTTGGAGCAGTGTGGATATGAATTTCACCAAATTTGGCAAATCTGGTCCAAACTTGCAGAGACTGTATTTTGAAAAATTTGAAAAGAGGAGGAGTGGATCAAGATGGTTCTGGGTTGTGGGTTCAAAGGACAATCCAGGAGAATTGGTTTGAGGTCAAAACTCAAATGAAAAAGTGTACTTGCTTTGAAAATCCCTCAGGCTCCAAACAATTTTCAGAATTGATTTGAGGGGGAAAAATAATTAGAATAAAATCCAAAACCAGTTTGGATTAGTTGGGACAGAGAACTTAGGTTGATCACAAGGGGGAGGGGAGGTTTTGGAGGGGTTTTATCTCATGGGCAAAAATACAAAGCCAAGGGTGGCTTCAAAGATAAGAAAATCCCAAATTTTCATAGGGCTTCACTTAAAAATAAAACAAATTAGAACTCCCAAAAAAATAAATTTTTAGAGGGAACTAACAGAGAAGAAGTTTGCAAAAGATCAACCACCAAAGTTTGAAAGAAATAAAATCCTTGCCAAGGCAAAAGGAGGTTTTTAAGAGGAAGGTTTTTCTGAAAAAAGAAAAATTTAAAAAGGTCTCTCCTCAAAACCACAAAGCTTTTTGATAAAAACCAAATAAAATTTTTTTTGGAGTGTCACAACACCTACCCCCTTAGGAAAAATCTCGTCCCCGAGATTTCAGCTGATCCTTAAATAAGTGTGGATGCTCTGTCCGAAGAAAATCCTCGCTTTCCCAAGTTGCTTCACTGTCGGTGTGATTGCTCCACTGGACTTTGAAAAACTTGATGGTTTTCTGTCGGGTCCTCCTTTTAGACTCCTCTAATATTCTTATGGGACGTTCTCGATAAGTGAGGTCTGGCTGTACGTCAATGTTCTCATGGGATACTTGTTTCTCTGGGTTGCTTACGCACTTCCTTAATTGAGAGACGTGGAACACGTCGTGAATGTCGGACAAGTCTTCGGGTAAGTCTAGCTGGTAGGCTACAGTGCCTCTTCGTGCCACTATGCAAAATGGTCCAATGAATCTTGGTGCTAATTTTCCTTTAATCTTAAACCGTTGCAATCCTCTCATCGGGGATACTCTCAAGTATACGAACTCACCGGGTTCGAAGCTGACCCTACGATGTTTCTGATCATAATAACTTTTCTGTCGACTTTGAGCGGTCTTAAGTCGGTCCCTGATTAGCTTGACTTTTTCCTCGGCTTCTCTGAGCATATCTGGTCCGAAGATGCGGCTGTCTCCGGTCTCTGACCAATTTAACAGGGTACGACATCTCCTTCCGTATAGGGCTTCGAAAGGAGCCATTTGCAGGCTGGCCTGGTAACTGTTGTTGTATGCAAACTCGGCATATGGCAGGCTGTCCTCCCAACTGGTTCCATAGGTGAGGACACATGCTCTCAGGATGTCTTCTAAAACCTGGTTTACGCGTTCTGTTTGTCCATCAGTCTGTGGATGGTATGCGGTACTGAAGGCTAGTTGGGTTCCCAGAGCCTGTTGTAAATGCTCCCAAAATCTTGAGACGAACTGAGTGCCCCTGTCGGAAATTATAGTCTTCGGGAGACCGTGCAGACAAACTATGCGGGAAAGATAAATCCTGGCAAGCCTCTGAGTGGTGTAGGTTGTCTTCACTGGAATAAAGTGTGCCACTTTGGTCAACCTGTCAGTGATGACCCATATGGCATCATTCCCGTGTCGTGACCGAGGTAATCCGACAATAAAATCCATCCCTATTTCATCCCATTTCCACTCAGGTATTTTGTTAGGTTGCAGTAGTCCGGCTGGTCTCTGATGTTCAGCTTTTATGCGTTGACATGAGTCGCAACATGCAATGAAGGCGGCTATGTCCCTCTTCATACCGTGCCACCAAAATCTTTCCTGAATATCCTTATACATTTTGGTTCCTCCAGGGTGGATCGAATATGGAGTGGTGTGTGCTTCAGTTAAAACTTGTTGTTTAAGGTGTTCTATGTTTGGCACGCATAGCCTTTCTCCGTACCATAATATTCCTTCATTGTCCATGACGAAATCCGAGGCCTTGCCCATACTCAACTTCCTTTTAATTCCTTCAATGCTGGGGTGACCGGACTGAGCCTCTTTAATTTTCTCCACAAGGTGTGGTTGTATTTCCAAGTTTGATATGGTGCCTTCTGCTACCATTATCAAGTTGAGCTTGACAAATTCTTGATGGAATTCGGGCCTCAAGCTGTGCAGATAGTTCCCGTCGGAGCTGGGGTTCCGACTCAGGGCATCGGCCACTACGTTTGCTTTCCCTGGATGGTAATGGATACCAACATCATAATCCTTTACCAATTCCAACCAGCGGCGTTGCCGTAAATTTAGTTCTGGCTGCGTAAAAATGTATTTGAGGCTTTTGTGATCCGTATATATCTCACATCGATTCCCAAGTAGGAAATGCCTCCATTCCTTGAGTGCATGAATAACTGCTGCCATTTCTAAATCATGAGTGGGATAATTTTCCTCGTGTTTGCAAAGTTGCCTTGAAGCGTAGGCGACAACCTTGCCTTCTTGCATCAACACGCATCCGAGACCCTTTCTGGATGCGTCACAAAATACTTCAAAATTCTTGTGTATATCGGGTACAATTAATACCGGTGCTGTTGTTAATTTCTGCTTTAGCTCTTGGAAACTTTTCTTGCAGGCTTCTGTCCACTCAAACTTCTTATCTTTCTTGAGTAACTGTGTCATAGGCTTGGATATGGTGGAAAATCCTTCAATAAATCTGCGGTAATATCCTGCCATTCCCAAGAAACTTCGTATGTCTGTTACGCTGGCTGGTGACTTCCAGTCAAGTACGGCCTTGACTTTCTCTGGGTCCACTGCTATACCGTCTTGAGTCAGCACGTGGCCTAGAAAACCTACTTGTCTTAGCCAAAATTCGCACTTGCTGAACTTGGCATACAATTGGTGTTTCCTTAGCTCTCCTAGTACAATCCTGAGATGTTCTGCGTGCTCTTCTGGTGTTTTGGAGCATACCAGAATATCGTCGATGAATACTACGACGAATTTGTCCATAAACTTCATAAATACTTTGTTCATGAGGTGAACAAAATATGCCGGGGCGTTAGTTAATCCAAATGGCATCACTGTGAACTTGTACAGTCCATATCTGGAGGTGAAGGCTGTTTTGGGGATATCTTCCGTTCGTACCTTCAATTGATGGTATCCTGACCTTAAGTCAATTTTTGAGAATACCTTGGCCTGAGCAAGTTGATCACACAAATCGTTTATCCTTGGCATCGGGTATTTGTTTTTTGACTGTGACCATGTTAAGTGCTCGATAGTCGATACACAATCTCAGCGTTCCATCCTTCTTCTTGGCAAATAAAATTGGTGATCCCCAAGGTGAGGAGCTGGCTCGAATGTATCCTTTTTCCAGTAATTCCTTTATTTGCTTCTTCAATTCGATCAACTCGGATGGTGCCATTCTGTATGGTTTCTTGTATATGGGGGTGGTTCCTGGTGCTAGCTCAATGCGGAATTCTATTTCTCGGTCTGGTGGCATGCCTGGCAGCTCTTCAGGGAATACATCTGGAAATTCACACACTACTGGAACCTTGTTTAGCTCAGAAACGTCCACCTTATTTAATCTCGGTTGCCGGGGTCTTTTTCCTTCCTTGGCTGATACTCTTATTGTCTTCCCTTGGTGGTGTGTGAGAATCACGGTCCTGTTGAAACAGTCGATAAAACCTTTATTGGTGGTTAGCCAATCCATCCCTAGGATGACATCCAGTCCTTTATTTTCCAATACAATAAGATTTGCGTAAAACTCCAATCCTTCAAACTCAATGACCACATTCTGACAGTAATTCTGAGAAACTTGCTGAATCCCGGGGGACTTGATTATTATGGATTTCTCCAAAGGAAGCATCGAAAAATTATTTTGCAAAGCAAAACTTTTCGAGATGAAAGAGTGAGAAGCTCCAGAATCAAACAAAACCATTGCAGGTATTGTGTTGACAGGAAACATACCGAGTATGATATCCGGAGCATTTTGTGCCTCCTCTTTGGTTACGTGGTTCAGATGACCCTTCCTGTGGTTATTGTTGGGATTGAAATTGTTTCGCTTGGGCGCTGAATTATTGCCGCCGTTGTTCGGCTTTGGGGTTGAGTTCCTTGGCTTGGGGCACTGTTTGGCATAATGCCCTTCTTCTCCACAGGCGTAACAAGTAACGCCGGGGCGATAGGTGAATTCCTTGTCCCTTGCATGAAAATTCTTGATTGGGCGTGCGACATTGGATGAGAATTTGGGTGTCCCACCCTTTTTAAAATCTATCTTGCTTCGGTGATTGCGAGTGTGATTAGTCTGGTCCCTTTTTCGCTTGTGGATATCTTCCAGACTGTGTCTCTCATTTTCCAGAGTAATGGCCTTGTCCACCAGCGTTTTAAAATCAGGAAAAGTGTGCACGACCAGTTGGCATTTAAGCGCGGGCGCCAGACCGTCAAGGAATTTCTCCATCTTCTTGATTTCAGTCATACGCTCCTCATTGGCGTAGCGGGATAATAGGGTAAATTGACTGTTGTAATCTGACACTGTCATGTTCCTTTGTTTGAGGTCATCGAATTCTCTCTTCTTGATTTTCATAATACTCTTAGGAATATGTGCACCACAGAAACCTTCCTTGAAATCATCCTAGGTTATGTCATTTTCGTTGGGATGCATGTGCAGAAAATTCTCCCACCACGATGCGGCTGCTCCTATGAGATAGTGTGGAGCATATAGTACTTTCTCGAGATCTGAACACTTTGCAATAATTAATTTCCTCTCAATATCTCGAAGCCAGTCCTCGGCTCCAAGAGGCTTGTCAGTGTGAGAAAATGTTTGAGGACGTGTCTTCTGTAGCTCAGACAACTTGGAATGTTGCTGATACTGTCCATGATGATTCCCCATGTTGATGACTTGGTTCATCATCTCGCAATGTTGTTGCTGGCTCTGTTCATAAAGGCGGCACATTTGTGAAAGTGCCGATTCACTGCCTTGTTGGCTTGACTGTCCCTGAGTGAACTCATTGTTGGGTTGAGTATCAAGAATTTCCTCTGGTGGAGTTGGCATGGAACGTGTCCAAGGACGAGACATTTTTCACTCTGGGAAAAAATATTTTTGTAAAACTCTTAAGAAAAGCGGAAAGAGTCGCAAAAATAAAACCATAAATGCATAAAGCTGGCAGATATAATTAAATACCCAAGCTTACTTAAGAAAAACAAATCGACTTGCGCACGGAGAAGGACTGCTCATTACATATCTTACACGCGGGCGGTAATTATACAGTACATCACTCAGGATATGCGTACATAATCCTGACATGTTATTAAGGCTAGTGCACTTCTCCAGATCCTACATGATGCGCAAACAGGCTACTTCTCACAACCTATGCACATATCTTACAAAGCGGTACAATACATGGCAGCTAAGCGTACTCAGGCAGAGATGTTGACGACCTCCTTTGCCCTGCCGAGGGCGAGGCGTAGCGAGGTTGGGGACTCGACTTCCTCCTCGCTAATGGGCTCCATACGTGTAGTGTTGCGCAGAGCGGGCGGAGCGGTTGCCAGGGGCGGAGCAACACGTACAGGAGTGGGCGCGAAGGTTGGTGTAGTGCGCGCTGGAGTGGGTGCAATGACTTGGTTAAATACTTCGGTAGAAGGCAGGCGACGAGTAGGCATAAAAGATGCTGATGACGAGACAAAAGTCGGTGGCGGAGCGATGGGTAGGAGCTCCCTCCTGTTGGCAGCACAGCCATGGACTGAGTCCATGCGGGTAGCTACGAAGTCGTCCACCAGGTTGTCGAAGGCTGCCTCCAGGGCCCGGATATACTCAATGAGCATCTCAAAAGCCTCGTCTCGTTCTCCTCTGGGGCAGGAGTATGCGTAGTGACAGGTGTAAGGCACATGGCACGGAAGATAACGGTAACGACGAGTCTTCATCACGGGAAGGACATCCCTGAGACGAGCTATCGCCTCGCGGGCTGCCATCTGCATAGCATGCCTCTTCATAGGCATGGCTCTTCCCACGAACCGGAAGCGGCGTAACTCACCACGCCCTCCCCTGAACTGCACCGCGGCCTGGTGCATGGTCAGACTGTCGTTGACTCGGTGCTGGCAGAGTGTGAAGACTGGGCGCACGGATGGCCCCATCGCGACCTGAACGATGAAAGAAAGAAGCTTGACGAACCCATCGGGCACGTTGGCGAAGGTCTGAGACTCGCAGCTGTCATCGGCCATCTACAAAAGTAGGCAAAATTCTGCAGGGTCAGATCATAAATTTATGCTGACTGACAGAAAATGACTACAATTGCAAAAACATAAAATAGCCCTGTCATGCTAATAACTAATTAGTGATCGCACCTAGTGGCTTCCTACAGTCAGCCTGGCTCTGATACCAAGCTTGTCACGACCGGTTTTCCAATAAAAATATTTATTGATAAACCAGTCTTTTGAGTCCAGTATGAGAGAAATCCTCCTCACTGGTAGACAATTTCTTGATACAATAAGCCAGTAGCATAAAATATATTACAGGGTTGAACTGCGGTCGCTCAACCAAATTATTACAAGCACGCCAATGATCATACATAATGGCGGACAGGACACAGTGGTGTGGAGACATACTACTGACTCAAGGATAGGTTGGTGGTGGAAAAACACAGCGGGAAGGGAAATACAAGACTCTAAGAATATCATTTCATCGAACGTCGAGGTGAGGCTCGATAAATTTATTTGGTAGCGGAAGCGGATATAAAACAGTGACCAAATCCAGGGTCGCACGAGACTGACTGGGACTCCTCTAAGTGTTGGACTCGCTATCGAACTCTTCATCCATGAGATCGCCTTCGTCAGCATCTGGCCAAATCAACAAGCCAGTGAGTACTTTGAAAGTACTCGCAAGACAGTTCAGACGTAAGATATAACAAATGCGTGCATGGATGCAACATGATTAATTCCTTAATGCACAATAAATAAAATTGGCATAACGGGGTAAGTAAAAAGGGAAACGGTGGTAGTCCGCCTGAAATCCCACAGAGCATAAATAAAGACCGATCGGGTGTCTGAAGCGACGCCTCGAAAGGTGAACAAATAAAAATAAGGAAATGATGCCACAGTCGGGCATCTTAGCGACACCACATAAAGGGCTTTAAAAGAAATGCCACAGTCGGGCGTCTGAGCGACGCCACATAAAGGGCTTTAAAATAAATACCACAGTCGGGTGTCTAAGCGACGCCACATAAAGGGCTTTAAAAGAAATGCCACAGTCGGACGTCTGAGCGACATCGCAGAAAGGGCTTTAAAAGAAATGCCACAGTCGGACGTCTGAGCGACATCGCAGAAAGGGCTTCAAAAGAAATGCCACAGTCGGACGTCTGAGCGACATCGCAGAAAGGGCTTTAAATTCACCAGTAAATAATACTCATAATAAACATTCAATCCATGAGAATAAACGGGTTAGTCCATCCACAGGGATAATCATTCAACCGGACTTAGCACTCATGCGATTCACCGGAGTCTCTGTCATCAAAACTGACAATTGATTAGGATAAGATGGAACGAAATTGGACATGGAATAGATGATTTGGAGGAATATATGACTCTGCAGAGTTTGTACAAAATTTTTCCCACAGCCAACGGATTTCCGTAGTCACGAAGGACTAGTTCCGTTTACGGTATTTCGGAAGAAAACACAGCTAACCGGTACACACCCATCCTACCTCTCGATGCTAGGAATCACCCTAGTCATCGTCCAAGAAAAACTTTTGAGACGGGGAGATCACAATCTCGAATAACATGGGATCAAATTTATATACGCGCGCTCTAAGGGGTGCCCCCCTCTCGGTCCCAACCGGAAACACCCATGCCCCCTGACCGGATGACTGGCTTTAATCCAGGGCCATGGAACCATCATCACAGCCTCTCCTCTTTGGTGTGTACCATGAAAGCGGTTTGCAACTTACTAAACCATATTCCTTGCGGAAAACATGTGGTAGTACAAGGAAGGAAATGATAGGTACTGGACCGATATGGTTTGACACTGAAGTCACATAGTCTGGCGTAATACTGGCATGCTACAACACTGCCATCGTACCCATCCTCATGCCAACACATGGCCATTCATATTCACATTCATCCACATATGGATCATCGAACTCACTTACCTCATTATCACATAAAATAACGTTCATCGGTATGCTCACCAACATGCCATGAAACTAACTAAATGCAAAACATGCCAAGACACTCATCATATCAAAAGTTCAAACATGCTTGCCTGGTTCAGAGTAGTCGGAGCCTAGCTCAGTGAAGTTCGCGGCTCCGTCACCTCCTTCGGTATCTACGGTTTAAAGAAAATATATGCGCTAACGTAAATACCAAGGAGTGCAAAGAAGGTAAACCAAATATTTTTCAAATAAATCTGATAAAAAACTAGACAAAATTTTAAAGAGAACAGAAAAAGAATCAATCAAAAATACTTTTCTGATTAAAAGTTATAAGGGTTTTTGTCCAGGGACTTATCTGTAATGAAACAGAAGATTTCCAGGGGCTAGTTTATATAAACAGAAAACGCTTCGGTAGCGACTACGCCAGCCCAAAGAGAAAACGCATTCTGCCCGAAGGCGCTTCCAGAAAACGATTCGAAAGAGAGAGCAGAGAGGCTGAC
Source organism: Triticum dicoccoides (assembly GCF_002162155.2). Classification (NCBI taxonomy): domain Eukaryota; kingdom Viridiplantae; phylum Streptophyta; class Magnoliopsida; order Poales; family Poaceae; genus Triticum; species Triticum dicoccoides. The sequence continues at coordinate 68,251,837 of NC_041386.1, forward strand.
GGTGGGGTCCCACCCGTCAGGTTCAAATGTTCAAACGGGGCGGCAGAGTTCGCCGGTGCCCGAGAGCCGCGGTGGTCGCCGGCGGCGATCCACGGCGAGGCAGAGAGATCGGAGAGTACCTCCGTGCTCAGGGCACCCTTCCGCGTCAGTTGATGGTGGTGGAGTCGGTCGGCGAGCACCACGTCGACGGCGAGCTTTGCTCCGGCGGACGGCGGCTCGGGTGGTCGAGGGGCTCGTCGGAGAGGGCTGCAAAGGTTAAATTGAAGAGGGGGTTATGCTCCTGGCAGCTAGAGAGGGTAACGAACGGGGTTTGAGCGCCGGAGATGGCCTCACCAGAACGAATCGGGCTGGAGGCCGAGGCGGGGCGAGGCGGCCGGAGCTGGGGGAGGAGACCTCCTCGAGGTCCCCCTAGTGGCCTGGCGGGGTGTTGGTGAGTAGTGGAGGTGCTGCGTGCACGAGAGTGAGCTCGGGACCCCTTTATATAGGCGGTCCGAGGCGGTTGCCGTTAACGAGGATCACCGGCGAGTGATTACGGTGGCGCAGTGCTCGGTCGGGGTGGTTAGGGGGTCGAGCGTCATCGCGGAGGTTCAATGGGTCCGTTTTGGTGTTAAACTGGCCGGGGTTTGGGTGTTAAGGGCGAGCTCGACGGAACGGGGATGGTGCGGGCCCGTCGGCGGCGGAGAGCGCGTTCTGTGCTTGCCGGCCACGGTGGCTGTGCTACGGGCGTGCGCTGGCGTGCATGAGGCCACGCGGAGAGCCAGGGAGCGATGGGCGGCGCGGAACGGCGTTCTGCCGTGGTGTGCCTCCTGTCGGCCGCCACGGGAGGTCCCGACGCCGCAGAAGACGCCGGCGAGGGTGAGCCAGCGCGCTACCGACGCCAGGAAGGCTCCACGCACGTGTGTGAAGCTTCGGACAAGAGCAAGAGGCGGCGAGGAACGTGCCAAGGGCACTGTGGCCGCGTGACTGAAACTGACGGACGGAAGATGACACTGAAACTGAATTTTCTGAACTTTGAACAGTAATAGTGCCCACAAGGTGTTCGACCGAATGAAATTGGCCTCTGGTGATTTTTCCTTGAGCTGATTTTTGGTGGAGTGGCTTCTCCTTGCTCAAGTAGGCTGCATGATTTTTGGTGGAATTTTTGGAGCAGTGTGGATATGAATTTCACCAAATTTGGCAAATCTGGTCCAAACTTGCAGAGACTGTATTTTGAAAATTTTGAAAAGAGGAGGAGTGGATCAAGATGGTTCTGGGTTGTGGGTTCAAAGGACAATCCAGGAGAATTGGTTTGAGGTCAAAACTCAAATGAAAAAGTGTACTTGCTTTGAAAATCCCTCAGGCTCCAAATAATTTTCAGAATTGATTTGAGGGGGAAAAATAATTAGAATAAAATCCAAAACCAGTTTGGATTAGTTGGGACAGAGAACTTAGGTTGATCACAAGGGGGAGGGGAGGTTTTGGAGGGGTTTTATCTCATGGGCAAAAATACAAAGCCAAGGGTGGCTTCAAAGATAAGAAAATCCCAAATTTTCATAGGGCTTCACTTAAAAATAAAACAAATTAGAACTCCCAAAAAAATAAATTTTTAGAGGGAACTAACAGAGAAGAAGTTTGCAAAAGATCAACCACCAAAGTTTGAAAGAAATAAAATCCTTGCCAAGGCAAAAGGAGGTTTTTAAGAGGAAGGTTTTTCTGAAAAAAGAAAAATTTAAAAAGGTCTCTCCTCAAAACCACAAAGTTTTTTGATAAAAACCAAATAAATTTTTTTTTGGAGTGTCACATAACTAGTGGTGAAAACATGATATTGCCCGCTATTTAGCTACTTGGGATTGCTCTGGTAACCCAACTGTTGCTGTTGCTGCTGATTCCCCTGATGGTTGTAGCCTCCCTGGTAGCTTTGGTGCCCTTGATTGATGTGTCCGGTTTGGTTGCCTTGAAACCCTGAATCGGAACCACCACCTCCGTAACCCGACCCGTGGAAACCACCTCCTGAACCGCCGGGTGGGCCATTATCATACTGGAACATATTGGAATTCTTGAAATCCCGCATGATATAACAGTCCTTCCAAAGATGCGATGCTGGCTTCTCCTTTGACCCATGCTTTGGACATGGCTGATTTAACAGGCGCTCCAAATTGGGGCCTGAACCTCCTCCCCTCTGGGGCTGCTTGCCCTTACGGTGCTGGCCATTCTCCTGAGCATTGGTGTTAGCAACAAAGTCCAAGCTGCTGTCGGACTTGCGCTTACCGCTGTTCCCATGGCCTGCCGGATTAGGCTGCTGACCCTTGGTGTTGCCGTTCTTTTTCCCTTTCTCCGGTTTGTCCTCCTCTGAATCCGGGTCCTTGGTATTATCTGAATCGGCATATTTAACCAAAGCGGCCATGAGCGTTGACATATCGTTGCAGTGACATTTGAGCCTTCCTAATTTCTGTTTGAGCGGCTTGAAACGGCAATTGCCCTCTAATGTTAATACTACGGTGTCTGCATTGATACGATCTGATGAGTGCAAAATCACTGAGACCCGTTTAACCCAATGGGTCGTGGACTCCCCTTCCTCTTGGACACAAGCGGCCAGATCCACGATTGACATTGGCTGCTTACAAGTATCTTTGAAATTCTGGATAAACCAGTGCTTCAATTCGGCCCATGATCCGACAGAGTTAGTTGGCAAGCTCTTCAACCAAGTACGAGCTGTTCCTTCCAACATCATGGTGAAATATTTAGCACACACTGCCTCATCCACATCTAACATCTCCATTGCCATCTCATAGCTCTCCACCCACGCCTCGGGTTGCAAATCAGCGGTGTAATTTGGTACCTTACGAGGTCCCTTGAAGTCCTTGGGCAGTCTCACATTACGGAAAGCGGGGGTGAGACACGACACCCCTAAGGAACTGAACACCACACCTGGCTCTACTGAAGTCGTAGGGTGAACCAGAGTATGTTGTCGTGCTCCGTGTCGAGCTGCCAACTCGGCCTCTCGACGTGCGCGGCCGTGGTCCACAACATCCTGCGCATTAGCGCCTCCCCCTGCCGGGTTGTTTCCTCGCGGTGAATTTCGGCGACAGGCACTGCTGGACATAGCCGGTTCGTCCTCCACGTGTCTGCTATAGCTCCGGCTTGGACGGTGAGTGGAATGAATCCTCTCACAACTGTGTGAATATGCCTGCTGTTGATTTAGTGCTGTTTGAAGGAGATCCCTGGCCCGACGTGCTTCCACCGCAACGGGTGACTCGCCGTCGGTTGGGAGGGCTGCCAGGCGTGAAGCGGCGGCCACAATATTGTCCAACGGGTTGGAATAATGCCCGAGAGGTGTTGGTACATACTTGTGGCACAACGTTGTTCTGGCGAGGCGGGTCCATCATGCGCGGTTGAACTGGTGCTCCTGTTCCCGGTGCCTCCGCCCGGTTTAGTATGGGTTGGTTACCAGCTCCTGCTCCTGGTGTGTTGAAGAGATTCTGCGGCTCATAAACCAATGGGAGATGCGATCGGTACCTTCTTCTCATGACTTCCTCTAAAGCATTCTAATCCAGCCTAATCCGGTAGGCCTGTGCTTCCAATTCAGCCTGCTCTGTAGCCATCCTAGCGTTCTCTGTCGCCAGGTCCGCTTTAGCCTGAGCTATCTGATCTTTTACTTTTGCAATCCACCTCTAGCTGCTGCATCCACCTCTGCGGCCATCAAAGTTGCCAAAGCGTAGAACAAATCAGACAGGACTTGGGCTGGAGGTGGCGCAGAGCTTCCTGCCCCTGCCGGTGTAGCCGTTGTTGAACCGGAGAGTATTGCTGTGGCGGTCGATGAATGAGGCGCTGATTGTGTGCCGGCCATGAAGATGGCGGCCCGGTTTGGCAGATCAGGGGAATCCGGAATACTGTTGCCCTCGGATCCTCCATCAATCCGGCCGTCCTGCAACTGATAAAGCGATTCGGTCTCTCCAGAAGACTCATCATCAGAACAGACCACGGTCTCTCCATCGGACACCGGCCCGTCCTCGTATCTCGATCCATGGATGACACCTATGAAAACATGCCTTGCCTCGGGCTGAACCGGCGAAGAACTTCCACGCCGAGCCGTTTTGATGATGTCGGTGCAGATGTCCGGCTCAGGGGCCGGTTCGCCGATCTTGCCGATGAAGACGTGAATCCCACCGAAGGGGACCCGATACCCGTACTCAATTGAATCAGCCTCGGGACCCCATCCTGCATTGTCGATGTAGAGCTTGCCGCGACGACTCTTCGTCATCCGGCCCACAGCGTATCCCTTAAGTCCATCAAAGCTGCCCATCAAGAACTCAAAACCATCATGCGATAGCCCCATGGTGGGCGCCAACTATCGTGGGTTTGTCACGACAGATGTCCTTATGAAAGGACTTAGTCGTGGACCATCGCTACGGGTTAGCTCAAAGGGGTTAAATCAGACAAGGGGACACGGGGATTTTATACTAGTTCGGCCCCTTCAAGGAAGGTAAAAGCCTACGTCTAGTTGTGATTGGTATTGCTAGGGTTTCGAAGGCCAGGGAGCGAATCCGCTTTGTCTGGCTCTCGAGTTGTTATCTGTCCCTAAACCGCGGCCGGGTCGTCCCTTTATATACATAGGTTGACGCCCGCCGGGCTACAGAGTCCCGAAGCCGGAGCATAAACGTATCCGGTTCGGTCTCTATCCTTCCTATCTTATAATACAAGTTACATGACTAGGTCGGTTTACATTTACATGCTTTAACCCGCCTTTGGGCCTTGGGCCTTCGTGAAGCGCCATCATCCTTGCATCATCATGGGATTCTAATCTTCAAGGAGTTAACCCGGCTACATAAGGCCGGTTTACCTCCAGTAGTAATATCCCCAACAGGTCTCATACCTCTCGACATGGGCATGAGTCTGAAATACCAATTTCAACTCTTGGAACATCTTATATGCTCCATGGCGTCCAAAACATTTTTGAAGTCCCGGTTCTAAGCCGTAAAGCATGTGCACTAAACTGTCAAGTAGTCATCATACCGAGCTTGTCAAATGTTCATAACATCTGCATCTGCTCCTGCATTAGGTCTCTCACCTCCAGCAGCGGGGGCTCCTCTTCTGGGTGGAGCACGGGCGACGACGAGGACGATGAGCCACCACGCCGCCGGGCTCGGACCGGGGAGGGCGACGAGTTGCATCACCGACGCACCCCAAAATACAATGCTATAGACTTCAATGCGGTAGAGTAGATGTTTTGTTCCTAATTTTTCTGGACGAAACCTCCGCTCCGACCCAACGATACACTGACTTTTTTCTAAGGAAGTGGTATCTCTTTAGGATCCACTCCAGCATCAAGAAATTGGTTAATTGGTAAAGATACATGAATTTGGTCAAATCTGCCGAATCGCTCATGTTATGATCTTCTACATCCTAGGTATCTATGTTCCGTCATCCTGCTAATGTTCTTCATGTAGCATTCACATCGAATGACTCTATGAAATTACGTCGATACTTCCACATATTATGGGTAACATAGGAGAAATCCCTATTTCCCCATGGCTGTGCCTAAGGGCATATCGGTTGAAGTAGATTCTTTTTTTCTCTCATGAAGCAGGAGGAAGACTCCGACTGAGCTCGGGCGCTGCTAGAGCCGGGCCTTAGGAGCCACTTTAGTTGTGCGGCTTGCTTTTGCTTTTTTCTTTACTCCTGCATCGAAAAAGTAGAGGGCCCTGTTATTGGGGAACGTAACATGCAATTTCAAAAAAAATCCTACGCTCATGCAAGATCTATCTATGAGATGCATATCAACGAGAGGGGGAGAGTGTGTCCATGTACCCTCGTAGACCAAAAGCGGAAGCGTTTGACAACGCGGTTGATGTAGTCGAACTTCTTCTCATTCCGACCGATCAAGCACCGAATGTATGGCACCTCCGAGTTCTGCACACGTTCAACTCGATGACGTCCCTCAACTCTTGATCTAGCAAAGTATCGAGGGAGAGTTCCGTTAGCACGACGACATGGTGATGGTGATGGTGAAGTGGTCCGCACAGGGCTTCACCTAAGCACTACGTGAATATGACCGGAGGCGTAATCTGTGGAGGGAGCCGCCGCACACGACTAACAATGTTTGTTGTGTGTTCTAGCGGTACCCCCCTCATATATATAGGTTGGAGGGGAGGAGAGGCAGCCAAGGGGGTGCCCCAAGTAGGAGGAATCCTACTTGGGTGCCTCCCAATTCGGCCTCCCCCCTTTGGTATTCCTATTCGGAGGGGGGAAGGACAGAGGGGAGAGGGGAAAGGAAGGGGGAATCCTATTCCCTCTATTTCTTTTCATCCTTCCCTTTTCCATTCTCTACATAGGCCGGGTCATATGGGGGCGCACCAGCCCACTAGGGGCTGGTCTGTCCTGCCCTTGGCCCAATAAGGCCCATATCTTTGCCGGGGGGGGCGGGTGCCCAGAACCCCTTCCAGTGACCCGATACATACCCGGTACCCCCGGAACACTTCCGGTGTCCGAATACTATCGTCCTATATATGAATCTTTACCTCTCGACCATTTGGAGACTCCTCGTCGTGTCTGTGATCTCATCCGGGACTCCGAACAACATTTGGTTACCAAATCACATAACTCATTAATACAAAATCGTCATCGAACATTAAGCGTGCGGACCCTACGGGTTCGAGAACTATGTAGAATGACCGAGACACCTCTCCGGTCAATAACCAACAGCAAAACCTGGATGCTCATATTGGTTCCTACATATTCTACGAAGATCTTTATCGGTCATACCGCAATGACAACATACGTAGTTCCCTTTGTCATCGATATGTTACTTGCCCGAGTTTTGATCGTCGGTATCTTCATACCTAGTTCAATCTTGTTACCGGCAAGTCTCTTTCCTCTGTAATGCAGCATCCCGTAACTAACTCATTAGTCACATTGCTTGCAAGGCTTATTATGATGTGCATTATTGAGAGGGCCCAGAGATACCTCTCCGATACTCGGAATGACAAATCCTAATATCGATCTATGTCAACCCAACAAACACCTTCAGAGACACCTGTAGAGCATCTTTATAATCACCCAGTTACGTTGTGACGTTTGATAGCACACAAGGTGTTCCTCCGGTATTCGCGAGTTGCACAATCTCATAGTCAAAGGAATATGTATAAGTCATGAAGAAAGCAATAGCAATAAAAATTTAACGATCATTATGCTAAGCTAACAGATGGGTCTTGTCCATCACATCATTCTCCTAATGATGTGATCTCGTTCATCAAATGACAACACATGTCTATGGTTAGGAAACTTAACCATCTTTGATTAATGAGCTAGTCTAGTAGAGGCTTACTAGGGACACTGTGTTTTGTCTATGTATCCACACATGTATCAAGTTTCCGGTTAATACAATTCTAGCATGAATAATAAACATTTATCATGATATAAGGAAATATAAAATAATAACTTTATTATTGCCTCTAGGGCATATTTCCTTTACCTGTTGGGGCGTGTAGTGAACCATGGCACTCACGCCACTATGCTATGCTTGCTATTTTGATATTATGTCATGATATACATGCTGCTTCTGGGTGTGGTTAGGGTGACTTAGCTCAACGTGCTCGCGGTAGACTTCCATTCTACGAGGGCATGCCCTTTCAGGGGCGTATTCCAGGGGCTTCCTTCTTGAGAACTCGAGGAAAGTTGGGCCTCCGAAGGCATCCTGTGGCTGCATGGTTAGAAAACCTCATGAGTCACCATACCTCGTGCCAGCCCCCGAGCTTAGGTTGGTTGTGGCCAGTACGCCATGTCGTGATGCCCGGAAGCACGGGCTAGAGAGGGCATGCATGCCCGTGAGCTCGTTTGACGCCATCCCGCGAGGATTAAGGTGCCAAAGCTGGGGCAACGAGGTTTTGGCAAGGTGTGGTCGCGGGCGAGCCCAGGCGTGCACACGCCGTACCAAGACCCCACGTGCGGGTCGCGTGAGGAAGAGCGACGGGAAACTGCCACTCTTCCTAAGGAAAGACTGGAAAGGGCGAACACTGTCGGGAGAAAAAAAAGAGAGAACATTTCCAATCCTTATGAACGAAAGACACGAAAGCTCCAAATTTCATTCAAGAAGTCGAAAACCAGCTACAGAAAGCAAGCAAAAGAACAGTCACGTCCGTCACCTAGACTAGTCTTCTTGTCTTCCCACTAGCACGAAGCATGGGGCCTCCACTAGGACATGTGTGGGAGCCCCCATGAGGACCAAGGGCGGTACTCAGGAGACTCCGAGGCATGTGCAACCCCAACACTCATTATTATGTGAGAGTGTCACGAGTGGAGATCTTCACAGGCACGGGGCCTTGGTCATGGGTAGAACTTCCAGAGATGTTGGATGTTCCAGGCGTTCTGGATGGGGATCCCATTCTGCGTCTCCAGGTGCGCGTTGCTAGGCCTAGAGACACGGGCGATCCTGAACGGGCCCTCCCACATGGGTGAGAGCTTATGTAGCCCCTCCTTGGAGAGCACCCGCCTCAGGATGAGATCACCCACCTTGAGCGTCCTAGAGCGGACGTTGTGGCAGTGATACCGCTGTAGTGCCTGCTGGTACCTCGTTGCACGGAACGAGGCTTGGCAACGGCGTTCCTCCCCCAGCATGAGGTCCATCCCCTGTGAGGCATCCTGGCGTGCCCCGTCAAACGCCAAGACCCGTGTGGAGCGATGCCTGACCTCGTGAGGGAGGACCACTTCGGCTCCATAGATGAGGAAGAACGGAGTCTCGCCCGTTGGCTTGGTCACGGTGGTGTGGATGGACCACAACACGACTGGAGCTCATCAAGCCAGCCCATACTACAGGCCTCGAGCTTCTTCTTGAAGGTCCTTGCCTTGAGGCCTCTCAGGACCTTGATACGTCTCCAACGTATCTATAATTTTTTATTATTCCATGCCATTATATTATGTGTTTTGGATGTTTATGGGCTTTATTATACACTTTTATATTATTTTTGGGACTAACCTATTAACCCAGAGCCCAGTACCAGTTTCTGGATTTTCCTTGTTTTAGAGTATCGCAGAAAAGGAAAATCAAACAGAGTCCAATTGACCTGAAACTTCACGGAACTTATTTTTGGAAGGAAAGCAACACGGGAGACTTGGAGTCCACGTAAGGGAAGCAACGAGGAAGCCGCGAGGCAGGGGGCGCGCCCACTCCCTGGGCGCGCCCTCCACCCTCGTGGGCCCCTCATGGCCCCACTAACGTACTTCTTCCGCCTATATATCTCCATATACCCTAAAACGATCAGGGAGCACAATAGATCGGGACTTCCGCCGCCAGAAGCCTCGCCACCGAAAACCAATCTAGACCCATTCCGGCACCCTGCCGGAGGGGGGAATCCCTCTCCGGTGGCCATCTTCATCACCCGGTGCTCTCCATGACGAGGAGGGAGTAGTTCACCCTCGGGGCTGAGGGTATGTACCAGTAGCTATGTGTTTGATCTCTCTCTCTCTCTCTCTCTCTCTCTCTCTCTCGTGTTCTTGATTTGGCACGGTCTTGATGTATCGCGAGCTTTGCTATTATAGTTGGATCTTATGATGTTTCTCCCCCTCTACTCTCTTGTAATGGATTGAGTTTCCCCTCTGAAGTTATCTTATCAGATTGAGTCTTTAAAGATTTGAGAACACTTGATGTATGTCTTGCCGTGCGTATCTGTGGTGACAATGGGATATCACGTGATTCACTTGATGTATGTTTTGGTGATCAACTTGCGGGTTCCGCCCATGAACCTATGCATAGGGGTTGGCACATGTTTTCGTCGTGATTCTCCGGTAGGAACTTTGGGGCACTCTTTGAGGTTCTATGTGTTGGTTGAATAGATGAATCTGAGATTGTGTGATGCATATCGTATAATCATACCCACAGATACTTGAGGTGACATTGGAGTATCTAGGTGACATTAGGGTTTTGGTTGATTTGTGTCTTAATGTGTTATTCTAGTACAAACTCTAGGGCTGTTTGTGACACTTATAGGAATAGCCCAATGGATTGATTGGAAAGAATAACTTTGAGGTGGTTTCGTACCCTACCATAATCTCTTCGTTTGTTCTCCGTTATTAGTGACTTTGGAGTGACTCTTTGTTGCATGTTGAGGGATAGTTACGTGATCCAATTATGTTACTATTGTCGAGAGAACTTGCACTAGTGAAAGTATGAACCCTAGGCCTTGTTTCAACACATTGCAATACCGTTTGTGCTCACTTTTATCATTAGTTACCTTGCTATTTTTATATTTTTTCAGATTACAAAGACTTATATCTACTATCCATATACCACTTGTATCACCATCTCTTCGCCGAACTAGTGCACCTATACAATTTACTATTGTATTGGGTGAGTTGGGGACACAAGAGACTCTTTGTTATTTGGTTGCAGGGTTGCTTGAGAGAGACCATCTTTATCATACCCCTCCTACGGATTGATAAACCTTAGGTCATCCACTTGAGGGAAATTTGCTACTGTCCTACAAACCTCTGCACTTGTAGGCCCAACAACGTCTACAAGAAGAAGGTTGTGTAGTAGACATCAAGCTCTTTTCTGGCGCCGTTGCCGGGGAGGTGGGTGCTTGAAGGTATATCTTTAGATCTTGCGATCGAATCTTTTTGTTTCTTGTTTTAGCACTAGTCTAGTTTATAAAAGAAAACTATAAAAAAATGGAATTGAGTTTACCTCATACGCTTCATCTTTTTAATATCTTTCGTGAGTATGATGTAAAGGAAAATTGTGCCGAAGTGTTAGAAGAAGAATGCATTAAAATGTTTGGCATTAAATCTTTGAACGATGAGCATGATTGCAATGTTGTTAGTATGAACTCCTTGAATATCCATGGTACTAATGATGAGCACTAGTTATGATGAAAATGTCTCCTATAAACATGTCAATTTTGTGGAGTGCATTGGGTTTGTAAGTACACACCAAATAGGAAGATAGATATTGCATGAGGCATAAGTACTTAGAAACTAAACTGTTGCAAGAAAGGCTAGATGATTGTGCTGAAAATTTAAATTTCCTTGGCCGTACCTGTGGACTTTGCAATGAACGGGGTCATTTAGCTATCCGATGCAAATTGTTTCATGATATAATCGTGTCCAAAAATTGTGATGACTTGATTTCCCTTGCACATTATAATGAACTTAGTTTGCTTATGAGCTATGAAGAAATGAAATGTATAACTAACTATCTTCCAGAATTTGCCCGTTATAAACTTCTTGGATTTGATCTAGAGGAAATTTATATGTATTGTGTAGTGAATTGCATTGAAAATCCTTATATTGCTAATTAAATAAAGAAAAGAAAACAAATAGAAGATGAAGAGAGTACTAATGAAATGGAAGAGACTTCCCAATATCCTTCTATTATTTCTTATGATGAATCAGGTAACGAGGAGGAACCTCCTATTCAACCAATCTCATTAATAAGGAGCTCCGAAAAGAGGATTGAACCCACACATGATGTGATGAAGAAGAAGAAAAGAAAAAGGAAGAGAGGTAAAAAGATATCTCCCCAAATAATGTTGCTCCTATTACTATTGTGCCTCATGAAAGTATAATTGTGGAAGATAATGATACTTCTTATGATCTTGAAAATCTTTTTGGCACTTGCTTGGAAGAATATGATAATTGCTATACTGGTGATATCCATACTATTAATGATGAGAGTGATTATGCTTATGATATGAAAAGGCCCAGGCTTGGGGATGCTATGTTTGATGAATATGATGTTTTTGAGAATATATTTGCTGCAATTAATGTTTGTCCCAAGCTTGGGGATGCTACATTTAATGAAGATGATATTTTTAGTCTCCCATGTTTTGATATGCAAATTTATAATGATGATAGCATGCCTCCTACTTATGATGATTATTGTGATGATACTTATGCTATAAAAAGTAGTGATTATATTTATAAAACTTGTCATGATTATGATTACCCCTTTTCTGAACATTAATCTTTTAATGTTGAAACAATTTATAGTGTTCGAGTCTCTTATGATACTCCCACTATTCCGAATGAGAAGAATCTTGCTTATGTGGAGAGTAGTAAATTTTCTATGCTTGTAGATCATGAAAAGAATGCTTTAGGTGCTGGTTATATTGTTGAATTCATTCATGATGCTACTGAAAATTATTATGAGGGAGGAACTTATGCTTGTAGGAATTGCAATAATATCAAGTTTCCTCTCTATGTGCTTAAACTTTTGAAGTTATGCTTGTTTTACCTTCCTATGCAAGTTGATTCTTGTTCCCATAAGTTGTTTTCTCACAAAATACCTATGCATAAGAAGTGGGTTAGACTTAAATGTGCTAGTCATATTCTTCATGATGCTCTCTTTATGTTACAATTCTTATCTTTTATATGAGCATCGTTGAAATCATCATGCCTAGCTAGGGGCGTTAAACGATAGCGTTTATTGGGAGACAACCCAATTTTATTTTAGTTCCTTGCTTTTTGCTCCTGTTTAGTAATAAATAATTCATCTAGCCTCTTTTTATATGTGGTTTTATGTGTTTAATTAGTGTTTTTGCCAAGTAGAACCTTTGGGAAGACTTGGGTGAAGTCTTTATGATCATGCTGTAAAAAACAGAAACTTTAGCGCTCACGAGAATTTCTATGATTTTTATTTGGAGAGTGATATTTAGTTAATTCTTTTTAAGATGATTAATAGATAAATTACTAAGGTCCAGAAATTTATTTTAGAATTTTTGGGGTTACATAAGTATACGTTTGATCCAGATTACTACAGACTGTTCTGTTCTTGACAGATTCTGTTTTCGATGTGTTGTTTGCATATTTTGATGAATCTATGAGTAGTGTCGGAGGGTATTGAACCATAAGTAAGTTGGAATACAGTATATATTACACTAATATGAATTTAGAATGAGTTCACAACAGTACCTAAGTGGTGATTTATTTTCTTATACTAACGGAGCTTACGAGTTTTCTGTTAAGTTTTGTGTTGTGACGTTTTCAAGTTTTGGGTAAAGATTCGATGGACTATGGAATAACGAGTGGCAAGAGCCTAAGCTTGGGGATTACCAAGGCACCCCAAGATAATATTCAAGGACAACCAAAAGCCTAAGCTTGGGTATGCCCCGGAAGGCATCCCCTCTTTCGTCTTCGTTCATCGGTAACTTTAGTTGTAGCTATATTTTTATTCGCCACATGATATGTGTTTTGCTTGGAGCGTTATTTTATTTTATTTTGTTTTGCTTGCTATTTGAATAAAATACCAAGATCTTAAATTATTAAATGTTAGAGAGTCTTCACATAGTTGCATAATTATTCGACTACTCATTGATCTTCACATATATCTTTCGGAGTAGTTTGTCATTTGCTCTAGTGCTTCACTTATATCCTTTTAGAGCACGATGGTGGTTTTGTTTTATAGAAATAGATGAACTCTCAGGCTTCACTTATCTTATTTTTAGAGTCTTAAATAGCATGGTAATTTTCTTAAATAATCCTAATATGTTGGGCATCCAAGTATAGTAAAAATCTTTCTTATGAGTGTGTTGAATACTAAGAGAAGTTTGATGCTTGATGATTGTTTTGAGATATGGAGGTAATAATATCAATGTCGTGCTAGTTGAGTAGTTGTGAATTTGAGGAATACTTGTGTTGAAGTTTGCAAGTCCCGTAGCATGCACGTATGGTAAATGTAGTGTAACAAATTTGAAACATGAGGTGTTATTTGATTGTTTTCCTTATGAGTGGCGGTCGGGGACGAGCGATGGTCTTTTCCTACCAATCTATCCCCCTAGGAGCATGCGCGTAGTGCTTGGTTTTTGATGACTTGTAGATTTTTGCAATAAGTATGTGAGTTCTTTATGACTAATGTTGAGTCCATGGATTATACGCACTCTCACCCTTCCATCATTGCTAGCCTCTTCGGTACCGTCCATTGCCCTTTCTCATATTGAGAGTTGGTGCAAACTTCGCCGGTGCATCCAAACCCCGTGATATGATATGCTCTTTCACACATAAACCTCCTTATATCTTTGTCAAAACATCCACCATACCTACATATTATGGCATTTCCATAGCCATTCCGAGATATATTGCCATGCAACTTTCCACCGTTCCGTTTATTATGACACGCATCATCATTGTCATATTGCTTTGCATGATCATGTAGTTGACATCGTATTTGTGGCAAAGCCACCGTTCATAATTCTTTCATACATGTCACTCTTGGTTCATTGCACATCCCGGTACACTGCCGGAGGCATTCATATAGAGTCATACTTTGTTCTAGTATCGAGTTGTAAATAAATAGAAGTGTGATGATCATCATTAATAGAGCATTGTCCCAAAAAAATGCCAAAAAAAAAGAAAGACCAAATTAAAAATAAAGGCCAAATAAAAAAAGGGGGTAATGCTACTATCCTTTTTCCACACTTGTGCTTCAAAGTAGCACCATGATCTTTATGATAGAGAGTCTCTTGTTTTGTCACTTTCATATACTAGTGGGAATTTTTCATTATAGAACTTGGCTTGTATATTCCAACAATGGGCCTCCTCAAGTGCCCTAGGTCTTCGTGAGCAAGCAAGTTGGATGCACACCCACTTAGTTTCTTTTGTTAAGCTTTCATACATTTATAGCTCTAGTGCATCCGTTGCATGGCAATCCCTACTCCTTGCATTAACATCAATCGATGGGAATATCCATAGCCCATTGATTAGCCTCGTTGATGTGAGACTTTCTCCTTTTTGTCTTCTCCACATAACCCCCATCATCATATTCTATTCCACCCATAGTGCTATATCCATGGCTCGCGCTCATGTATTGCATGAAGGTTTATAAAGTTTGAGATTACTAAAGTATTAAACAATTGATTGGCTTGTCATCGGGGTTGTGCATGATGAGAGCATTCTGGTGTGACAAAAATGGAGCATGACTAAATTATATGATTTTCTAGGGATGAACTTTCTTTGGGCATGTTATTTTGAGAACACATGATTGCTTAGTTAGTATGCTTGAAGTATTATTGTTTCTATGTCAATATTAAACTTTTGTGTTGAATCTTATGGATCTGAATATTCATACCACAATTAAGAAGAATTACATTGAAATTATGCCAAGTAGCATTCCACATCAAAAATTTTGTTTTATCATTTACCTACTCGAGGACGAGCAGGAATTAAGCTTGGGGATGATGATACGTCTCCAACGTATCTATAATTTTTGATTGTTCCATGCCATTATATTATGTGTTTTGGGTGTTTATGGGCTTTATTATACACTTTTATATTATTTTTGGGACTAACCTATTAACCCAGAGCCCAGTGCCAGTTTCTGTTTTTTCCTTGTTTTAGAGTATCACAGAAAAGGAAAATCAAACGGAGTCAAATTGACCTGAACCTTCACGGAACTTATTTTTGGAAGGAAAGCAACACGGGAGACTTGGAGTCCACGTAAGGGAAGCAAGGAGGAAGCCATGAGGCAGGGGGGTGCGCCCACCCCCGTGGGCGCGCCCTCCACCCTCGTGGGCCCCTCGTGTCCCCCTGATGTACTTCTTTCGCCTATATATCTCCATATACCCTAAAACAATCAGGGAGCACAATAGATCGGGAGTTCCGCCGCCAGAAGCCCCCGTAGCCACCGAAAACCAATCTAGACCCGTTCCGGCACCCTGTCGGAGGGGGGGAATCCCTCTCCGGTGGCCATCTTCATCACCCGGTGCTCTGCATGACGAGGAGGAAGTAGTTCTCCCTCGGGGTTGAGGGTATGTACCAGTAGCTATGTGTTTGATCTCTCTCTCTCTCTCTCTCTCTCTCTCTCTCTCTCGTGTTCTTGATTTGGCACGGTCTTGATGTATCGTGAGCTTTGCTATTATAGTTGGATCTTATGATGTTTCTCCCCCTCTACACTCTTGTAATGGATTGAGTTTCCCCTCTGAAGTTATCTTATCGGATTGAGTCTTTAAAGATTTGAGAACACTTGATGTATGTTTTGCCGTGCGTATCTGTGGTGACAATGGGATATCACGTGATTCACTTGATGTATGTTTTGGTGATCAACTTGCGGGTTCCGCCCATGAACCTATGCATAGGGGTTGGCACACGTTTTCGTCGTGATTCTCCGGTAGGAACTTTGGGGCACTCTTTGAGGTTCTATGTGTTGGTTGAATAGATGAATCTGAGATTGTGTGATGCATACCGTATGATCATACCCACAGATACTTGAGGTGACATTGGAGTATCTAGGTGACATTAGGGTTTTGGTTGATTTGTGTCTTAAGGTGTTATTCTACTAGGAACTCTAGGGCTGTTTGTGACACTTATAGGAATAGCCCAACAGATTGATTGGAAAGAATAACTTTGAGGTGGTTTCGTACCCTACCATAATCTCTTCGTTTGTTCTCCGCTATTAGTGACTTTGGAGTGACTCTTTGTTGCATGTTGCGGGATAGTTATCTGATCCAATTATGTTATTATTGTTGAGAGAACTTGCACTAGTGAAAGTATGAACCCTAGGCCTTGTTTCAACACATTGCAATACCGTTTGTGCTCACTTTTATCATTAGTTACCTTGCTGTTTTTATATTTTCAGATTACAAAGACTTATATCTACTATCCATATACCACTTGTATCACCATCTCTTCGCTGAACTAGTGCACCTATACAATTTACCATTGTATTGGGTGTGTTGGGGACACAAGAGACTCTTTGTTATTTGGTTGCAGGGTTGCTTGAGAGAGACCATCTTTATCATACCCCTCCTACGGATTGATAAACCTTAGGTCATCCACTTGAGGGAAATTTGCTACTGTCCTACAAACCTCTGCACTTGGAGGCCCAACAACGTCTACAAGAAGAAGGTTGTGTAGTAGACATCAGACCTCTGCGTTGGCGCTCAGCTTGGCCGTTGCTCCTTGGGTGTGCCACCGAAGCGTACCATATCTGTGTTCCAAGGTTAGCACAATATGTTTTGAAAAGGTTGATTGTGAACTACGAGCCATTATCAGTGATGATGCGGTTAGGAACCCTAAAGCGGCTCACGAGGCCCTTTATGAACTTGCCGGCCGAGCCGGCCGGGATGGTGCAAACGGCCTTCACCTCCGCCCACTTGGTGAACTTGTCGATGGCGACGTAGAGGTAGTGGTAGCCCCCGGGCGCTCGAGGGAATGGGCCCAAGATGTCCAACCCCGAGACCGCAAATGGCCATGAGAGCGGAATGGTCTGGAGGCCCTAAGCGGGCTGGTGGATCTGCTTAGCATGGAACTGACAAGCCTCACACGATCTTACCAACTCGGTGGCGTCATTGAGTACCGTGGGCCATTAGAATCTGTTGTGGAACGCCTTGCCCACGAGGGTATGCGACGAGGAGTGATGCCCGCAATCCCCACCGTGAATGTCGGCCAACAGCTCGCATACCTTCTCCCTGGAGATGCGTCGTCGAGAAACATCATTCGGGCGCTTTCGGTAGAGCTCACCATCTCGGATGCAGTATGCAGTGGCCTGGCGTACCACACACTCTGCATCCTCCTCCTTCTCCGGCAGGGTGCCCTGGAGCAGGTTTGCCTTGAACTCCTTGGACCAGCACCCCTCCCGAGGCTCGAGTGCAAGTAGCAGGCGGGCCCCTGAGGTTGGGCCACAGGCTAGTGCGCCTGAGAGGGGCTCCAGGGGGAGCTCCTCCCGAGGCGATGCGGGCCCCGCATCAGGCGGAGCTGCTGACGGCCTGAAGAGTCGCTCCTCAAAGACGCCAGGCTCCTGAGGCTGGGGCCAGGACGCCCTCTTGGCGACGTCGTTCGCCTCCTTGTTCGTGCCGCGCAGCACATGCTACAATTCCAAGCCTAAAAATCACTTCTCAATTTTGCGTACCTCCTCAAGGTATGCCTCCATGTGCTCGTCCTTTGGTCTGTACGCCTTGTTGGAGAAGTTGATGAGGAGCTGGGAGTCACCCCTGATGGTGAGGCGCTTCACCCCCAGAGCCGGCGCAACCCTGAGGCCGGCGATTAGGCCCTCGTACTTCGCGATGTTGTTGGAGACCTTCTCACCGTGCTGGAAATAGAGCTGCATGGTGTAGTAGAGCTTGTCCTGGGTGGGCGAGATGAGCACGGCTCCAGCCCCCGCGCCCTGGCGTGCGAATGCTCCATGGAAGTACATGATCCAGCCATCCGGAGCTTCACTTCCAGGCACGAGGGAACGGCCCTTGCCCACTTCTCGATCAGGGGCATCAGTCCATTCTGCCATAAAGTCAGTGAGGGCCGCACCTTTGATGATCCTGGTGGTGCTGAACTCCAACTGGAATGCCTGCAGTTCAATGTTCCATTCGACGACCCTTCCCGCGGCGTTAGGGCTCCGGAGTACCCTCTCCAAGGGTTAAGCCGAGACAACCTTGATTGGGTAGCCTTGGAAGTAGTGACGCAATTTCCGGGAGGCAACGAGGAGTGCGAGCAAAAGCTTTTGTGGCATGGGGTAGTGTGCCCGTGCATCACGTAGAACCGTGCTGACAAAGTACACCGGGTGTTCGACAAGGGTGGAGGTGTTGGTGGGGTCCTGTATCTCCTGAGACTAGAGGGCCTCATGTAACGCCCCAAGACCAATGCGCCAGGTGTCTTCCAGTTATTCGTTGTTGTTGCCTTGTCTTTTGCTTGCATGTTGCATCTTGCCATGTCATCATGTGCATTGCATCATCATGTTTTCAAAACTTGCTGTAACGCCCCGAGACCGATGTGCTAGGTGTCGTGCAGTTATTCGCTGTTGTTTCCTTGTCATTGCTTGTGTGTCATACATTGCATATCATGTCATCATGTGCATTTCATTTGCATACGTGTTCGTCTCATGCATTCGAGCATTTTTCCCGTTGTCCGTTTTGCAATCCGGCGCTCCGTTCTCCTCCGGTGGCCTTTTCTACCTTTCTTTCAAGTGTGGGGATTAAACATTTCCGGATTGGACCGAGACTTGCCAAGCGGCCTTGGTTTACTACCGGTAGACCGCCTATCAAGTTTCGTATCATTTGGACTTCGTTTGATACTCCAACGGTTAACCGAGGGACTGAAAAGGCCTCGTGTGTGTTGCAGCCCAACACCCCTCCAATTTGGCCCAAAACCCACCTAACTCTGCTCCATCATCTAGAGCGTTCGATCACGATCTCGTGGCCAAAAACCGCACCTCATTTGGACTCTCCTAGCTCCCTCTACCTATAAATATGTGCAACCCTTCCAAATTCGCGGACGAAACCCTAAAAATTCCTTCCCTCGCGCCGCCGGACGCGTCCTCACCTCGCCGGACAATGTCCGCTCCGCCGGCCACGTCCTCCTGCCCAATGGCGCTATGCCACGTCACCCACTGCCGCCTCCCACACCAATCAGCGAGCGCCACCTCGACCGGCCGCCTCCCTCTCCACCGCGCGGCCCGCGGGGCCCAGATCCGGCCCGCGCGGGCCCGGTCGTCGCCGCCACCGCTCGCAGGCGTGTGCCCGCACCCGCTGCCTCGCCTCTCGCCGGCATGCACCTCCGCCGCCGCGCCATTGCAGCTCCACCCCGCCGCCGCTCTTCGCCACCGGCGCTGCCGCCCGGTCGCCGCCACCTCTGCCGCCTCCCGCCGCATGTCTCGTCATGCGCCGCCGCCACGCGTCGCCTGCCCCGCCGTGTGCATCGCCGGCGCCGTCGTCATCGCCTCGCCGCCCCGCCGTCCTCGCCGGATTCGACGATTCCGGCCATCTCCCCCAACTCCGGCGAGCTCTACGGCCGTCCTCGTCATCCGCACCAACCGGGACCAGATCCACCACTCCCTCCATCCAGACACAGCCCCGCGCCGCCCGGATCTCCTCGCCCTGGATATCCTCATCCGCCCGTTGACTTTCCGGAGGTATAAATTCGTCTAAGTCCCGAAAATCCCAGATCCATGTGCCCTTGTTCGTAGCAACGTAACTTCGCATCCGTAGCTCCGATTCATGCATATAGCATATTAAAATGTTAATCTCAGAGAGTACATCATTTCATTCCATTGCATCATTTTCATTTGAGCTCATCTTGATGCCCGAAATGCTGTTAGAAGAGGGCTACTTGAGTTAATTGCCAGATCTGCTACTCCGTTTAGGTTTTTGTCATTTTTGCCATGATTAATGTGTGCATGCTATGCCCCGATGCTCTACATGTGTTTTGTTAAGGGTTTTGTCATCTTTCCAGAGGTGCAACCCATGTATTTTTGTGATGTGTGTGGTGACTAGTGCAAGCTTGCAAAGTGGTGCACTTGCTAATTCTGTTTTCAGGGACTTGGCAATTCCACTGAGTCCTTGAGCTGTTTATCTCATGATGCCATATGTTCTTGTTGTTTCCTAGTGATCCGTGCCTATTTTGAGGATCACCAATAAGGATGTTTTGTTAATCTTGTAGTGCTCTATCCATCCATGTCTTTGTTTGCAATTATGGATCACCCTAACTTGAGTCAATCGAGCTCTACTTTTGCTACTTTGTGAATCTGGGCAGATTGTCAACTTGTTTGCAATTTTTCCGATGATGTTGTGGTTGATCCGTGCATGCTATGCTATTGTTCTTGCCATGTCTAGATTGCATTTTGTGCCTTCTTGACGGGTGTATGCTTGTCTTGCCATGACTTGCACCGTAGTGAGTGCATCGAGCTCGTAAACATGCCTACTTCAGTTATATTTCAGCATGTGCCAGTTTTTCACTAAGTCTGAAAACTGATTATGTTTTTGCTATGTTCACATGCTTGCAATTGGATTTTCCGATCCCTTTTGGCTCAAGGTCACTAAGGGACTTTTGTTAAGCTCTTTGAGTAGCTCCATGCCATGCTTTACTTTGCCATGTTCAGCTTCTGTAGCATGTAGTTTTGTTGCTCCGAAGAGTGCTACCTGATCTGAAATTCCAGACAAGTGTTAATTTCACTAAGTCTGAGATCTGCTTGTCATATGCATTTTTTCCATGCTTGTTTGAACCTGTTAATGGATGAATTGGCCGTAGCTTAGTGTTCATCTTTTGTTAAGCATCTTGAGTGGATCCCTTCCATGTATTTTGTTGTCATGTTTGGGTGCTGTAGCATGTTCATCTCATTGCATTTAGATGACTACTTGCTGTAAATCGCAGACCGGTGTCATATTTGAATTGCTTGCCATTTCCAAACCGTAACTCCGATTCCGGCGATCTTTATATCGTTTTCAAGCGATTTCATCTCATCTTTCCAGTGGCACACATGGATTTCCAAGTTGAGGCCAGATCTTATCTTTCCTTGTTAAATCATGCATATGCATCGCATACCGCATCTCGCATATCATACCATGTTCATGTGTTGGTTGTTTACTATGTTGTGTGCTTCTTTTCTGGTGTTTGCTTCTTCGGGTTGGTTCCGGTAACGTCGTGTTTGTGAGGACCCGTTCGTCTACGTCCGTTTGTCTTCTTCATGAACTCGTTCTTCTTCCTTGCGGGATTTCATGCAAGATGATCATACCCTCGAAATCACTACTATCTTTGCTTTGCTAGATGCTCGCTCTTTTGCTATGCCTATGCTACGATACCTACCACTGCTTTTCATGCCTCCCATATTGTTGAACCAAGCCTCTAACCCACCTTGTCCTAGCAAATCGTTGATTGGCTATGTTACCGCTTTTCTCAGCCCCTCTTATAGCGTTGTTAGTTGCAGGTGAAGATTGAAGTTTTGTTCCTTGTTGGAACACGGAGATGTTGTTCCTTGTTGGAACATGTTTACTTGTTGGGATATCACTATATATCTTATTTAATTAATGCATCTATATACTTGGTAAAGGGTGGAAGGCTTGGCCTTATGACTGGTGTTTTGTTCCACTCTTGCCACCCTAGTTTCCGTCATATCGGTGTTATGTTCCCGGATTTTGCGTTCCTTACGCGGTTGGGTTATAATGGGAACCCCTTGACAGTTCGCTTTGAATAAAACTCCTCCAGCAAGGCCCAACATTGGTTTTACCATTTGCCACCTAGCCTCTTTTTCCTTTGGGTTAGGCCAACCCAAGGGTCATCTTTATTTTAAACCCCCGGGCCAGTGCTCCTCTGAGTGTTGGTCCAACCCAGAGCACCGTGCAGGGCCATCCCTTGGCAACTTGGGTTACGTCGGCTCCTGTACGCTTAGCTTATCCGGTGTGCCCTGATAACGAGATATGTGCAGCTCCTATCGGGATTTGTCGGCACAGCTGGTGGTCTTGCTGGACTTGTTTTACCATTGTTGAAGATGTCTTGTAGTACCGGGATACTGAGTCTGATCAGAATGTCTCGGGAGGATGTCTATTCCTTCGTTGACCGTGAGAGCTTGTGATGGGCTAAGTTGGGACACCCCTGCAGGGATTTGAACTTTCGAAAGTCGTGCCCGCGGTTATGGGCAGATGGGAATTTGTTAATGTCCGGTTGTAGAAAACCTGAACTTGACCTTAATTAAAATGAATCAACTGCGTGTGTAACCATGATGGTCTCTTTCCAGCGGAGTCCGGGAAGTGACCACGGTGTTGGAGTTATGTTTGACGTAGGTTGTTCTAGGATCACTTCTTGATCTTAGTTTATCGATCATGCTTTGCCTTCTCTTCTCGCTCTCTTTTGCGTATGTTAGCCACCATATATGCTAGTCGCTTGCTGCAGCTCCACCTCATACCTTTACCTTACCCATAAGCTTAAATAGTCTTGATCGCGAGGGTGTGAGATTGCTGAGTCCCCGTGGCTCACAGATACTTCCAAAACCAGCTTGCAGGTGCCGATGAGTCCGTGCAAATGGCGCAACCAAGCTCAAGGAGGAGCTCGATGAAGATCTTGTCCTTTAATGCTGTTTCGTTCTAGTTGATCAGTAGTGGAGCCCAGTTGGGGCCGATCGGGGACCTTTGTCACATTTGGGGTTCTTCTTTTATTTTGGTTCCGTAGTCGGACCTTGAGTGTATTTGGATGATGTAATGCTTTATTCATGTAATGGTGTGAAGTGGCGATTGTAAGCCAACTATGTATCTCTTTCCCTTATTATATTACATGGGTTGTGTGAAGATTACCTCACTTGCGACATATGCCTTCAATGCGATTATGCCTCTAAGTCGTGCCTCGACACGTGGGAGATATAGTCGCATCGAGGGTGTTACAAGTTGGTATCAGAGCCTTCCCCGACCTTAGGAGCCCCATTGCTTGATCGTTTTTAGCGGCCGAGTTGTGTCTAGAAAAATGTTTTGAGTCATTTAGGAATTATATATCGGAGAGTTTAGGAATTATTTTTACTTCCCAGTCTCCTCATCGCTCTGGTAAGGCATCCTGACATAGAGTGTTGACTCTTCTCTCCTCAAATTTCACTAATTTTTTTTAGGATCACGCGGGTATCTTAGAATCGTTCCGATGATTTTATGACGAGAACATTGTCTTGGTGCCTCCTGTCAGGGGTTTTGTGGAAGTGTCCCGGGGAGTTGAGCTCTGAGGTGTTGTCGTCATGATTTTATCGTTGCAGTTTTGGAATACCTGAGTTTAGTACGCCGACATCGAAAATCTCTTTTATGCAGTTCGTTGGTGAGATGACCTCGACGCCACCCAGTACTGGGGCGGGAGTTCGGGAGTATTGCCATAACTTGTATAACAGATGCTTTTCGAAGGTTGAGGTAGATGATTTCCGAAGGTTTCTTGGTTATGTGTTGAAGGATGGATATAGCTGGATGTAGGATTTGTTAGTTTGGGTGAGATATTATGCTTCGCCTGTATCCCCAACACCTGATTGCATAACCGGAAAGGTTTGGGAGTTTCATAGGTGGGAATTCAAGTAGTTCTTAGGATATCTTTCCAACAGATGTATGATATGAAATTGGGGTTCGACGTCTAGTGGTCCGCCTATTCACGGTCGGTTTTACAGTGGTCTCATTGTGTCTTAAAGAGTCCTTGGCTATGCCGACTCGGGGACGCTTCGTATGTCATGTGCACTACCTTGTACATGATGGTACTGTACGATCGAGGTCGTGTAGGCCCCACCACGAAAACTTCGGACGAAATCTCTATCATATGTTTGTTCTGGCTTATTCTGCAAGCCAATCCTTTGTTTTGTTTTGAGTTGTGGTATTCGAGTTGCTTCGAAGTCAAATGTTGATTCCATCCCTTTCCTAAGTGGTGTTCTCATACTCCGATGTGGATACCAATCCTTCATGATAATCGAGTTTGTCATGTCAATCCTTTTTGACCGGCTTGTTTCTCTTCAAGCGGATCCGATCATTTCAACATCCGCAAGATCCAATCTCAGCTTTCTCAACGGTGTCGTTTTCTTCCATCCCAAGTTGCCTTTGTTTTCCCACCCACCCACCCTTTTTCTTCGAGGACTCGGATTTCTTTATCAAGTATCCATTTTATTATGGAAGTCTCTCCATTCTTCTTCCTTCATATTCTTATCCGGTCATTCACATGAAGATACTAACGGAGCGTCTAGTTCATCATTCTTTTTTTTCTTTATCTTCTCCGGTGGTTTCAATTCAAGCTTTGTTGATCATATCCTTTCCTCATTCCTAATACCATCTCATACCGGTGCACCTCTTAATCATTCACATCCCGCTACACATTTGTTTCGGAGTGCTCAAGACATCTCGAAGATTCGTGTTTCCACTCTGCTTTCATTCAAACTCTTTCGAGGTTGTTATCTCATTCAAGTCATTTAATTCAACCGGTGCAACCTCTCTTTCAAATCTTTTCAACGGTGTTTTATTTTGAGTGGGCCCTAACCCACAGGTCTTTTCCCAGGATCTTACCTGACTCTTCTATTTTCCCGGAGTTACCATCAAATTCTTTTCGAAATTTGACGTAAGAATGCATTGTCATCAGTCAAATGTCTTTCTCCAAGATCTTTCATTAATTTTCATCCTTGGTTCAACCTTTAAAATCATCATTCTGGTTGCTCAACAATTCTTGGTGGTGTTTCTCATTGTCATTTGCATCTTTTGAAGACCGAAGAAGTTTTTCTCTTAATCTTGCTCCATTCTCTTCAAGTTTCGTGATTCTAGCTTGTTGCCATCCTCTCGTATTTGTTTTGATTGTGAGAATTCTTTTCAACCATCCGGAGTAATTCAGGAGCCTTTTCAGTTTGTTCATCCGGAGCCCATCATTTCAGAAGATTTATTAATTCTCGGCTTTCAGTTATCATTCTCCAATTTTACCGGTGCTTCGTTCAAATGATCTTTAATCGGCTCGTGATCTCTTCGCCCTCATGTATCTAAATCCTCTCAAGCATCTTCGTGTATTTGATAATTCTTCCTGGTGTTTCTTTATCTTTACTTCATTCGTTTTCAATTCTTACGATGGTTTGCTCAAGATTCTCTTCCATGGTTATCATATTAAATTCTTTTGTTCTTTCAAATCCTACCGGTGGATCATCGAAGACCTCTTCAAGTTGGCGCGATATCTATCTTAATCCTTTATTCGGGAATAAGTAGTATGCCAAATCCGTTGTTTGTCATCGATTTAAATTGGTGAAGGATACGCATAACGTAATTCTTATTCTTGTTCATTCAAGTGATTAATTCCTTATTCCGGAGGCTCACAAAATTCTTGATCTCAATTGTTTCATCTTCTATTTTCCCGGAGTTCCTACCTATCGCAATTATATCACCACGGAGATCCATCTAAATCGGTACAAGGATTCACTTTGTGTTTTCAACTTCTCTTTACTTCCGTTGGATCATTCTTTTGTTTAACGGAGTTCTTCATGGAGGTTCTACATCATGGTTCATCAAGGATTTATTTCCTTCTCGAAGTTTTCAGTGAGATTCTTTTAAGGAGCTCTAGCAGTCTTCTTCTTGTAATCTGGGGTGCAATTCTTCCTTCTGTATCAATAGAGGTGGTATTATGTCATTCTTGATAATTTGAGTTCATGTTCCATGTTTCACATGTTGTTAAGAATGAGATATTTTAAATCCATCAATTTCGTCATTTGGAGTTATCTGGAGTTATATTTCACCTAAAGCTTTTCCTAAGGATTAATGCTATTAATGGTGATAATATATGATCCAAGTTCTTCATCTATCCTTCCCGGTGAAATTAGTTTCTCGTCTCCTTTGTTGATATCAATCCAATCCATTATTTTTTGTCAGTGGCAAAATTCCACCTCATAATTTTGAGATGTGTTCCATAAGACCATATCAATGTTATTCTTTTCGTTTTGATTTTCCAACAACTCCGTTCGACCCTTCTCCTAAGGATGCCTTCTCAAGCTCTTTTGTGGCAGAAGTTGGCATTTTCTTCTCAATTCTTCTATTTCAATTATCTATCTTCTATTCTTTTGTTCCGGAGGCATTGTGATGTTGCTCTCTTCAACCCATCTTCTTGTTTTATAAGGATCGTGTTCTTTTCATGCTTATTCCTCTTCTAACCGGAGTCGCATCCAAGTGCTTTCATTTTGCCAAGTTCATATTCTATGCCTTCCATTTCCAACCGGAGTGTTATCGTAGTTGATCCTTATCGTCCCTTGTACATCTCATTTCAACTGGAGTACTTGCATGTACTTCTTGTTCATTGCAACCTTTTTCTTATGTCTTCAACCTACAAAGTTCTAGTAATGTTCCTTGTTCCTCTTGTCTAACGGAGTGTTTTCAACTTTGTGCATCTTCGTTGTTTTCTTCCGTTCAATTTGTCAACCTCTCGAGGTTCTTTGGTTTCACTCGTTTGTCAAGGAAGCCACTTAGTCTTACCTCTTCTCTTTCTCTTCCGTTGTCCCTCCGGTGCCATTCTAGATCTGGGGACGAGATCCTCTCGTAGTGGTGGAGTGTTGTAACGCCCCGAGACCGATGTGCCAGGTGTCGTGCAGTTATTCGCTGTTGTTGCCTTGTCATTGCTTGCGTGTTATACATTGCATATCATGTCATCATGTGCATTTCATTTGCATACGTGTTTGTCTCATGCATTCGAGCATTTTCCCCGTTGTCCGTTTTGCAATCCGGCGCTCCGTTCTCCTCTGGTGGCCTTTTCTACCTTTCTTTCATGTGTGGGGATTAAACATTTCCGGATTGGATCGAGACTTGCCAAGCGGCCTTGGTTTACTACCGGTAGACCGCCTGTCAAGTTTCGTATCATTTGGACTTCGTTTGATACTCCAACGGTTAACCGAGGGACCAAAAAGGCCTCGTGTGTGTTGCAGCCCAACACCCCTCCAATTTGGCCCAAAACCCACCTAACTCTGCTCCATCATCTAGAGCGTTCGATCAGGATCGCGTGGCCGAAAACCGCACCTCATTTGGACTCTCCTAGCTCCCTCTACCTATAAATATGTGCAACCCTTCCAAATTCGCGGACGAAACCCTAAAAATCCCTTCCCTCGCACCACAGGACGCGTCCTCACCGCACCGGACAATGTCCGCTCCGCCGACCATGTCCTCCTGCCCAATGGCGTTGTGCCACGTCACCCACCGCCGCCTCCCGCGCCAATCGGCGAGCGCCACCTCGACCGGCCGCCTCCCTCTCCACCACGCGGCCCGCGGGGCCCAGATCCGGCCCGCGCGGGCACGGTCATCGCCGCCGCCGCTCGCAGGCGTGTGCCCGCACACGCCGCCTCGCCGCTCGCCGGTGCGCAC
>NC_041386.1:68279622-68287172 GCF_002162155.2 Triticum dicoccoides
CCACCTCTGCCGCCTCCCGCCGCCCGTCTTGTCATGCGCCGCCGCCGCGCGTCGCCGGCCCTGCCATGTGCATCGCCGGCGCCGCCCGCATCGCCTCGCCGCCCTGCCGTCCTCGCCGGATTCGACGATTCCGGCCATCTCCCCCAACTCCGGTGAGCTCCACGGCCGTCCTCGTCATCCGCGCCAACCGGGACCAGATCCACCACTCCCTCCATCCAGACACAGCCCCGTGCCGCCCGGATCTCCTCGTTCCGGATATCCTCATCCGCCCGTTGACTTTCCGGAGGTATAAATTCGTCTAAGTCCCGAAAATCCCAGATCCATGTGCCCTTGTTCGTAGCATCGTAACTTCGCATCCGTAGCTCCGATTCATGCATATAGCATACCAAAATGTTCATCTCAGAGAGTACATAATTTCATTCCATTGCATCATTTTAATTTGAGCTCATCTTGAAGCCCGAAATGCTGTTAGAAGAGGGCTACTTGAGTTAATTGCCAAATCTGCTACTCCGTTTAGGTTTTTGTCATTTTTGCCATGATTAATGTGTGCATGCTATGCCCTGATGCTCTACATGTGTTTTGTTAAGGGTTATGTCATCTTTCCAGAGGTGCAACCCATGTATTTTTGTGATGTGTGTGGTGACTAGTGCAAGCTTGCAAAGTGGTGCACTTGCTAATTCTGTTTTCAGGGACTTGGCAATTCCACCGAGTCCTTGAGCTGTTTATCTCATGATGCCATATGTTCTTGTTGTTTCCTAGTGATCTGTGCCTCTTTTGAGGATGATCAGTAAGGATGTTTTGTTAATCTTGTAGTGCTCTATCCATCCATGTCTTTGTTTGCAATTATGGAGCACCCTAGCTTGAGTCAATCGAGCTCTACTTTTGCTACTTTCTGAATCTGGGCAGATTGTCAACTTGTTTGCAATTTTTCCGATGATGTTGTGGTTGATCCGTGCATGCTATGCTATTGTTCTTGCCATGTCTAGATTGAATTTTGTGCCTTCTTGATGGGTGTATGCTTGTCTTGCCATGACTTGCACCGTAGTGAGTGCATCGAGCTCGTAAACATGCCTACTTGAGTTATATTTCAGCATATGCCAGTTTTTCACTAAGTCTGAAAACTGATTATGTTTTTGCTATGTTCACATGCTTGCAATTGTATTTTCCGATCCCTTTTGGCTCAAGGTCACTAAGGGACTTTTGTTAAGCTCTTTGAGTAGCTCCATGCCATGCTTTATTTTGCCATGTTCAGCTCCTGTAGCATGTAGTTTTGTTGCTACGAAGAGTGCTACCTGATCTGAAATTCCAGACAAGTGTTAATTTCACTAAGTCTGAGATCTGCTTGTCATATGCATTTTTGCCATGCTTGTTTGAACCTGTTAATGGATGAATTGGCCGTAGCTCAGTGTTAATCTTTTGTTAAGCATCTTGAGTGGATCCCTGCCATGTATTTTGTTGTCATGTTTGGGTGCTGTAGCATGTTCATCTCATTGCATTTAGATGACTACTTGCTGTAAATCGCAGACCGATGTCATATTTGAATTGCTTGCCATTTCCAAACCGTAACTCCGATTCCGGCGATCTTTATATCGTTTTCAAGCGATTTCATCTCATCTTTCCAGTGGCACACTTGGATTTCCAAGTTGAGTCCAGATCTTATCTTTCCTTGTTAAATCATGCATATGCATCGCATACCGCATCTCGCATATCATACCATGTTCATGTGTTGGTTGTTTACTATGTTGTGTGCTTCTTTTCCGGTGTTTACTTCTTCGGGTTGGTTCCGGTAACGTCGTGTTTGTGAGGACCCGTTTGTCTATGTCCGTTTGTCTTCTTCATGGACTCGTTCTTCTTCCTTGCGGGATTTCATGCAAGATGATCATACCCTCGAAATCACTACTATCTTTGCTTTGCTAGATGCTCGCTCTTTTGCTATGCCTATGCTGCGATACCTACCACTGCTTTTCATGCCTCCCATATTGTTGAACCAAGCCTCTAACCCACCTTGTCCTAGCAAACCGTTGATTGGCTATGTTACCGCTTTGCTCAGCCCCTCTTATAGCGTTGTTAGTTGCAGGTGAAGATTGAAGTTTTGTTCCTTGTTGGAACACGGAGATGTTATTCCTTGTTGGAACATGTTTAATTGTTGGGATATCACTATATATCTTATTTAATTAATGCATCTATATACTTGGTAAAGGGTGGAAGGCTCGGCCTTATGCCTGGTGTTTTGTTCCACTCTTGCCGCCCTAGTTTCCGTCATATCGGTGTTATGTTCCCGGATTTTGCGTTCCTTACGCGGTTGGGTTATAATGGGAACCCCTTGACAGTTCACTTTGAATAAAACTCCTCCAGCAAGACCCAACATTGGTTTTACCATTTGCCACCTAGCCTCTTTTTCCCTTGGGTTAGGCCAGCCCAAGGGTCATCTTTATTTTAAACCCCCGGGCCAGTGCTCCTCTGAGTGTTGGTCCAACCCAGAGCACCATGCAGGGCCATCCCTTGGCAACTTGGGTTACGTCGGCTCCTGTACGCTTAGCTTATCCGGTGTGCCCTGAGAACGAGATATGTGCAGCTCCTATCGGGATTTGTCGGCACAGCGGGTGGTCTTGCTGGACTTGTTTTACCATTGTCGAGGATGTCTTGTAGTACCGGGATACCGAGTCTGATCGGAATGTCTCGGGAGGAGGTCTATTCCTTCGTTGACCGTGAGAGCTTGTGATGGGCTAAGTTGGGACACCCCTGTAGGGATTTGAACTTTAGAAAGCCGTGCCCGCGGTTATGGGCAGATGGGAATTTGTTAATGTCCGATTGTAGAAAACCTGAACTTGACCTTAATTAAAATGAATCAACCGCGTGTGTAACCGTGATGGTCTCTTTCCGGCGGAGTCCGGGAAGTGAACACGGTGTTGGAGTTATGTTTGACGTAGGTTGTTCTAGGATCACTTCTTGATCTTAGTTTATCAATCGTGCTTCGCCTTCTCTTCTCGCTCTCTTTTGCATATGTTAGCCACCATATATGCTAGTCGCTTGCTGCAGCTCCACCTCATACCTTTACCTTACCCATAAGCTTAAATAGTCTTGATCGCGAGGGTGTGAGATTGCTGAGTCCCCGTGGCTCACAGATACTTCGAAAACCAGCTTGCAGGTGCCGATGAGTCCGTGCAAATGGCGCAACCAAGCTCAAGGAGGAGCTCGATGAAGATCTTGTCCTTTAATGTTGTTTCGTTCTAGTTGATCGGTAGTGGAGCCCAGTTGGGGCCGATCGGGGACCTTTGTCGCATTTGGGGTTCTTCTTTTATTTTGGTTCTGTAGTCGGACCTTGAGTGTATTTGGATGATGTAATGCTTTATTCATGTAATGGTGTGAAGTGGCGATTGTAAGCCAACTATGTATCTCTTTCCCTTATTATATTACATGGGTTGTGTGAAGATTACCTCACTTGCGACATATGCCTTCAATGCGATTATGCCTCTAAGTCGTGCCTCGACACGTGGGAGATATAGTCGCATCGAGGGTGTTACACTTGCATCCGTCCGGGTTCCTCCAGTTCCGTCCGTTGTCCGTTCTGAGCCCTGACACACTTGCACGTGCCCGCGGCACCTCCGATATATTATTTTATAAGTGGCTGGAAAATGTTCTCGGAATGGGATGAAAGTTGGCATGCGGTGTTTTCATGTTGTCAGTAGGCCGCCTGCCAAATTTCATCGCATTCGGAGTCCGTTTGACGCCCCAACGGTTAACTGTAGCGGCATTATAGCCGGCCAATCGTCGGACGTTTTTGGTCTCCGAAAACTATTGCGAGGCTTTCCCTCTCTTTCCTCCATAGACTGTCTAAACAGTGCATGACCTACCGCCAGGCCCAACCTAATCTCTCTCGTCAGCCCGCGGCCCTCCTCACGCGCGAGTCCGAAAGCTGTCCTGGACCCGACCTGGGCAGTTGTTGTAACACCCACAATGCGGCTATATCTCCCACGTGTCGGGGCATGACTTAGAGGCATAGCCGCATGGTAGGTTTGTCGCAAGAGGGGTAATCTTCACACAATCCCATGAACTGAATAAGAAAGGGATAAAGAGTTGGCTTACAATCGCCACTTCACACAATACATAAATAAATCATACATCATCTAGAATACAAACAAGGTCCGACTACAGAACCAAAATAACGAAAGACAACCCCAAATGTTAGATCCCCGATCATCCCAACTGGGCTCCACTACTGATCAACGGGAAATGAAACAACACAATGAACACGATCTTCATCGAGCTCCCACTTGAACTCAGTTGCGTCATCTGCACTGGTATCATCGGCACCTGCATCTGTTTGGAAGTAACTGTGAGTCACGGGGACTCAGCAATCTCACACCCTCGCGATCAAGACTATTTAAGCTTAAGGGTCGAAAAAGGTAGTGAGGTGGAGCTGCAGCAAGCACTAAGCATATATGGTGGCTAACATACGCAAATAAGAGCGAGAAGAGAAGCAACGCAACAGTCGTGAAGCTAATAGTGATCAAGAAGTGATCCTGAAACTACTTACGTCCAAGCATAACATGAGACCGTGTTCACTTCCCGGACTCCGCCGAGAAGAGACCATCACGGCTACACACGCGGTTGATGCATTTTAATTAATTTAAGTGTCAAGTTATCTACAACCAGATATTAACAAATTTCCATCCGCCCATAACCGCGGGCATGGCTTTAGAAAGTTCAAACCCTGCAGGGGTGTCCCAACTTAGCCCATCACAAGATCTCACGATCAACGGAGGATATTCCTTCTCCTAGGAAGACCCGATCAGTCTCGAAACCCCGGTTACAAGACATTTCGACAATGGTAAAACAAGACCAGCAAGACCGTCCGATGCGCCGACATCCCGATAGGAGCTGCACATATCTCGTTCTCAGGCCAACACCAGATTGTCCAAACTTCCGGTAGGCCAGCCCAGAGTTGCCCCTGGTGGCCACCGGCGGCTGATAGGTTCGGACCAACACTTAGACAAG
The DNA here is from genome assembly GCF_002162155.2 of Triticum dicoccoides. Lineage (NCBI taxonomy): Eukaryota > Viridiplantae > Streptophyta > Magnoliopsida > Poales > Poaceae > Triticum > Triticum dicoccoides. The sequence goes on from NC_041386.1 coordinate 68,284,621, forward strand.
CACTGGCCGGGGGGGTTAAAATAAAAATGACCCTTGAGTCTGCAGAACCCAGGGGAAGGTGATAGGTTGTTAAGCAAATGTAAAACCAAGGTTGGGCCTTGCTGGAGGAGTTTTATTCATAGCGAACTTTCAAGGGGTTCCCATAACACCCAACCGCGTAAGGAATGCAAAATCAAGGAACATAACACCAATATGATGGAAACTAGGGCGGCGAGAGTGGAACAAAACACCAGGCATAAGGCCGAGCCTTCGACTCTTTACAAAGTATATACATGCATTAAAGTAAATAAGAGATAATAATGATATTCCAAAAAAAATCCATGTTCCAACATGGAACAAACTTCATCTTCACCTGCAACTAGCAACGCTATAAGAGGGGCTGAGCAAAGCTGTAACATAGCCAAACAACGGTTTGCTAGGAAAGGTGGGTTAGCGGATTGACATGGCAATATGGGAGGAATGATAAAGCAAGTGGTAGGTATCGCGGTATAGCAAAAGAGCGAACAACTAGCAAGCAAAGATAGAAGTGATTTCGAGGGTATGGTCATCTTGCCTGCAAAGTTCTTAGAGTTGACGAAAGCTTGATCTTCGTTAGCATACTCAACAGGTTCCTCGATCACTTACTCGTCTCCCGGCTCTACCCAAAGCAAGAACACAAGCAAAGGAAACAACAATCAACCACGGTGCAATGTGAAGCAACATGATGCAAAACATGACATGATATGCGAGATGTGATATGCAATGCATATGCGTGCTCCGGAAGGAAAAGAATGATCAAGACATCAACTTGGCAAACCAAGTGTGCCGCTGGAAAGATGAGTTGATATCGGTCGAAATCGATATAAAGATCACCGGAATTGGATGCACGGTTTGCAAATGGCACGCAAAACAAGAAAGACACAATTCTGCGATTAACAACACGATGCCATCTAGAGTGCAACAAGAAACTAAGCTACTGCACTCCAACATAGCAACAAAGCACATGGAAGTGATATAATCAAGATGCTTGAAAAGATGAACACTGAGCTACGGCTAAATCACACAAGAGCAGGTTCACACAAGCATGGCAAAAGTGCAAAAGATATCAGCTTCACAGACTTAGTGAAAATACTAACATGCCAGAAATAACATCAGGAAGCCATGTTTAGAGCAAGCAAACAGCATGCTATAGGAACATATCATAGCAAATAAAGGCATGGCATGAATCTACTAAATGCATGGAACAAAAGTACCTTACTGATCATGAGCCAAAAAGGCATAGAAGATATGATGGCACCCATGTAAACATAGCAAGTTTTATTAACAGTTTCAGACTTAGCAGAAAACAGAGGATGGCATAAACAGCAATATGAAGGCATCTTTGCGAGCTCAAATCACTCATCACAAGGCATTGCATGACAAGATAAACATACTAACATCAAGAAGACATGTTCATTCAGCTAACCATGGCAAGATAAAATGCATAGCATGCATGGATCAACTACAACAACCATGGCAAAATTTGATTAACATGTAAACAATCTGCCAGGAACATTTTATAGCAAAAGCAGAGCAAGGTTAAGACATGCTAGGGCACTCCATTATTGCAAACAGTGCCATGGATGGATAGAGCATAACCATATGTCCAAATAATCCATACTGAAGATACTCAAAACAAGCATGGATCTCACTGTAGCATCATGGTTACATGGCATAAAAATAACAGCAGACCAAGGACTTGGCAAAATCCTAAGTCCCTGAATTCAGCAATAACACGAAGGCTACTTTGCATGCTTGTGCTAGTCACCACGTTGATCACAAAAATACATGGCAAGCACCCCTGTAAAATGGCATGGCATAGATCAAAACACATGTAGAGCTCATGCCCATATGATGCACACAAAAATTGTGACAAAAATGACAAAACAACATAATCTGCTGAGTAACAGGAGCAAACATTTTATAGCACTCCTGCATCAATGGTTTCGGCATCAAGATGAAGTCTAACAAGCGTGCCACAATGTAATGAAATGAAGAGCATCTCCCAATGAACATTTCTATATCTCATATGCATGAACCGGAGCGACGGTCATGGAGTTACGGCATGATGAACAGGGCATCAAAACATGAGGGGGAAAAGGACTTAGAAAAATTTATACCCGCGAAAAACTGGACGGATAAGACCCTGGACGGAGAGATTCGGGCACGGGGCCGGCGTTTGGATGGAGGAGTGGTGGATCTCATCCGGGTGGGGTTCAACGCCGGCTCCGGCGACCCTAGGGTTCTAGTGATCGCCGGAGAGGACGAAGGGGTCGAAGGAGGGCGCGGGTGGCCGGATCCGGTCCGGCCCGACCGGATCCGGTCCTGCCCGACCGGATCCGCGGCGAGGTGGAGCGAGGCGCGACTCCGACAGAGGAGTGGGCGAAGGAGGCGGTGCCCGGCATTCGGCGGCGCAAACGGCGGCGAGGTGCGGGCATGCGGCGGCGCACGTCGATGGTGGAGCAAGGCAACGGGCGCGAAGGCGCGGTGCGGCAGCGGCAGTAGGCACGGGCGGGCGGCGGCTGGCGCGGGAC
>NC_041386.1:68287304-68356790 GCF_002162155.2 Triticum dicoccoides
CGGCGAGGCGTGCAAGGCGGTGCGGTGGAGGTCGCCGGCGGTGGTCGGCGGTGATCGCCAGCGGAGGAGGCGGTAGGCGAGCGGGCGACGGGGCAGGCGCGGGCCGGCGACGCGGGCTGGATGGGCTCGGGCGGGCCCCGGATGGGCTTCACCGGGCCGCGATGGCTGGAGGCGGGCGGATGCCAGGTGTTGCGCCGGGATTGGACAGGGCGGCGGCGCTGGACGTGTATGGCGGTGACGGACATGTCCGGCACGGCGCGGTGGGAAATTTTAGGGTTTGATCCGCGAAAAATGGAGGGGGAGGTGTTTATATAGGTAGAAGGAGGTGGGAGTGTCCAAATGGAGTGTATTTTTTGCCCACGCGATCGTGATCCGATGACGGAGGACATGGGAGTGGTTTGGAAGGGTTGTTGGGCCGTTTTGGAGGGGTGTTGGGCTGCAACACACACGAGGCCTTTACGGTTCCCCGGTTAACCGTTGGAGCATCTAACGGACTCCAAATGGCACGACATTTGATAGGCGGTCTACCGGTGGTGTACCAAGGCCGCTTGGCAAATCTCGGTCCATTCCGAGAATGTTTAACACCCGCTCAAGAAAAGAGACAAGAGGGGTGCGCTGGGTGCAAGAGGGAGAGTCGGATTGCAAAACGGACAATGGGGAAAATGCTCGGATGCATGAGACGAACACGAATGCAAATACGATGCACATGATGACATGATATGAAATGCATGACATGAACAAAATGCAAAACGAAGACAAAACCCAACCACGAAGGGAAAATCAAAACGCATCTCCGGAAAAGGCAAGAGTCGGAGTTACAAATATGGAAAGTTGTATCCGGGGCGTTACAGTCATCACCGTTGGATTCGGATCATCCCAAACATCCCTAAAATATCTCTGTTTTCTTATTTGGGCTCTCTACCTATTTTTTTCTTGACCGTCCGATTGCGATTGGAGGGACGAGGTGGCCCCTAACCTAACCCGTGATGTATATATTCGTTCACCCCTAGTCCATTTTGGCAAACCCTAGATTCTAGCCCTCTTTGTCCCATCGCGCCGCCGCTGGCCAACCACTCCCTCTGCTTCCTCGGGATCCATCCAGCTCGACCTCGTCTTCAGCGCCCGACCAACTAGCGTAGCCACCGCGCATCCACCCAGATCCAGCCGTCCAAAGCAAACATGGCCGTGGGATTCAGATCCGGCGACCAGGAGGCTTCCACACGCATGGCCCCGAGCCTCCCGCAGTGCTTGATCCGATCTGGATCGAGGCAGCCATCTTCATACGTGCGCCTCTCCTATGCCATCACCGGCCTCCCCCGCGCGGGAGCGCCACCGTCGGCCACCTGCTGCATCGCTAGGCCACCCTCCTATCTCCTCCTTCCCCTTCCGTTCCCTCCTCCCTCCTTCCATGCCATAACTCCCTCCACCTCACTCTGTTTTCTCTAAGAGGGAGAACAAGATGCGCCGGCCTCCATGGATTTCGCACCAGAGCTCCATCCGCGCCGGATCCCCCTCTTCGACCTTCGCTGACTTTGTTCCGCGCCTCCCTATGCTCGTCGGGGTCGCAAGTACCATGCTGCTGCTGCTCTGCTTCTTGTCGAGCGAAGGTCCACGCCCGCAACCTTCCAGCCTCGCCTCACCCGGATTCCGCGTCCCTGCTAGACCTCCCCGGATTCGTATGGTCTAGCGCCACCACCCCGTGTCGTCCGGCTCGTCCCGCCTCTCGCAGGTCTCCCCGTCGCTTGCCGGAGCCCCAGTGTCCCCGCCATGTATCGCGTCGGCCTCGACCCATGTCTTCTACCTCGTCCTCGTTCGAGCTGAACGAGCGCACCACGTTGACCGCTTCGTCAACCGGCCTCCCGTGCCAGATTGCGAGGCCCAGAGGGCCTCCTCAATTAGCCGGCCTGCCCGGCCTCCTCCCACCGAACTGGGCTAGGCCCATGGTGAGGCCACCCCAGCGCCCGTCCTTTTTTCCTCTGTTGGGCTTCCTGTCTAGATTTGGCCCGTGTTACGTTTTTTTCCTCTAGGCGATTTTAGCTAATTTCCAGAGATGCAGTTTTACAGGAAAGTCCCCCTAGTTCATGCATTTAATAACTCACAAATGGTGCATCTGTTTAAAATACTTTATATATGTAAAATGCTTAGAATTTCGTCTAGTTTCATAATATGCCACTTTCATGCATGTTTAAAATGTTTAAAATATTGTTTGATTAAATTTGCTCATATGCCATGTTAAAATGATTTATTTCATAACTAAATAACCGTAGCTCCAAATTTAATAAACTTCATATGTAAATCGGGTGGAAAGATGTCTAGTTTAACTTGGTGGCATTACCTTGCATATTTAACAACTATAAAATATGCTTTAGGACAGAACAGTACCAAATCTAAAATAGGAACATGAGGATTTTCTGGACTTGTTGCTTGTTGTTCCAGCCTCATTTAAACTTGCCTAGATAGGTAGTTTTATTATGCTTCACCTTTTGCCATGTTTGACAACATTTAATATTGTTGCGTACTTAAACGAGAGAGAACTAAATATTTGATGTGGTGTTCCATCAATATGCAACTCGTTGCATATTGAGCTCCACTTAACTTGTAGAGTTGTTTGTGCACTTTGCCATGTCATGCCTCATTAAACCGGACATGCATTGTCGGTGTCAAAACCGGCGGATCTCGGGTAGGGGGTCCCGAACTATGCGTCTAAGGTGGATGGTAACAGGAGGCAGGGGACACGATGTTTTACCCAGGTTCGGGCCCTCTTGATGGAGGTAAAACCCTACGTCCTGCTCGATTTATTCTTGATGATATGGGTATTACAAGAGTTGATCTACCATGAGATCGGAGAGGCTAAACCCTAGAAGCTAGCCTATGGTATGATTGTATGTTGTCCTATGGACTAAAACCTTGTGGTTTATATAGACACCGGAGGGGGCTATTGTTACACAAGGTCGGTTACAAAGGAGGAGATATACATATCCGTATTGCCTAGCTTGCCTTCCACACCAAGTAGAGTCCCATCGGGACACGAGACGAAGTCTTCAATCTTGTATCTTCATAATCCAACAGTCTGGCCAAAGGATATAATCCGGTTGTCCGGATACCCCCTAATCCAGGACTCCCTCAGTAGCCCCCGAACCAGGCTTCAATGACGATGAGTCCGGCGCGCAGTGTTGTCTTCGGCATTGCAAGGCGTGTTCTTCTCCATATTTTGAATGTTTGTGAAGCAGTGTCCGGTCCCATAAATGTTTGGACCTCTTGGCTTCTGTGCCCAATAAGGGCTATCTCCCACGCGTCGAATGAATACGAGGCGCTAGTGCATTTTTACATTTGCCCCCTAGCCAGATAAATAAATTGTCTATTAAAAGGATGGGGATTTTCAGATCCGATCCATACCATCCTCCCCCAGCGAGAATCCATCAGAGCACGCTTCGGAAAGATCCATTCCAGCATGGCCGACCTCCGCAGCTCCTCCTCCCGCCCCCGTCGCCCTAAGCCCGGTGATTGGGGGAGGTGTTCAGTCCCACATAGTCGATTAATCGAATTGCAGACTAAGGGATTTCTCCCTCCGGCATACATGGTGCCCGTTCGAGCCGGGCTTGCCACCTACAATGGCAGGGAGCAAGCGGAGAGCTTTCCCAGTCCCTCTATGGGGGAGTGGGTCTGCCTTGTTCCTTATTTATGAAGGGGACTCAGATTTCCAATTCATCCGTTCCTCCGCGGGCTCCTGGAGTTCTATGGCCTCCAATTACACAATTTCACCCCTGCCTCCATTCTACACATCGCCGGCTATGTTGCTCTTTGCGAGTTGTTCCTGGGTTGCGACGCTCATTTTGAGCTGTGGAAAAGGCTATTTTGCCTCGTCCCTCGCACACAGAGGGGGTCACTTTATCAAGTGGGCAGAGCCGAAATATGGCGCATCGCCGGAACCAGATACATGTCCGGTACCCCGAAGAAGTCGTCCGAAGACTGTCCTTTGGAATGGTTTTATATGGAGGACGTTCCCCTTCCGGACCCTGTTCGGCGGGGTCTTCCTGAATTCAGCAATGCTCCTCTGAAGAAACGCCAAAGTTGGCGCCCACGGAGCCCCTAGGAGGAAGACAATGGAGAAGTCCTTTACCTGATGAACCGGATTAAAGCACTGGCTCAATCAGGATTGACAGTAATCGAAGTTATGTCGATTTGCATAATGCGGGGAGTGCAACCACTTCAATATCGTGGGCATCCCTTGTGGTGTTTTAACAGGGCGGACGATGCCACCCGCTGCAGGCGTAAGGGTTTGGACAATGCCGCCGCTTTAGCAAAAAATTTCTCCGAATTGTTCAAGGGAGAGGAAGAGGAGTTCATCCGCATCAAGCCACGGGATGGATTCTCCATGTACAATCCTCCAAGCTGGGTAAGTTATATCCCCTTACTCCCATTCTTCCCGTATTCTTGGTCGTAAGTATTCACCTTGCCATTTTGCGGCAGGAACTGTGAAAAGCCATAAAGGAGGTCAGCAGCCCCTCTCCACAACCGGAGGACCCTGACCGGGCCCTCGACTCCGGACTCAAAGAAGATCCGGTCATATTCGTGGAGCTAATAGACCGGCAGTTCTATCAGCTAAGCTACGATGATGCCATGGTGGCCACTACAGCCGACTATCCCGGATTGCTTCATGCATCGCACATAAGAAAAACCAAAAATCCCAACTCCAAAAACTAGGATCCCCTTTTAGACACTTCACCTACCATATACATATGGAATTTTTACAGTGAAGGCATTTGGGATGCCCTGCCGAACCCACAGTAACTCGCCAACAAGAGGCGTCGAGGCTGGGCAGGCCAAAAAGGAAGGCGGTCGGGACGGAGACGCCAGCGCAAAGGTATAATAGAAACCCCGCTCCGTGGTTGTCGTCTTTCTCGAAATGTAATGACGCTCGTGTTCCTTTAACAGAAAAAACGCTCTCCGGAATATGGCCGGCGATGTTGCTAATCACGCTTGAAAGTAGTGTCACAATTTCTGGGATGCCATGAATACCGCATAGGCTATCTTTTGATAATGTGGGTACCGTGATTTGCATGGAGTGAGGACAGTGGAGACATAATATACCGGCTTTTGAAGAGGGAATTTATGTCCGTCCGCTTCTCGTTCCACGACGAGCACTGCGCTTACAACTTGATGAGTTGCCGCGATGTATAATAGCATTGGTTCGCCGATGTTTGGCGCGGCTAGGATTGGGTTGGTTGCCATTATGGCTTTTATTTCTTCCAATCCTGCTATGGCAGCGTCCGTCCACTCAAAGTGTTCGGTGCGTCGAAGGAGGCGATAAAGGGGTAATGCCTTTTCTCCTATGCGGGAGATAAAGCGGCTTAGAGCCGCCACACATCCAGTTAACTTCTGGATTTGTTTGAGGTTTGTTGGGGTAGCCAAGTGTGACAAAGCTTGGATTTTGGCCGGATTAGCTTCAATACCTCTACTGGAGATAATGAAACCCAGGAGCTTTCCGGCTGGTACGCCGAAAACGCATTTTTCCGGATTGAGCTTGATGTCGTATGTTCGGAGGTTGTCGAATGTGAGCCTCAAGTCGTCTATCAGAGAGTCGACGTGTTTAGTTTTGATGACCACATCATCTACGTATGCCTCTACTGTTTTGCCGATTTGTTTCCCCAGAGATGTCTGAATCATGCACTGATATGTTGCTCTGGCGTTTTTGAGCCCAAAAGGCATTGTGTTGAAACAGAAGGGACCGTATGGTGTGATGAATGTCGTTGCGGCTTGGTCGGACTCTGCCATCTTGATTTGGTGGTAACCGGAGTATGCTTAGGTTTGGAGAAACACCGAAGAGCCTGCTGACCGGCTTGAATCCCTTTAGGATATTGAGGCTATGCTCAGCTAGCCTGCGTGGGATTCCTGGCATGTCTGAGGGATGCCAGGCGAATATGTCCCAATTCTCGCGCAGAAGCTCTCGTAGTGCGGCGTCCACAACGGGGTTTAACTATGCCCCGATGGAGGCTGTTTTTGTAGGGTCCGTTGGGTGGACTTGGAATTTGACTATTTCATCCACTGGTTTAAAAGAGGTGGACTTGGATCTCTTGTCGAGTATCACGTCGTCCCTGTCCACCGTGGAGCATAGCGTGGTTAATGCCTCGGCCGAGAGGGCTTCGGATAATGCCTTGAGGGCCAGTGCGGCTGTTTTGTTTTCGGCGCGGAGTGCTGTGTCCGGATCGCTGGCGAGAGGGATGATTCCATTGGGCCCGGGCATTTTGAGCTTCATGTACCCATAATGGGGTACAGCTTGGAAGATCGTGAACGCCTCACGTCCTAAAAGGGCGTGGTATCCACTGCTGAACGGGGCCACTTGAAATGTGATTTCTTCGGATCTATAGTTCTCTGGCGTACCGAATACCACATCTAGTGTGATTTTCCTGCTCGCATCGTGCTTCCCGACTGGGTATGATTCCTCTGAAGTTTGTGCTACTTTGCTCAATGCGGTTCCAGTCTATTTCCATTTTTTGAAGAGTTTCCTCATAGATGAGGTTTAATCCGCGGCCGCCGTCCATGAGTACTTTGGTGAGTCGAAAGTCGTCCACGATTGGACTGAGGACCGGTGTGGCTGGTGCTCTGGCTGTTCGGAATTTAGGTTCGTCATTGGCGTTGAAGGTAATAGCCGTGTCACTCCATGGATTTATTGCTGCTATGTGGCAAATTTCGGCAATGCTGCGGAGTGTTCGCTTGCGCCTATTATTTGATGTGAAGGTCTTAAAGACTGCTAAAACCGTATTGTTATCCATGGGATGGTGCTCTGTGGTATTTGGGATAAGAAGATCCTCACCACTTTTGGCCACCTGCCGGAGTATCCAACATGCTCTAAGGCTGTGGATTGGTATTGTATCCGCTGTGCTATGAATTTTGCAGGGTCCGTTAAGCCATCCCTCCAACACAGTTTTGTGCCCTGTATAGGGTTTTTGTTTCTTTGTAATAAACTCGGGTGTCTTATGATAGTGCACCCTTTTACCTCGGACTGGGTGCATATTCGGAGCCGGATTATCCCAAAATTTCGTTTCGGTTTTCCAGGCACTTTCCATCGCATAGTACTTTCGTACTATGGACGCCAAGTCGGCGAAGCGTGATATGTCATGGCGACTTATGGCGTTAAGGATTCCCTTGTCCATGCAGTTATTGCAGAAAAGTGAGATTGCATCTTCCTCGCGGCAGTCCTTAACCTTGTTCATCACAAGGAGGAATCTGGCCCAATAATGATGTACTATTTCATGGGGCTCTTGCCTGATGTGGGAAAGATCGTTTATGTTTGGGTGGGTGGGTGGATTTGAGTCCGGACCCCTACCCGATCTGAGACCCAGGGGCCGAGGGGTTTCCGATCTTGGAAGTTCGGATTCCGGTATGTTGCCCGATGAGTCTGGCCCGCTGCCTGACTCTAGGTTCAGGGTTTGGGTGATGTCCTCCCATAAACGGGTATCCGGCTCGGAGAGCTCTGGAATTCGGACGTAGTTAGTCCTCAAGATAGAGGAAGAATCGCCGAATTGTTCCTCCACCACCACAACATGATGGGTGACCGGTGGAGAGCTAATCTCCCTTCGATCGGGTTTAAGCCCAATCCGATCATAGTCCATAGCGACTCCCAAGGCGGCGATGCGATCCAAGAGTTCATTTAGGGAAGAGAGCTCCATTGGATCCATCTGCTCGGCGAATTTCGAGCCGACGCGGAGGCTGTATTTGATGACCCGAGAAGTCATCGTTGGTGCAGCTGCCGAACAGGCGGTCATGACGAAACTGCCTAGCCGGAGAGTTTGGCCGACAGCCAGAGCACCCCCGGCGGTAATGTTGTTTTTAACAACGAGATGAGGCATCCTTCCTTACAGCAGCGTCACAGAGGAACTCTCAATGAAAGCACCAATGTCGGTGTCAAAATCGGCGGATCTCAGGTAGGGGGTCCCGAACTATGCGTCTAAGGCGGATGGTAACAGGAGGCAGGGGACACAATGTTTTACCCAGGTTCAGGCCCTCTTGATGGAGGTAAAACCCTACGTCCTGCTCGATTTATTCTTGATGATATGGGTATTACAAGAGTTGATCTACCACGAGATCGGAGAGGCTAAACCCTAGAAGCTAGCCTATGGTATGATTGTATGTTGTCCTACGGACTAAAACCCTCCGGTTTATATAAACACCGGAGGGGGCTAGGGTTACACAAGGTCGGTTACAAAGGAGGAGATATACATATCCGTATTGCCTAGCTTGCCTTCCACGCCAAGTAGAGTCCCATCCGGACACGAGACAAAGTCTTCAATCTTGTATCTTCATAATCCAACAATCCGACCAAAGGATATAATCCGGCTGTCCGGATACCCCCTAATCCAGGACTCCCTCATGCATCATACTTGGTTGTGCATCATGCCATGTTCATGTGATGGTTGTTTACTATGTTGCTTGCTTCTTCCCGGGTTGCTTCTCTCATTAGCTTCGGTTTCGTTCCGGAGTTGTGAGGATTCGTTCGACTACGTCCGTTTGTCTTCTTCATGGACTCGTTCTTCTTCCTTGCGGGATCTCAGGCAAGATGACCATACCCTCGAAATCACTTCTATCTTTGATCACTACAGGAATCAGCTACTTTGCCATCTGCCACGGTAGACGGCAAAGGCATGGATGGCGGACGGCAAAGGTCTTTGCCGTCCACCGCGGATGGCAAAAGGGGACGGCAAAGTAAGGTACGGCAAAGAGCTACTTTGCCATCTGCTTTCTGCGGCTGACGGCAAAGGGGCCTTTGCCATCAGCAGCTGACGGCAAAGAAAGCAGACGGCAATAATTACACTGTTAGTCCGTTAGGTGGCTAACGGCAGCCTTTGCCGTCCGCCGCTGACGGCAAAATTTGTCCGGCCTTTGCCGTCTACCAGCAGATGGCAAAGAGCGTATATTGCCCCATTTAATTCTGTTTTTTTCTTATATCAATTCATTTTAATAAAAAATCACACACACATACGCACGCACGTGCGCGCGCACACACACACACATGAACAAAAACTAAATATCTATACATATACATAGTTTCATCAATATTACACAGTTTCATCCATAGGTAGCAAGTTTCACAAAGTCAAAACAAAACTAAAGACAAGCACTCCATATCTGAAATTACAAGAAATGACCTAAAACTAAATATCTATTTTCCTAAAAACTATCTTATTACTAAGATCTTCTCTGGATCTTCTTCTTTTCTTCCAACCTGCATAACAAAAACACTAAGAAATAGAGAATGGGTTAGGAGTAGAAATGTAGCATTTCACTTGTTGAAATGTAATGTTCAGTTTTTATGTAAGTTTAACACATGGAAAGCTGGAGAGCATGCTGAGAGTTTTCTTGCCTGAGGACCACCAATGGGCCAGCCAACGGGCCAGTTCACATCCTTCTGGAGGAGAGTGTACTCCTGCTCAGTTCCATACCTGTTTGGGTTCAGAGATAAGCCTAATCAATGCTCTAACCGTAAGAAGATAAGGATACAAATGTGGAAACCGCCAAATTTTGTGGTCCTTTAACCCATTTTTGGTACTGTTTTCTGTCTGTATCTGCTAAATAAATCTGTAATTCCAGGGACATCAATTTTACTCTTATCTTCCTAACTCATTTCCATCTGATGCAAAGTGAGTGCGGTGTGGTACTAATCTATATTGTACAACTTATTATGTTCTCACATGTGTATGTGTGTTAAGACACAAGAGCACTATTACAAATTTCATATGAAACACCGCAACAACAAAAAACTTGAAATATCGACGGAGGTATTCGTACCATGTCTCCTCAGCTGCAACCTTCGGGGTGTTGAAGATCTTGGCAGCATTGTGCTTCTTGTTGGTGGGGATTGGAACACCTTGTGGTGTGTAACAGTCGCACATAACCTACAAGGGAGTAATAAATAGGAAAAGATCAACAAACCAACGACTTTGCGCCAAATACAGTAGAAACTTGGCCTCTGATTTAGCTGAAGCATTTTTTTCTCAGTTCAAGTATTTAAGATTTGTGTTAGTCAAACAGTTGTCTGACAGGCCAAGTTGTTTCTCTGAAGAGACAGTCTCATAAGCAATTAATTTAGGGTGTTTACACAACAGGGCACAAACATCTGGTTATTTTGTCCACCAGATCATACATATGTCCAAGCACATCAAACAGCTACAAAATTCAGTTTTCATTTTTAAATTTAAGCCACAAAATTCAGTTTTTATTTTTAAAATTTAGTAGTGCCCAGAAACAATGTTTTCCTGTGATTTTTTTTTTCAAAGACCCATCTGCATCTTACCTCTCCTACTTTATGGCATCCAGCATCTTTGGTGCATAAAAAGTTTGAAAGATGCATGGAAGATAAAAAGTAGCGAGGAGTTACAAGGAGGTCGTCACCCCTCCTGAGCGGGTCCTTGAAAATGGCCTGGGGATTCATCAGAGTCAAAATGAAAAAACAGCTTGTAAGCAAACAAGTAAAGTAGAAATACTGTAAGTAAAATAAATAAAAGCATTAGAGAAGGCGACATAATCGTTTTATTAGTCTTGCTAAGTCTCGGTCGACTAAAACTTGGTCATGTCTCAGTTGATGCTATATACGTGAGACCAAGGCTGAGCTAGTGATCAAGAAATTAGGAAACATGTTACTCTTCCAGTGTGCTGGTGGTTAGCATGCATGAATCGAGACATGTGATAGGTAGTTTTGATTAGTAGATGTATTTCACTATATATACCATCAGTTCTGTTGGTCCTGGAGTTGCCTTACAAAATTTCTTACCGAGAACCCAAATCCCGTATCTTACATTCTTACCTCAGGTCGAATCGATTGTGTTTCTCATGAGTATATTGAGGAGTTTTGTATTTCCATCTCTTGGGATTGCCAGAAAATTAACATGAATGTGATAGAATATGAGGTTTGTCGGCATTCATGCAATATACATAGGGCCACTAACGCACAAATTTTGCTCCCACACACAAATTAAAAAACAATATATATCCTTCGCTGGGGAATTGCCGGGACCATACCTCCTTATCCAGCATGGAGTCTTTGGATCGGGCTTGACCGCCGACTCACCGGACTATGCAGGGCCGCTGTCTCTGCTTCCTCGCTCCCGTGGCCATCGCAGCTGTCATGTGCGGCCACCTATGAATTTCTCGCACTACCACCCATCCTTCACGCCACCTCGATCCTATCGTCATGACGGTGGCGCGCGACGACCAGAATATCGGCAAGCTGGGCGAAGATTTGAGATTACAGAGGTTATTGCCAGAGGGGAATCGAGGGGGCAAGGGCAGGGGCAGGGGAGGGGGGCACTTGCAGACTGGATCCAGTGGGAAATCGACGACGCCACCCCCGGCCGCCGCCGACTCCGCTCCAACCGCCTCGGTCTCCATCCGCCTCTCGTGTCCCATCCGAGCAGCATCCCGGCGTAGCTTCTCCCTAGCACGTCGCTGTGCCCGCAGCAACAGCAGCTCAATGCCGCTGGGGCCTCCTCGCGGTGCACCACCACCAGTGCCTGGGCGAGGAGAGAAACCGGTCGGTGGAGATGGTGAGCGGGGAGAGGTGACCTCGGGGAGGAGAGCTGGGCGGTGGGGAACGGCGGGGATCGCCGAAATCTGGCGGCGGCGTGGGGTGGAGAAAGGGGAACGTGGAAGACGAGAGAGATGGGATCCAACGTGGGTGTGTGTGCGCGTGGGTTGGGCGTGTGTGCATCGTGGGTGGGGCCCGAGGCTGTGTGGGTCGTGGGTGGGTGTGTGCCGGGGGCGGTCGTTAGATACGTTAGGTTATTTTCTTTGTCGTCTGCTTTTGGGCTCTTTGCCGTCCGCTAGCAGACGGCAAAGAAAGTGGCCATTAGTTTTTTCGTTAGTGGGTGCCACCTCCCTCTTTGCCGTCAGCCAGCGGATGGCAAAGATTATTTGCCGTCAGCCAGCGGACGGCAAAGAAATGGCAGATGGCAAAGACCTTCTTTGCCGTCTGCCATTTGTTTGCCGTCAGCTTCTTGGTAGCTGATGGAAAAGACCTTCTTTGCCGCCCGCTAGCTGACGGCAAAGAATTGGCAGACGGCAAATTCCCTGATTCTAGTAGTGGCTTGCTAGTTGTTCGTTCTACCGCTATGTCGCGTTACCTACCACTTGTTTATCATGCCTTCCATATTGCCATGTCAAGCCTCTAATCCACCTTCCTAGCAAACCGTTGTTTGGCTAAGTTACCGCTTTTGCTCAGCCCCTCTTATAGCATTGATAGTTGCAGGGGAAGTTGAAGTTTGTATCACCATCACACTTCTATCCTTACCATTTTTCTTAGTTTGATCCTTTTGGTTATATCTTGATCTAGTAAAATTAAGTTTAGTATGATCTAGCTTTGAGTTTTCTATTGATCTTTATCTATGTAATCGAGTCTGTGAGCTATATATATAATAAAGATTAGTCTTGAGTCAAGGGCTTCGTTATCTTGCTACAATCTTGAGGGAATAAAAGAAAAGAAAGAACAAAAAGAAATAAAGAGATCAAATTCATCTTATGGAGAGTAATGACTTCACATATAAAGAGTATGATGACTCAAAGTTGTTGAGAGCTAACAAACATAGTTTTGGTCATCGTTGCAATTAATAGGAAGTAATAAAGAAAGAGAGGTTTTCACATATAAATATACTATCTTGGACATCTTTATGATTGTGAGCACTCATTGAAATATGACGTGCTAAAAAGTTGATGTTGGAAAAGGAAGAAAACATAATGGATTATGTTTTCTTATATCTGAAATAAATTATATTGTCATGGATCATCCAACATGTTGAGCTTGCCTTTTCCCCTCATGCTAGCCAAATTCTTTGCACCAAGTAGAGATACTACTTGTGCTTCCAAATATCCTTAAATCCAGTTTTGCCATGAGAGTCCACCATATCTACCTATGGATTGAGTAAGATCCTTCAAGTAAGTTGTCATTGTTGCAAGCAATAAAAATTGCTCTCTAAGTATGTATGATCTATTAGTGTGGAGAAAATAAGCTTTATACGAGCTTGTGATATGGAAGAAATAAAAGCGATGGACTGCATAATAAAGGTCCCTATCACAAGTGGCAATATAAAGTGACGTTCTTTTGCATTAAGATTTTGTGCATCCAACCATAAAAGCACATGACAACCTCTGCTTCCCTCTAAGAAGGTCCTATCTTTTATTTTTGCCTTATACCTTATACAAGAGTCATAGTGATCTTCACCTTTCGCTTTTACATTTTATCCTTTGGCAAGCACTATATGTTGGAAAGATCCTGATATATATATATAGCTAATTGGATATGGGTTTCCATAAAGCATTATTGTTGACATTACCCTTGAGGTAAAAGGTTGGGAGGCAAAACTATAAGCCCCTATCTTTCTTTGTATCCGATTAAAACTTCATACCCTTAAGTATTGCGTGAGTGTTAGCAATTGTTGAAGACTAAATGATAGTTGAGTATGTGGACTTGCTGAAAAGCTCTTATATTGACTCTTTCCGATGTTATGATAAAGTGCAATTGCTTCAATGACTAAGATTATAGTTTGCGAGTTTTCAATGAAGTTTCTGACTCATACTTTAGATTGTGAATAAGATTGTTACTTCAGCATAAGAAATCATATGACTATATATATATGTTGCTATTTCTAAGAATGATTATGATGCCCTCATGTCTGTATTCTATTTATCGACACCTCTATCTCTAAACATGTGGACATATTTTTCGATATCGGCTTCCGCTTGAGGACAAGAGGTCTAAGCTTGGGGGAGTTGATACGTCCATTTTGCATCATGCTTTTATATCAATAATTATTGCATTATGGGATGTTATTACACATTATGTCACAATACTTATGCTTTTTCTCTCTTATTTTATAAGGTTTACATGAAGAGGGAGAATGCCGGCAGCTGGAATTCTGGGCTAGAAAAGGAGAAAATATTAGGGACCCATTCTGCAAAACTCCAAAAGTCCTGAAACTCCCCGAAAGTCAGTTTTGGAATATATTAAAAATATTGGGAGAAGAAAGCACCAGAGGGGAGCCAACCACTGTCTTTCGGGACGAAGTGCCGCCGTCTCGAGGCGGAACCAATCTAGGGCACCAGCGGAGCTATTCTGCCGAGAAAACATCCCTCCGGGAGGGGGAAATCATCACCATCGATCCTCTCACTGGGAGGGGATCAATCTCCATCAACATCTTCACCAGCACCATCTCCTCTCAAACCCTAGTTCATCTCTTGTATCCGATGTTTGTCTCAATACCTCAGATTGGTACCTGTGGGTTCTAGTAGTGTTGATTACTCCTTGTGGTTGATGCTAGTTGGTTTATTCGGTGGAAGATTATATGTTCAGATACTTTAAGCATATTAATACCCCTCTGATTATGAACATGGGTATTATTTGTGAGTAGTTACGTTTGTTCCTGAGGACATGGGAGAAGTCTTGTTATAAGTAGTCTTGTGAATTTGGTATTCGTTCGATATTTTGATGAGATGTATGTTGTCTTTCCTCTAGTGGTGTTATATGAATGTCGACTACATGACAGTTCACCATGGTTTCGGCCTAGGGGAAGGCATTGGGAAGTAATAAGTAGATGATGGGTTGCTAGAGCGACAGAAGGTTAAACCCTAGTTTATGCGTTGCTTCGTAAGGGGCTGATTTGGATCCATATGTTTCATGCTATGGTTAGGTTTACCTTAATTCTTCTTTCATAGTGCCCAAGCACCGGTCCACCCACATATCAAATTATCAAAGTAACAAACGTGAATCATATGAGCATGATGAAAACTAGCTTGACAATAATTCCCATGTGTCTTCGGGAGCGCTTTCCTTTATATAAGAGTTTGTCCAGGCTTGTCCTTTGCTACAAAAAGGATTGGGCCACCTTCCTGCACCTTGTTTACTTTTATTAATTGTTACCCGTTGAGGGAGTCCTGAATTAGGGGGTGTCCGGATGGCCGGACTATACCTTCAGCCGGATTCCTGGACTATGAAGATACAAGATTGAAGACTCTGTCCCGTGTCCGGAAGGGACTTTCCTTGGCGTGGAAGGCAAGCTTGGCGATACGGATGTTCAGATCTCCTACCATTGTAACCGACTTTATGTAACCCTAACCCTCTCCGGTGTCTATATAAACTGGAGGGTTTTAGTCCATAGGACAACCTACACATCAACAATCATACCATAGGCTAGCTTCTAGGGTTTAGCCTCTCTAATCTCGTGGTAGATCAACTCTTGTAATACCCATATCATCAATATTAATCAAGCAGGACGTAGGGTTTTACCTCCATCGAGAGGCCCCGAACCTGGGTAAAACTTTGTGTTCCTTCCCTCCTGTTACCATCCGGCCTAGACGCACAGTTCGGGACCCCCTACCCGAGATCCGCCGGTTTTGACACCGACATTGGTGCTTTCATTGAGAGTTCCTCTGTGCCGTCGCTGTCAGGCCCGATGGCTCCTACGATCATCAATGGCGATGCAGTCCAGGGTGAGACCTTCCTCCCCGGACGGATCTTCGTCTTTGGCGGCTTCGCACTGCAGGCCAATTCACTTGGCCATCTAGAGAAGATCGAAAGCTACGCCCCTGGCTGTCAGGTCAGATTCGGAAGTTTAAACTACATGGCTGACATCCGCGGGGACTTGATCTTCGACGGATTCGAACCACTGCTGAGCGTGCCGCACTGTCACTTCGAGCATGATCTAGCTCTGCGCCGAACAGTGCCCTGGAGGCCGCACCCGCATCAGGTTCGACCCTTAAGTCGGAGCCAACTACTCTGATCTTGGATGGGCGGTTGGACACCACCTCGGGGGCGGCGATCCCAACGGCGATTGAGCCAAACACCAGCCCCATACTCCGCGAGATTCGTGACTCCAAGGAGCCGGACTCCTCCCCGGACTCCGAACCCTCCACGCCCCTGCCAATCGAATCCGATTGGGCGCCAATCATGGAGTTCACTGCCACAGACATCTTTCAGCACTCGCCTTTCGGCGATATCCTGAAGTCACTAAAACCTCTCTCTTTATCCGGAGAGCCCTGGCCGGACTACGGTCAGCAAGGTTGGGGTACGGACGATGAAGAAATTCAAAGCCCACCCACCACCCACTTGGTAGCCACTTTCGACGATTTAACCGACATGCTCGACTTCAACTCCGAAGACATCGACGGTATGGACGTTGATGAAGGAGACAATGAAGAACCAGCGCCTATCGAGCCATGGAACGCCACCTCGTCATATGACGTATACATGGTGGACGCACCAAAAGATGACGATGAGGATGCACCGAAGGACTTTTCCCTTGAAAAGTAGTCAAAGCGGCGACGCAAGCGCCGCCCCAAATCCCGCCTCGACAGAAGTAGCGATCACACTGACCCAGCGTTGGAGCAGGGCGAACCACTGCCGGACAACGACAATCTGGATAATCAAGCCGAACAAACAAATCCTATCAATGATAATGGTCCGGACGACATAACGCCGGACAGGCACTCGGAGCAGCAGAATGCCCGTAAAAGGCTCATTGCCACCGCAAGGAGCCTCAAAAAGCAGAAGCGGAGGCTCAAGGCCATGCAAAACACACTCCAATTCAGATGGAGCAAAATACTCAACACTGTAGCAAGGTATGGCGACAATCGCCCCTCCAAGAGCTACCCAAAGCGGAAGCTGCTACCCGAATTTGATGAGGAGGCCTCAGACCCCCCACAACCAAATATCAAAGCAGCCACCTGGTCGGACAAACGGCCCCTCTACCAAACGGCATTCAACGCCATTCACAATACAACACGCGACCCATGCGAGGTCTCGCATCCAAAGGACGGTGCAACAAGATCCATCTATGGACCACGCAAGCGCGCCCCAGCATACAATGCAACACAACAAACATCCGAACAACGCGGCACACCCAGCTACAGGGGTGCCGCACACCCCCTATGTTTCACCAATGAGGTGCTGGACCATGAATCTCCAGAGGGATTCAAGCCTGTAAACATAGAGGCATACGACGGAACAACAGACCCTGGGGCCTGGATTGAGGACTATATCCTTCATATCCATATGGCTCGAGGGGATGACCTCCACGCCATCAAGTACTTACCTC
Organism: Triticum dicoccoides; assembly: GCF_002162155.2. Lineage (NCBI taxonomy): Eukaryota > Viridiplantae > Streptophyta > Magnoliopsida > Poales > Poaceae > Triticum > Triticum dicoccoides. The sequence continues at coordinate 68,304,383 of NC_041386.1, forward strand.
TGAAACTCAAAGTGCCAGCTCGTCACTGGCTCAAAGGCCTCCCCGAAAGCTCCATCGGAAGATGGGAAGAGCTCGAAGACGCCTTTCGGGCAAATTTTCAAGGGACTTATGTCCGACCTCCGGATGCGGACGACCTGAGTCATATAACTCAACAGCCCGGAGAGTTAGCCCGAAAGCTTTGGAACAGGTTTCTTACTAAAAAGAACCAGATTGTCGACTGTCCGGACGCCGAAGCCTTAGCGGCTTTCAAGCATAGCGTCCGTGACGAATGGCTCGCCAGACACCTCGGCCAGAATAAGCCGAGAACGATGGCCGCATTAACAAACCTCATGACCCGCTTTTGCGCGGGTGAGGACAGCTGGCTAGCTAGATGCAGCACCAGCGACCCAAGTACATCCGAAGTTCGAGAGGTAAACGGGAAATCACGGCGCAACAGCAGTAACAAACACCGGAATAAAGAAGACAGCACGAAGGGCATGACAGTAAATGCCGGATTCAAAGTCTCTCGGCCAGGTCAAAAGCCGCCCCCCAAAGGCACCAGGGATGAACTGTCCAGCCTCAACAAAATCCTGGACCAAGTATGTCAGATCCATAGTACCCCTGGCAAACCTGCTAATCATACCCACAGAGAATGTTGGGTCTTCAAGCAGTCCGGCAAGCTCAACGCCGTACACAAGGGGGAGGATACACCAAGTGAAGATGAGGACGAACCTCCGAAGCAAGACAAGGGGGAATAAAAGAAATTTCCACCCGAAGTCAAAACAGTAGACGTGTTACATGTGATCAAGAGAAAAAACAATGCGGCACTCCTAGAAAAATATACCCAAGTGACTGTCACCGTGAAGTCCCGCCACTGGTCGTCTCAACCGATAACCTTCGACCATCGCGATTACGCATCAAGTATCCGGCACGCAGGATGGGCTGCCCTGGTATTAGACCCAGTAATTGGCGGATATCACTTCACACGAGTCTTGATGGATGGCGGTAGTAGCCTAAACCTAATATATTAGGATACAATCCGCGGGATGGGGTTAGACCCAACACAAATTCGCCATAGCAATACTACCTTTAAAGGAGTAACGCCAGGCCCAGGGGCTCGTTGTACGGGCTCCCTCCTACTACAAGTTATATTCGGCTCCCCCGATAACTTCCGTCGCGAGCATTTAACTTTCCACATCGCTCCGTTTAAAAGTGGCTATCAAGCACTGCTCGGACGCGAAACTTTCGCTCGCTTTAATGCAATACCACACTACACCTCCCTAACACTCAAGATGCCCAGTCCACGTGGCATCATTTCAGTGCATGGAAATATGAAGCAATCTCTGCGCGGCGAAGAGAGTGAGGCTGCCTTGGCAGCCGCACACTAAAGGCGCCCGGACCAGCAAAAGCATCCAATAGGTCGTCAAGACCTCAAACACAACTAATCAAGTTCGGCGCCACTACTTATACCGAATAAACGGTCACACCCTTATTTTTCAATACAAGGGGCTCAACGCGCGCAAACAAGTGGAAATTTCTTCTTATCTTGAACTATACATGGTTTCTTTAGAAAACTATCCTTTTGCACGACAACTTTTTTACCTAAATTCCTCTCTTTTACAGATGATCATCGTGCTACACCCGTCCAGGATACGGCACAACGGAGACACAGGCGCAGACGTGCAGCAGGGACCCGCCCCAAGGATTCTTTTTAGATTAAGACCCTGCGTAAACCTTTTTTACTGTCTCTTGTTGATACATATCCACCATTGAGAAGGATGTTGACGTCTTGGCATGTGGCCATGCCAGAACAATGCACGTACCTGGACACAAGGGGCTTCTTACAAAGGCCATTCTTTAGGCCCGGTTTATACCACAAAGACCGAATACCTTAGGGAGTGTTCGGCGTCGCGAGTTTGGCCCTATATGCATCAGCTCTGAATCATTGTCTTTGGTCCAATGTTGGGTTTGCCCGGATCCTGTGTTTTGGTGCCTTACGTTCCGCTTTACCGGCTAAGGTAGCACCAGGAGAACTACTGCGATTGTGCCCTGGTTCATCCGGACGAGCACCTCAGTAGAGAAAGCCGAAAACCGACTGTCATGATCTAGCGTGAGACTGGTCAACCACTCGATGACCCATGGGAATGTTAGAATTCCTCTGCCTTAACGAAGGACCACTTTCCGGCCAGGCACATACGCACCCCGGGATCGGGAGAGTGCGGAGCCACCAGGGGCTATCTAGTAGCCCCACTGTCAAACTCCTATGGCTAAGTGAAAGTGTTAAAGCATTATAGTCCGGTTGCCTCACTCGCTCCGCTATCACCTCCTTAATAGGAGACGTTGGGTTAAGTGTGAACGCGTGTTTCTGCGAACACCTCTGCATTATATGCGTGGGGGTTGAAGCCGACGACTACAATCTTTCAGGTTATACACATGTATACATAAACGGCCGCCCAGGGGGCATCACATTACTTTCAGGCAAAAGTATAAAAGTAGCATTATAAAAATTTATAAATGCATTTCGCTTACAATGAGATTACATGTCACTCAAACATAATATTTTTTGAGCACTGGGTCTCTATCAAACGAGCACCCTCAAGAACTTCCTCAAAGTAGTGCTCAGCAGCCCTTCGACCTATGGCCGAATCCTGCGCTGCAACAGTGGTAGCATCCATCTCTGCCCAGTATGCTTTAGCACGGGCAAAGGCCATCCGTGCGCCTTCTATGCACGCCGACCTCTTCATCACATTTTTGCGTGGCACCACGTCGAGAACCTGCTGCACCAAGCTGAAATAGCTGCTCGGTTTTGACCTTCCCGGCCATAGCTGATCCACAACAGACCTCATGGAGAGTCCGGACAACCTATTTAGTTTGGCCCATTCGGCTAATTGGTCCGTCAATGAAAGCGGACGCTCGGGAGAAAGGAATTGTTTCCAAAACAGCTGGTCTACTTCATGGTCCGTCTGACTCTGGAAGTACTTGGCCGCATCGGCAGCGCTCGCCGCCAAATCCATATACGCATCCTCCGAACTCCACAGCCGATCCAGAGGGGCATACCGTGGATCTCCGTACTTCCTCTACAGCATAAAGGATTTCCCGGCTACAATATACCCGGCTTCCTGCAGCTCCTCCTTCTTTGCCCTCATAGCAGAGCGGAGGTCTTTTCCCGTTGCGGCAGCCTTCTCAAGGTCCGATGCCTTCGCCTGGTTTTCCTTTTCAAGAGCCCGGCAACGGTCTACGACGGCTTTTAATTCTACGGCCATATTGGCCATCTTATCCCGGCTCTCGCCATGTGCGGCCTTCTCGGCTCGCAACTCTTCGGCCACCTTCAAAGCAGCCGCATTACCCAATCTTGCTTGTTCCTTGGCTCGGGCAAGTTCCGCCCACAAGGCTTCAACAGTGGCAGCTCCATCTGCAGTCATAACAAGTTAAAAATAGTGGCATCATACTCTTCCTATGTGGCATTTACCAGACAAGGATACTTACCCTACGCCTCGTCAAGCCTTTTGTTAACAAGCTCGATGTCGGCATCTGCCGCATCCAACTGCCATTCTAAACGGGCAAACTGGCTAGTCCGACTGGCCACTGGAGCTTCCATCTCCTGCACATAGAGGCAGTATGGTTATTACCTGGGAATATGATCCTCCGTTTGTCATCGTTTCCGATGACAACCAGAGTCTCAGGGGCTACTATCTACACAGGGCACACCTAGCATGTGCAGGACTATTACACATTCCTTTTACGTACCTCAAAGCCTGTCAGTAGACTCATAAAGGCTTCATGCAATCCGCTTTCGGCGGACGATATCCTCTCCATCACCATATTCATCAGCACACGGTGATCATCTGAGATGGCCGCTCGCCCCACCAACTCCCTCAGAACGTCCGATCGCACACTAGACGGTGCCAGACTCTTTTGTCTGCTCTCTTTGGGAGCCGGACACTGGGAGCCTTGGGGATCAATAGGATTACCTTCTGGCCTCACCGGACTTGGAGAGGCCCTTCGCGACGACACTTCAGGGTCGCCCGCTTCCGGAGCGGAGGAGTCCAAAGGAGGCGTCTCGCTCTCCATCATCTCTGGAAGAAGATCCCCCGAAGACGAGCTCATTTGAGAGGGGCTAAGGCCCGAACTGCACAAATATATGCGATGGTTATTTTCTTAGAAGAAAAGGATGGCATATCTATACTATTAAAGTTTTCGGGTCACTTACGACTCCCGAGAAAATTGATCCCCCTGCGGACTTTGTGCGGCAGCAGCGCACCCCAAGGTAGGGGCCCCGGTGGAAGATTTCTTCTCCTGTTTGGAAGCTTCGGCTTCCAAATTCCCGGGCATAGTACTTTTTCTCTTCCGGTCATTTTCCTTCACGGAGACGCTCGCTCCCTCGGTTAGAATAGGCAACATTGGGGGCCCGTGCCCGCCCGCATTATCCTCCACAGTATCTTCCTTCAAGGGATCCGAGCAAGGAGCGGTCTGGAGCATCTTTTCCAATACCGGATTCTCTAAACCCTCAGGGAGGGGGCCAAACACCGAATCAACTTCGCCTTTGTTAGCCAGTCCTGGTCAAAAAAGCAAACTCTCAGAAATAACTTCGTAACGAAGGAAAGATAATATGTTCGGCCGGAAGATTCCTTACCTGTTCGGCAGCGCAGTTATTACTTAGGCCCACGTCCTCGGTGATTTCCGGACACTCTACTTGAGGTCCGAAGAATAACTTATACATATCCTTGTGCGTTAGGCCGAGAAAATTTTGAATGGCACGTGGACCCTCGGGATTGAACTCCCACAAGCGAAGGGGCCGACGTTTGCAAGGCTGGACTTGACGAACCAGCATAACTTGTATTACCGCAACCAAACTGAGATCTTCGTTGAAGAGATCTCGAATGCGGCTTTTTAGTAAAGGCACGTCCTTGGCTGGACCCCAGCTCAGTCCTCTGCTGATCCATGACATCAGTCGTGGTGGAGGGCCCGAGCGAAAAACGGGGGCGGCCGCCCACTTGGCACTTCTAGGAGTCATGATGTAGAACCACTCCTGTTGCCACAATGCAGACACCTCTAGGATGGAACCTTTGGGCCACGGAGCTCCCGTCATATTGCGTATTGAGGCGCCTCCACACTCTGCATGTTGCCCTTCGATCATCTTCGGCTTTACTTCAAAGGTCTTGAGCCATAAGCCAAAGTGGGGGGTAACCCGGAGGAAGGCCTCGCATACGACAACAAAAGTCGTGATATGCAGGAAGGAGTCCGGAGCTAGATCATGGAAATCTAGCCCGTAATAAAACATCAAGCCCCTGACGAAAGGATCCAGAGCAAAACCTAGACCTCGGAGGAAGTGGGAGACGAACACGACGCTCTCGTTGGGTTTGGGAGAGGGGACGTGCTGCCCCCGGGGAGGCAGCCGATGCAACATTTCGGTGGTCAGATACCTGGCCTCCCTCAACTTTTTGATGTCTTCTTCCGTGACAGAGGAGGGCATCCAACGGCCTTGAAGGCTGGATCCGGACATGACTGAAGGTTCGGAGCACCTGACCTGAGCTTTGGGCGTTTGAGCTTGAGGCGGGGGAAGGATTCGATTGAGCACGGGAGGGAAATGTAAAAGCTTTGTCCCTTTATAAAGAGGGTGGATATCAAGCGTCCTCCCCATGTCCGTTTGGACTTGCCTATGATCTAGGAGTCCTAGAAGCGGTTGGGTTACCCACGCCAGTATTGATGAGAATCCCGTAATAAGGGAACACAATCTCTGCTTTAACAAGACGTGCCAAGGAAACCACCTCGCATAACACGCTGAGGTGGGTAATTAAACGACTCGGATAAAAGCTTGGCCGTGGTGTGTCGCACCACGGAATACGTCAGCAGATTATATTTGTGTAAATATTATTCTCTCTATGACAGTATGTGGAAACTTATTTTGCAGAGCCGGACACTATCTTTGCGTTTAAGATCTTCTATGAAGTACTTGGAGGAGGAACCCGCCTTGCAATGCCGAAGACAATTTGCGCGCTGGACCCATCATCATTGAAGCCTGGTTCAGGGGCTACTCAGGGAGTCCTGGATTAGGGGGCGTCCGGATGGCTAGACTATACCTTCAGCCGGACTCCTGGACTATGAAGATACAAGATTGAAGACTCCGTCCCGTGTCTGGAAGGTACTTTCCTTGGCGTGGAAGGCAAGCTTGGCGATACGGATGTTCAGATCTCCTACCATTGTAACCGACTTTATGTAACCCTAACCCTCTCCGGTGTCTATATAAACCGGAGGGTTTTAGTCCGTAGGACAACATACACATCAACAATCATACCATAGGCTAGCTTCTTGGGTTTAGCCTCTCTGATCTCGTGTTAGATCAACTCTTGTAATACCCATATCATCAATATTAATCAAGCAGGACGTAGGGTTTTACCTCCATCGAGAGGGCCTGAACCTGGGTAAAACTTCGTGTTCCTTGCCTCCTGTTACCATCCGGCCTAGACGCACAGTTCGGGACCCCCTACCCGAGATCTGCCGGTTTTGACACCGACACCCCTTATGAATTATCTTATCACAAAACTATCTATTACCGATAATTTCAGTGCTTGTAGAGAATACCTTACTGAAAACCGCTTGTCATTTCCTTCTGCTCCTCGGTGGGTTCGACACTCTTACTTATCGAAAGGACTACGATAGATCCCCTATTCTTGTGGGTCATCAGCCACCAACAATACAGCTCAGTATGAAGGTCTCCTTGCCGGGCTCAGAATTGCAGCAAAATTGGGAATCCAGAAGCTGATCATACAAGGAGATTCACAGCTTGTGGTGAGAGAAGTCAACAAGGATTATCAAATCCCATAGATGGAAGCATACGTCGAGGAAGTGAGGAGATTGTAGGATCAGTTTGATGGGTTGCAAACATAGCACATACCCCGTGTGGAAAACGGCATAGTTGATCACCTATCAAAGTGTGTTGCGCAGAAGCTTCCTGTCGAACCAGGAACTTTTGTTCTCCGTCTCTCTCAACCCTCCATATCACCAGACACAATGGCCCGGAAAAGGAGAAAGTTGGACTACGGTAAGCCTCTCCCGGTCGAGCCGTCCGCTCCCAGAAAAAACCCTGCCGAAAAAAACTCCTCACGGCCTGCCAGACCACCCCCTCCAGCCGGGCCTATGGACCCCGCGAATGAGGCTGGTGCTCCCGCAGCAGAGGAGGTGCCACTAGTCCTCGTTGCCGAGCCCCGGGCTCCAACATGGGCAAGGCACATCGTTCACTTCCTCCAAACTAGAGAGCTTCCAGGCGACCAAGATGAAGCCGAGAAAGTAGCCCGAAGGGCCAGTATGTATCAGTTTGTCGATGACACTATACAAAAGGAGGCCCAATGGTTTGAAATTGAAGTGTGCCTGCCGGGGGGATGGAAAGGAACTGTTGGTTGAGATTGGCAGAGGAATGTGCGGCTCAGACATTGGATCAGGGGCATTAGTTGGGAAAGCATTCCGGCAAGGATTCTATTGGCCCACAGCCCTCCAAGATGCGGTCGAGCTCGTCATGACAAGTGAAGCCTACCAATTCCATTCCAAGACAACACACCTGCCTGCCCAAGCCCTTCAGACAATCCCTTTATCATGGCCATTTTGGGTCTAGGGGCTCGATATCCTCGGCCCCTTCCCCCGAGCAATCGGGGGCTTCGAATTCTTGTTCATCGCTATCGACAAGTTTACAAAGTGGCTGGAAGTGACTGCCATGAGGAAGGTGACTACTCAGTCAGCTATCAAGTTCTTGAAAGAATTAGTGTGTCGTTTTGGAGTTCCAGCAAGGATCATCACCGACAACGGCATCCAATTCACGAGCCATGCCTTCATGCAATATGTCCGTACCCTCGGATGCAAGATCTCATTCGCTTGTGTGGCACACCCCTGGAGCAATGGACAAGCTGAGAGGGTGAACACTGAAGTGCTACGTGGACTCAAGACAAGAACTTTCGATACGTTGCATAAGCACCGCATGTGGTGGATCGAGGAGCTGCTAGTAGTTCTCTGGTCCCTTAGAACGACACCTAACCGAGCTACCGAGAAGACTCCCTTCTCCCTGGTCTATGGGGCAGAAGCAGTTATCCCCACGGAAATCATTTACGGGTCCCCTCGAGTGCTTGCCTACGATGAAGTAGCGCAAGATCAGCACTGGTATGACGATGCTGTGCTACTCGAGGAGAACCGTCTCCAGGCTGCTACGCGTGCTGCATGGTACCAGCAAGCCCTGCGCTGCTATCACAACCACAGGGTTCATGCCCGGTGTTTTGAGGAAGGTGACCTTGTCCTTAGGCGCGTTCAGTCCGCCAAGGGTACAAACAAGCTGTCATCAAAGTGGGAAGGCCCTTACTGGGTGATATTTGTCACCAGACCCGGCGCAGTCCATATGGAGACCGGAGATGGCACTCGGTTGCAAAACTCATGGAATATTGATTATCTCCGCAAGTACTACCCGTATGGCGCGAGGCTATCGGGCACTGCCCGGCAGCCACCCTTTTGTACAGGCCTTGCCTCAGCTGCATGTAACCCCTTGTATTAAGCAAGGGCGATGACCCCGTGCAAGAGAAAATAAAGAAGCGCTATAGGGGGCCCCCAACTAAGATTGCATGCATGCACGAGCACACCAAGATCACTGCATAAGCATTTCATGGGCATTTGCATATGCATATAGATAGGATCGCATCCTGCATTCATTCTCATCTACATGAAGCTGCAAGTTCCTGTCATGAACTTGGCTTCGGCAAGAGACGAGAAGATTGCATGGCACAACGATCCCCAGCAAGCCAAACAGATAAGTTTACCTATTGTCCATTAGTGTTCTGTAAAGCTATAAATTTGCATGAGAAAACCTCGCCTCTCTTTTGAAACTTAGGTGTTCCCATCCATGACTCGAACATTGCTTCGTTCAGGATGGTCGCAGTGGCCTTTAGTAAAAAGGAGTTGGCGGGGGGGCTGGCCCCTCTGTCTGTCCCCCGACAGATGTAGCTCTCCGGCAGACAAAGAGGGTGCCGGCAGGATATCCTGTCGGGGAGAACTTGTTTATTTTGATTAAAGAGGCACTCCACCTCTGCATGTACATACACATGCACGGGTTCCCGGCAAGGTTCATCTTTTTCATTTATATGCTAATGCAAGTACAAGCATTACAGAACACAAAGATGGACTCGATGATTGCATTATTCGAATTAAAATTTGGCTATTTCCTACAAGTTTGAGATCGAAAAAAGATAAGTGCCCCGTGATCCCCTCTTTTCGTTTTCCCTCCTTCAGGCACTACGGAGGAAGGAGGAAAAGACGAGAAAAGGAGCACCCAAGCAAGAAGCCCCGGCTTGAGTGCTGGTGGAGTCGTCCACCAAAGCTCAGCCGGAAGACTGCTGGAGGCGAGGAGAAGGCGCTAAGAGAACATCCCTCCTGGGCTATCACCTGAAGAGGCTGGTGATGACGGTGTCGTGGAGGGAGGGGAAGAGCGGAAAGACGAGGCGGCAGGTCCCCGGTCGGAGGCGATGGCATCCACACCATCGTACTCCGACCTGAACCCCTGCCACCCGCCTTCTCCATCTTCCCTCGCTTTCTCCTCACCACCACTGCTCCTGGGAAGCGCCAACACTCCAGTCCGGCGCCTCCAGCAGGTAGTCGGTCCGGCGCCTCCTCGCCTTTGGGTGCACTCTTCGCCTTCATCTTCCCCCAGAATGTTTTGACTCGGGCAAAAGCCATCCATGCACCCTCAATGCACGTTGACCACTTCACAGCATCGATACGCGGCACCGCATCAATAAGCCTTTGTACCAAACCGAAATAGCTATTCGGAATAGGCTCGGTTGGCCACAATCGGAGTATGACATCCTTCATGGCAGCCGCAGATATCCTATGAAGTTCGGCCCATTGGGACATCTGTTCATTGAGCAATAGAGGGCGCTTTGATGCGCCAAACTGCGACCAAAAAAGCTTCTCCGTTGCATATCCATCTCACGCTTGGTAATACTGTGCCGCATCGGAAGAACTCTTCGGCAAGTCCAAGAACTCGTCTGGAGAACTCCACACTTGGTTAAGCTGAGCATAGTTCATGTTGCCGAACTTAGCCTGCAACAGAAAGGGCTTTCCAGCCATAATCTCCTTCGCTTGCCGAACTTCCTCACGGATTGCTCTGGATTCTGATCGCGCTTCTCTCGTCTCCTGCCGGGTCTTGTCCAGTTCAGCCGTTAAGGCTTTACTCTCCTTCTCTAGAAATTCACAGCGACCGGTAGCATTCTCCAGTTCGAGCATCATCGTGGATATCTTTTCCTCATCTTGGTGCCATGCAGCTTGTTCGTTTTTTAATTCAGCCGATGCCTTTTCGGCAGCAGCATTGCTCCGCCAGGACTGCTCCTTGGCCCGGGCCAGCTCCGCTCGAAGAACTTCAACGGCAGCAGCACCATCTGCAGCCATGCATATTCCAGCATCTAAATTTCAGCATCATGCTTATACCACAAAAATGTATGAGGATTGATTAATGCGAGATCATCCCCTGCCACGTCAAGCTTCCGCTGTAGCTCGGCAATTTCAATAACCCCGGAAGTGGTCGAGGGGGAAGCAGCTTGTGTTCAAACTCATCGGGTTAGTCCTCACAACGATCATTTTTTATCCTCTCTTTGCTTCCTAATGGAAGACAACCTTGGCGGGCAGGAAGACGCGCCTCTCGTCGACATCCGCCCCAAGACCTCAGGGAGGGGCAATGCTGGGATTACCAATGATCTCCAGCCCTGCCTCCCGGCCGAGCCTCGAAGAGACCAAGAGATTCTCCATGCCAAGGACCAGGCTCACTTCCCGAGCGTTAGGACCAGCATGGGGCAACAATATTCCCAAGCAGGAGACCGGGGGCTAGCCCCAGGCTCTTCTCTTCGGCATCGCCGGTAGAAGTAGAGAGCAAAAAAAGAAGAGAGGGAATGCAAAAATGGATGACTTAGCCCTCCTCCGCCCTTTCCTTTTATAGGCTGGGCAGGGAAGGGCGGCCGCTCCATCAATGGGTGACCAGCGCCCTCCTCCACCAATTCAAGGCGGGCGGACCCTCTCCAAGATGCTCTCCCGCGCCACGCGCCACCGTTACCTACCCCGCGCGATGCATGCAGCATACGTGGCCAAGGGCAAGGGCGCGTTGTGGGAAGAGTAAATTGGCAGTTTCTACCCCTTGCGTTAAAGTCATTCACGGGCCATCACTAGAGCGGCCCCACCACTATTGGCTTTACACCATGTGCGGGGAAACCGGAAACTGGCCCAAAATCAAGGCTAGCAAAGCAGCATTGGAAACCTCAAGGGGCCAACCTCTTCAGCAACCCTTACCTATGCACTTATTAGGCCCTACCCCGACGATGCTCAGCAGCGCGTTCGGGGTAGGCCCGGGGGCTTCTGTCGGTGCAACAGACCCTGGGTCTGTCGCCCAGACTGTGCACAGGAAGGGGAACAGGATTGAAGCACCATCCCAAGTCAGAGATTGAAAAACCAAGAGATTCGAAGAACCAACATGCAGTTCAGAGGGACCAAGGTCAAGCCAGAGGAGCAATATATCAATGAGAGAAAGGCCTCCCTTGCCGGGCAGGCGAGCCTGGCAAGGGGCGAGGCCACCACCAGAAGTAGGCGACCAAAGCACCCCGACAAGGTCTGCCGGGGCTCACGGGGGCATAACCACCCCACCAACCACTCAAGCATGACCCACATCATCAATCAGTGTGGTGTCAAGCCGCAAGATGATTAAGTGACAGCCAATCGCCACATGGCAGACATTTCCTATAGAAGAAACCCACAAGTGACACCCGTCATGCCACGTGTCAAGAGAACAAGCGCGGAGCTGGCAAGATAGCCCGGCAAGCCTTGTCGGGCACCCAGTGATGTGACACTAAGCGGTGCATTTAATGCACCCTGTTAGCCCATTGAGTTAGGTATGATAGCACTGTTTGATATCATATCAGTGGATAATGACTACTTTGTCATTGTGGTGACCCCTTAATCTATAAAAGGAGGCCCATGACACCTGTAGGAGGGGTTAGAATGTTAGAAAGTTGACAAACCCATATGCGCGTAGTCAGAACTACCCATAGGCAACCCCAGCCGGGGAAGTGTACTACGCCTCACCACCTTCATTCCACCATCAATCCACCAAAGTAGGAGTAGGGTTTTATGCCTCATGGCGGCCCGAACCTGGGTAAATTTCTTGTGTGCTCTCTACCGTGCTGCTGTGCGTTGGTCTGCTCGTTGTGCAACGCGACGTCCCCTTGCCGAACCAGCAAGGGGCCTCCTGGTCCCATATGTGGCCGTGTATATCCCGCGACACAACCCATCAATATAGTCTTTAATAAGCGCAAACTTCTCTGATATAGTGTAGTTGGGAGAATTCAAAAATATAATAGGACTATCATGCATGGGTGCAATACAACAATTTCATTCTTAACATAAGGAACTATAGCAAGTTCATCTCCATAAGCATAATTCATATTGGCATCATGGCCACAAGCATAGCAAGCATCAAGTTCATCAAAAAGGGATATTTCAAACGAATCAAAGGGATCATAGCAATTATCACATCAATCATCCATCGGTAAGCATGAAGGAAAATTAAACAATGTATGAGTTGAACAGTTACTCTCATTAGAAGGTGGGCATGGGTGATCAATCCGCTCTTCCTCCTTTTGTTCTTCGCTCTCCTCGTCATATTTTTCACCTAATGAGCTCACAGTTTCAACAATTTCTTCTTCCATAGATTCCTGCAAAATATTAGTCTCTTCTTGGACAGCGGAGACTTTCTCAATAAATGCATCAATATCGGCATTGTATTCATAATTCTCATAGAAATATTTAAGTATAGCAAAATTTTCAGGCCTATAAACATCATCATCAAAAGCTTCATACTTTTCAAACAAAGATTGAATTTCATAAGCACCCTTAAAAGCAATGAATTCTTCTATTCATTCTACATCATAGTAATCATAAATACTATTAGCATAAGAAGCCAAGGTTTGATTATCATTAAATTTACATGAAAAGGGAAGGTGTGGAGCCTTCATCCTAGAGAAACAAGTATAATCATATCGCAAGCATAGTTGCCGATCATACCAATGCAACATATGAATTTGATCCCATAATAGTTTCCCTTTTTGAGTCAAGCGAGATAATCCCTAAAGTATTCACATTGATCCACCATGTCTCCCATCATATAATTGAATGGGGTTTTCTTAGGATTATTGAAGTAGTGCATAATATCTTTCACATAATGAGCATCGAGGGTTTTAGGAGGTTCCCCATCTCCATGAGTAGCAAGTACACCTAATTGTTTTGGTATTTCATGTTCCATATCCATAACTAAAGATAGAGAACAACTTAGGGCAGAAAATAAAATCTACTTAGTGAATAAAGAAAACAAGCACACAGGAGAATATTGACCCCATGCTATTGCTCCCCGGCAAAGGCGCCAGAAAAAGGTCTTGATAACCCACAAGTATAGGGGATCAGTCGTAGCCTCTTTCGATAAGTAAGAGTGTCAAACTGAACAAGGAGCTAAAGGTAGAACATATATTCCCTCAAGTTCTATCGACCACTGATACAACTCTACCCACACTTTACGTTCGCTTTACCTAGAACAAGTATGAAACTAGAAGTACTTTGAAGGTGTAAAGGGGTAAGTATGCAAGATAATAAAGAGCACGTAAATAAAAGATATGGGCTGTTTTGATAAAGAAATAACTAAGTTAGTTCTAGTAGAGAGGTTTTTGTCACAAGAAAGTTATTTGTCCCTAGGCAATCGATAACTAGACCGGTAATCATTATTGCAATTTTATATGAGGGAGAGGCATAAACTAACATACTTTCTCTCCTTGGATCATATGCACTTATGATTGGAACTGTAGAAAACATTCGTAACTACTCCCTCCGTTCACTTTTGTAACTCATTTCAGACAGCTCAAAATGGGTTGTTTTGCACATCGTCTGAAATTTCTTCAAGGTCTTATAAAAGTGAACATAGGGAGTACTAAAGATCATTAAGGTAAAACCCAACCATAGCATTAAAGTATCAAGTCCTCTTTATTCACATAAGCCATAATCCACTTATCTATGTTTGTCTTTCTATCACTCACGCAATGCAGCCAATAAGAAAACCATGAACATGTTGCAAACCCTGCAACAGGGATTCCTCACGCTTGCGCGACACGGAGAGCACCATAGGACATCACCAATCAAACATACAACTCAAACCAATCACGATCATCAATTAACCCATAGGACAAAATGGATCTACTCAAACATCATAGGATAGCCATACATCATTGGGAAATAATATATAGAGTTGAGCACCATGTTTAAGTAGAGATTATAGCGGGGAGAAGAGGTGTTACACCGCTGCATAGAGGGGGAGAGAGTTGGTGATGACGGCGGCGAACTTGTTGGTGTAGATCGCCTTCACGATGATGGCCCCAGCAGCGTTCTGGCGCCATCGGGAGAGAGGGGGAGAGGGCCCACCTCCTCCTTCTTATTCTTCCTTGACCTTCCCCTAGATGGGAGAAGGGTTTCCCCTCTGGTCCATGGCCTCCATGGCGGTGGAGGGGTGGGAGCCCCTCCAAGATTGGATCTCTCTCTGTGTTTCTGTGCTCCCTGATTATGGCATCTCACCATTTCTTAAACTCTTGGAGATCTGTAACTCCGATTGGGCTGAAATTTTAACATGATTTCTATTCGGATATTAGCTTTCTTGCGCCAGAAGAAGGGCGCCAACCGCCTTATGGGGTGACCACAAGGGCCCAGGGTGCGCCCTACCCCCTGGGCGCGCCCTCACCCTTATGGGCCCCTTGGGCATCGTCTCACGTTGATTCCACTTCCCAAAATTCACATATATTCCAAAAAAACTCCATAAGTTTTTATCCCGTTTGGACTCCATTTGATATGGATTTTCCACGAAACAAAAAACATGCAAAAAACAGGAACTGGCACTGGGCACTGGATCAATATGTTAGTCCAAGAAAATCATGTAAATTGTTGCCAAATGTATGTAAAAGTTTTAGAATATTGGCATGCAATAATCAAAAATTATAGATACGACGGGGACGTATCAGCCCCCCGTGACTCCCCTGACCTAGTTCTTCCTCTTGTATATTGACATATATTCCCGAACCTCCAGAAGCATCCACAAAAACACTTTTCCATCGCCGCAACCTTATGTTCCTGTTGGGGGAAACGACACCTATGGGATCATAGAGAATCCCTTCTATGGTTGGCGGGCGCGGGGCTGTGGAAAGAGCGGGTTTAGAAGATCAAGACAGGGGAATTTATCCAGGTTTGGGCCACAAGTGATGCGTAATACCCTACTTGTTCGCACGCGAACACCTTCTTGTTCGCACGCAGGAACCTTACCAGGGCCTTCTCCTGCTCGGGCTCGAGGTTGGCCCCTATGGTGAAGGTGGCGCCAGTGGACCCATCCTTGTCGACTGGTACCTGCTTGGTTTCCGCCTTGTCTTGGGTGAATAGCTGCTTATTTTTAGCCGGCACAGCCCCCTTGGGCTCAAGGGCGTCGGTGCTAGTGGGCTGCACCACCGCAGCCGCCCTGAAGACAAGCTGGAGCACCTGCAGCGCATCCCCTGTGTCTCCTGACACGGTGAGGACGCCACTGCTCCCAGGCATCTTCATGGGGTTGTACACCGGGTGAGTTGCTGCCATGAACCAAGCCAAGGCCGGATAGCCGAGGATGGCGTTGTAGGGGAGGCCGATGGGGGCAATGTCGAAGTCGATCAGCTCTGTGCGGAAGTTGTCGTAGGTGCCGAAGGTCACTGGGAGGCGGATCTGTCCCAAGGAGGTGGTGGAAACGGCTCCGACGCCCGAGAAAGGCCTGCTGGGTTGGAGCCGCTCCAGCGGCACGTGGAGGATGCTGAAGGCCTCCACCGAGAGCACGTTAAGGCCGGCACCACTATCGATGAGGGTCCTAGTGACGACCACTTGGCAAATGGTGGGGGTGCACAGCATCGGGAGCACGCCCAAACCGATGGGGTTGAAGGGGTGATCCTCTGAGTCGAAGGTTAGATCGGCCTCGGGGGCCTCTCGGCGCTTGGAGGCGGTGCTGATCCAACGGGTGAACGGCTTGACGTGATGGCTTGAGGGTGGTGCTTGGGAGCCACCCAGGAGAGCTGCGATGACAGGCGGCGCTGGTGCGGCAAAACGGGCGAGGAAGAGGTCGCGCAGCTCCTCCCAGGAGGTGACAGAAGCCGTCGGCAAGTGGAGGAGCCACACGCGCGGGACGCCGGTGAGGGCCATGGGTAACCAGTTGGCCATCACCCGGTCGTCGCCTCTGGCTCTGAGGACAGCCTCCTCGTATGCCAGCAGGAAAATCATTGGGTCTGTCGCACCATTGTAGCGCAGCGGCATCTCGGGCTTGAACATGTGCGGGCACTGCACCCGTCGCAAGGTGGGGGCCAAGGCCCGGAGCCCCTGGCCCCAGTGCCGCCATCCGTTGCTGGAGCAGGCGGCGCGTTGCCCGCCATGAGGGCGGAATGCGATGTTGGGGGAGAGCGGGTCGTCTGGAGGGAGAACTCCGGTGCACCCCTACCTGGCGTGCCAAATGTCGGATTTCGGGTTCCGGTAGACCCTTGAGGTTCGAACACTGGGGTGCGCGCGGAGATCTCTCCCCTACCGATCTACGTCCAATCTCCTCATGTGATCTAAGCTAGAAGCAACGAACAACACAAGGGACGCGAGGTTTATACTGGTTCGGGCCACCGTTGTGGTGTAATACCCTACTCCAGTTTGTGGTGTGGTGGATTGCTTTAGGGGCTGATGATGAACAGTACAAGGGAAGAACAGCCTTGCGAGAGGTGTTCTTGAGCTGGTGCGATGAACTACTTTGGTGAGTTCAGTCGCCTCTCTCTCTCTCTCTCTCTCTCTCTCTCTCTCTCTCTGCTAGGGCTCTTTCAGATCTCTAGATCTCTGTCCCCCCTCCACTCTGTGGTGGCTAGCTCTATTTATAGAGGACCTGGGCCTCTCCTCAAATAATGAGCGGGAAGGGCGCCAACAATTGGCCATTTTGAAGGGGAACATCTAGTACAAGTTATCCTGACCAAAGGCGGTCTTCGACTGCCAAAAGCACTGGTGACGACGCCGTCTTGGGCTCCACGATGACCTCCGTCCTGCCACTCTGTCGGTCTTGGTCTCGTTACACCGGAATGGTAACCTTTGCCCGACGCCTTGGCCTGTGCTGGCCCCCTTTGCACCAAAGGGGAAACAAGGACATTGCGCAGGCCGGCGCCCGCCTCGCGCCCGCATGGTCTCTATCGTCATGGCTTGCGTCACGGGCTCCTCGCGAGGTACCCCTGCCTTGATCTCTCCGCCTCCTCGCGAGCCTGCCTGATGAGGCCGCCTCTGAGGAAGCTTCATGTCATCCGCTGCGCGACGCTTGGCCCCTCGCGAGGGTCTTGAGCTTGAGCTGATGAAGATAGGCCGCGCTGGGCCCCTACTTGAGCCATGCCGCAGGCCGCGGGTAGGCAAGTCTGGGGACCCCCGTACCCCGAACGCCGACAGCGCCGCCCAAGATGCAGGCGATTGCACATGTCGGCGTTCTGGGAACGGGGGTCCCCAGACATGCCTGCCTGCGGCCTGCGGCGTGGCTCAAGTGGGGGCCAGCGCGGCCCATCTTCATCAGCACAAGCTCAAGACCCTCGCGAGGGGCCAAGCCTCGCGGGGCGGACGACCGCAAGCTTCCTCAGAGGCAGCCTCATCATGCAGGCTCGCGAGGAGGCGGAGAGATCGAGGCAGGGGTACCTCACGAGGAGCCCATGATGCAAGTCATGACGATCGAGACCAGGCGGGCGCCAGCCTGCGCAGTGTCCTTGTTTCCCCTTTGGTGCAAAGGGGGCAAGCACGGGCCAAGGCATTGGGCAAAGGTTGACATTCCGGTGCAACGAGGCCAAGACGAGCAGAGCGGCAGGACGGAGGTCACCGTGGAGCCCAAGACGGCGTCATCACCAGTACTTTTGGCAGCCGAAGACCACCTTTGGTCAGGATAACTGGTACTAGATGTTCCCTTCAAAATGGCCAATTTTTCGCGCCCTTCCCGCTCATTATTTGGGGAGAGGCCCAGGGCCTCTATAAATAGAGCTAGCCACCACAGAGTAGAGGGAGACCCCGGAGAGATCAACACACCCAGAGGGCAGACAGGAAGGGACCGAAAAAGTGAGATAGAGAGAGAGAGAGAGAGAGATAGGCGATTGAACTCACCCAAGCAGTTCATCGCACCAGCTCAAGAACACCTCTCGCGAGGCTGTTCTTCCCTTGTACTGTTCATCATCAGCCCCTAAGGCAATCCACCACACCACACACTGGAGTAGGGTATTACACCGCAACGGTGGCCCGAACCAGTATAAACCTTGTGTCCCTTGTGTGTTCGTTGTTTCCAGCTTAGATCACGTGAGGAGATTGGACGTAGATCGGTAAGGGAGAGATCTCCGTGCGCACCCCAGTGTTCGAACCTCAAGGGTCTGCCGGAACCTGAAATCCAACATTTGGTGCGCCAGGTAGGGGTGCGCCGGAATCTTTCTTCCGCTGTTCACGTGCGATCTTCCGTCGTGTCCACGGCTGACGCTCGCCGGGCTCGCGCCGAGCGCCGGGCTGGTCTCGCCACCCGCGTCGCCCAGACGGCACCCATTGGCAGACGCCCTCGTTGTTCCCCGTCGCCTGCTGCCAACGCCGCCACCGGCCCGGCAGGGAATGAGCAGCAGGCCTCGTCCCAGCATCCTTCGGTGCGGCGGGAGGGCCGCACCGCCACACCGTCGCTGACTCCAGCCGCTTCGTCGTCCCACGCCCGTCGCGCCCCACGGACACGCACGCGGCACTGCTCCTGGCAAGAGAGCTCTTGCACTACCGCCCCGTCGATGACCTCTACGAGGACTGGCTCGCCCGCATCACCGAGCTCGTCAGCACCGCAGGGGGCTCCCCCTTGCCGTCCCTCTCGCTGCCTCGCGCTCCATTCTGCGCGGGAGGCGGGGATCAGGAGGCGCCTCCACCACCTCCTCCCCAAGAAGGCACCCTGGCTCCAAGGCGAGCAGCCCCCGGGCGAGACCCTCCGCCTCCGGCACCTGCGCAGCAAGAAAGGAGCTGCCAAGAGATCCCCCGTCCCCAAGAAGGTGCTCGCGCGCTCCCAGCGCTGGCGCGCCAAGATCGCGTCCCTGCACCTCCACGCCAAGACCCCGCGCTGCTCCAAGCGGCGGCGCGCGGTAATCCCCAGGAACAATCCCAGCACCTGCAAAAGGCACCGGTGGCCACGGCAGGCTGCCGCGCCCTCACCCCCGAGCTACGCGGCGTCGCATGGCCAGGCAAATTCAAGCCTGACCTGCCCCCTCGCTACGATGGCATGACGGATCCCACGGAGTTCCTACAGCTCTACGACCTATGCATCGAAGCTGCCAACGGAGACGAAAGGGTCATGGCGAACTGGTTTCCCATGGCGCTCAAGGACAGGGCCCGCACCTGGCTCCTGAACCTGGCTCCTGGCACAATCTCCTCCTGGGACGAGATATGCACTCGCTTCATCGCCAACTTCCAGGGCACTCGCGACCGGCCCCCGGCCATGAGCGGTCTGCGCCGCATCAAGCAGCAGCAAGGGGAAACCCTGCAGAAATACATCCAGCGCTTCAACAACGCTCGCCTCAAGATGCCCAAGGTGACTGAAGAAGCCATCATCTCGGCCTTCTCCGATGGTGTACACGACATCAAGATGAAGGAGGAGCTAGCAATCCATGAAGGCCTGTGCACATCTCTGGAGCTGTTCAACTTAGCGACCAAGTGCGCCAGGGCTGAGGAAGGGCACCTTTCCCTCCTCGAACTCCCGGCTGCCGACCCAGAAGAGAAGAAACCCCAGGCCAAGGACATGAAGCGCAAGCGGACTGCCGTGCTTGCAGCGGAACCAAACACCAAGCGAGGCAGAGATCAGCCTGAGTCATCCAAGGGCAGCCAGTATTGTGTGTACCACGACCTACACACCCACAACACAAACAAATGTCAAGAGCTCAGGGCCATGAGAGTTGGACGTGTCGGCCGACGCCCCGAGTGCAACAACAGGGGCTATGGCCGAGGAGGAGGAAGAGGTGGCGTACAATGGGAAGACCGTGGCCCTCGCCAAGGGTGGCGTGACCGACCTCGCGAGGATCGCTGGCAGGACCAGCCTCGCGAGGGAGGCTGGAGAGACCAGCCTCGTGAGGATCGCCCGTACGGCAACGAAGGCCTTCTTCCTCTGCCGCCACCGCCAAGGAGGAACGAAGACCAACATCAAGACGAGGGGGCTGGGGGCTTCTAGGAGCCGCACGCAATCACTTTCATCTTGGGTGGCGCACAGGCCCTAGCCTCACAGCGCATCTTCAAGCAGTTTGCTCGCGAGGTGAATGCAGTCCTCCCCAAGCTTGAGGCCACGCGCCCTCTCAGGTGGTCTGTGTGCGGTATCACGTTCAGCTCAGCGGATCAGCTCAAGTGCGCAGCAACGGCCGGAATCCTCCCAATGCTTTGCTCCCCAGTCATCAGCAATGCGTAGGTCACCAGGACCCTCATTGATGGTGGAGCAGGACTCAACGTCCTGTCCGTCGAGACGTTCGACAATCTCCAAGTGCCATACGATCAGCTCCAGTCGACAAAGCCTTTCTCAGGAGTCACTGATGGCTCCACTGTTCCCATAGGGCAGGTTCGCCTTCCAGTCACCTTCGGACAGCGCAACAACTACCGCACGGAGCTCATCGACTTTGACGTCGCCCACATCCGCCTGCCATACAACGCCATCCTCGGGTACCCAGCCCTGGCCAAGTTCATGGCGGTGACTCAGCATGGATATGATGTCCTCAAGATGCCAGGAAGTGGTGGAGTCATCACCATACCCTGTGAAGAAAGGGACGCAGTGTGTTCACTCGAGCGCGTGTTCCAAGCCGTAGCAATCGAAGACCCGGACCACATGAACGGAAGGCTTCTCGAGGCAACCCTTAAGAAGAAGAAGGTTTCGCCTGGCCCAAGCCACAAGGAGGCAGGCACCTCCGGAGGTGTTGCGTCAGGGTCCGTGCCCAATCAGGGGGCTCCACCCTCTCTCGCATAGGAAGGCGCGCCCGGCGCCCTCCTCAGGCAGGGCTCGAGGGCTCTTTCTTGGAGAGCCACCGACTTTGCCAAGGTCGCGAGGGAGGCGCTCGGGCACCACTTGGAGGGGTACTTCCAGGTACGTTTCCCTCAGGAAGATACAAGGCAAGGAAGACCAAACCCTCAGGAGTTCATCGCAAGAAACACCTTGGAGCTACAGGAGTCGAGAGTCATGCGCGGCAGCCGCCGCTTGCCCACCGTAGCCCCACATCCAGGCGAGGATGGTGGGATACGCATCTGCATCAACGTGCCAGGGCTCAACCGAGCCGTGTCTCAGGAGCGCCTCTGGCCTTCGCGCGTGGGGCGTTGCGAGGGTCCACCTCACAGCTACGTTCGCATGCCTCTCGGCCTGCTGAACGCGGTCGCCGCTCATCAGCGCCTGCTAAGGAGCATTCTGGAGTCCTAGAAGGTCAGGCATTGTGCTGTCCTAGCGAAGATGGAGATGGCTCTCGGAGACCCGCCTGTGCCCCCAGAGCCTCCCGAGGCTCCTGGGCATGTGGGCTCGTGAGGGTCGACGTCTTCATCACGCATCGCCCGCTTCTTCAACATCACTCCATCTTCAACAGCACCAGGTGACACCTTTCTAAGTTCTGTTCTTAGCTGGGAGCGCCCACAGGGCCGCATCATTCCCAGGTCGCATGGGTCATGATACTTCTCCAACATATCTATAATTTTTGATTGCTCCATGCTACATTATCTACTGTTTTGGACTATATTGGGCTTTATTTTCCACTTTTATATTATTTTTGGGACTAACCTATTAACCGGAGGCCCAGCCCAGAATTGTTGTTTTTTGCCTATTTCAGTGTTTCGAAGAAACGGAATATCAAACGGAGTCCAAACGGAATAAAATCTTCGGGAACGTGATTTTCTCACCGAACGTGATCGAGGAGACTTGGACCCTGCTCCAAGGAACAAAAGAGGCGGTCACGAGGGTGGGGGCGCCCCCCTAGGGTGCGCCCCTGCCTCGTGGGCCCCTCGTTGCTCCTCCGGCGTACTTCTTCCTCCTATATATACACACGTACCCCCAAACGATCATAACAGGAGCCAAAAACATAATTCCACAGCTGCAACTTTTTGTATCCAGGAGATCCCATCTTGGGGCCTGTTCCAGAGCTCCACCGGAAGAGGGCCATCATCACGGAGGGATTCTAGATCATCATAGCCTCTCCGATGAAGTGTGAGTAGTTTACCTCAGACCTTCGGGTCCATAGTTAGTAGCTAGACAGCTTCTTCTCTCTCTTTGAATCCCAATACAAAGTTCTCCCCCTCTCTTGTGGATATCTATTCGATGTAATCTTCTTTTTGCGATGTGTTTGTTGAGACCGATGAATTGTGGGTTTATGATCAAGTCTATCTATGAATAATATTTGAATCTTCTCTGAATTCTTTTATGTATGATTGGTTATCTTTGCAAGTCTCTTCGAATTATCTATTTGGTTTGGCCAACTAGATTGGTAGTTCTTGCCATGGGAGAAGTGTTTAGCTTTGGGTTCGACCTTGCGGTGTCCTTACCCAGTGACAGAAGGGGCAGCAAGGCACGTATTGCATCATTTCCATCGAGGATAACAAGATGGGGTTTATTTCATATTGCATGAATTTATCTCTCTACATCATGTCATCTTGCTTAAGGCGTTACTCTGTTTTTAACTTAATACTCTAGATGCATGCTGGATAGCGGTCGATGAGTGGAGTAATAGTAGTAGATGCAGAATCGTTTCGATCTACTTGTCATGGACGTGATGCCTATATACATATCATGCCTAGATATTCTCATAACTATGCTCAATTCTATCAATTTCTCAACAGTAATTTGTTCACCCACCGTAGAATACTTATGCTCTTGAGAGAGGCCACTAGTGAAACCTATGGCCCCCGGGTCTAATCTCATCATATCAATCTCGATCACTTTAATCTTGCTTTGCCTTTTACTTTGCTTTTACTTTTTACTTTGCATCTTTATACCAAAAATACCAAAAATATTATATCTATGAGATCTCACTCTCGTAAGTGACCGTGAAGGGATTGACAACCCCTAATCGCGTTGGTTGCGAGTAGCTATCGTTTTATGCAGGTACGAGGGACTTGAGCGTGGGCTCCTACTGGATTGATACCTTGGTTCTCAAAAACTGAGGGAAATACTTATGCTACTCTGCTGCATCATCCCTTCCTCTTCGGGGAAAACCAACGCAAGCTCAAGACATAGCAAGAAGGATTTCTGGCGCCGTTGCCGGGGAGTCTACGCAAAAAGTCAACATACCAAGTACCCATCACAATTCCTATCTCTCGCATTACATTATTTGCCATTTGCCTCTCGTTTTCCTCTCCCCCAATCCACCCTTGCCGTTTTATTCGCCCTCTCTCTCTATTTGCCTCTTTTTGCCCGTTTGCTTTTGTTTGCTTGTGTGCTAGTTTGTTTGTTTGTCGCGATGGCTCAAGATACTACCAAATTGTGTGACTTCACCAATACCAATAATAATGATTTCCTTAGCACTCCGATTGCTCCTCTTACCGATGTTGAATCTTGTGAAATTAATACTGCTTTGTTGAATCTTGTTATGAAAGATCAATTCGCCGGCCTTCCTAGTGAAGATGCCGCTACTCATCTGAATAGCTTCGTTGATTTATGTGATATGAAAAAGAAAAAAGATGTCAACAACGATGTCGTTAAATTGAAGCTATTTCCTTTTTCGCTTAGAGATCATGCTAAAGTTTGGTTTTCGTCTTTGCCTAAGAATAGTATTGATTCATGGAACAAGTGCAAAGATGCTTTTATCTCTAAGTATTTTCCTCCCACTAAGATCATCTCTCTTAGAAACGATATTATGAACTTTAAACAACTTGATCATGAACATGTTGCACAAGCTTGGGAGAGAATGAAATTAATGATACGCAATTGCCCTACTCATGGTTTGAATTTGTGGATGATTATACAAATTTTTTATGCCGGATTGAATTTTGCTTCTAGAAATCTTTTAGATTCGGCCGCGGGAGGCACTTTTATGGAAATCACTTTAGGAGATGCTACTAAACTCCTAGATAATATTATGGTTAATTATTCTCAATGGCATACTGAAAGATCTTCTAATAAAAAGGTGCATGCGATAGAAGAAATTAATGTGTTGAGTGGAAAGATGGATGAACTTATGAAATTATTTGCTACTAAGAGTGTTTCTTCTGATCCTAATGATATGCCTTTGTCTACTTTGATTGAGAATAACAATGAATCTATGGATGTGAATTTTGTTGGTAGGAATAATTTTGGTAAGAACACTTATAGAGGGAATTTTAATCCTAGACCATATCCTAGCAATCCTTCTAATAATTATGGGAATTCCTACAACAAGTCTTATGTAAATTATAATAAGATGCCCTCTGAATTTGAGAATAGTGTTAAAGAGTTTATGAATTCACAGAAGAATTTTAATGCTTTGCTTGAGGAGAAATTGCTTAAAGTTGATGATTTGGCTAGAAACGTTGATAGAATTTCTCTTGAGGTTGATTCTTTAAATCTTAGATCTATTCCTCCTAAGCATGATATCAATGAGTCTCTCAAAGCCATGAGAATTTCCATTGATGAGTGCAAGGAAAGAACCGCTAGAATGCGTGGTTCCAAAGATGCCTTTATTAAAGCGTGTTCTTCCAATACCTATGAAAATCAAGATGAAGATCTAAAAGTTATTGATGTGTCCCCTATTAAATCTTTTCAATATGAATCTTGATGAAACTGAATATGATCTTCCTTTACCTAGAATGCGTTCTAAAAATTCGGAGTATTTAGATCTTAATGATGAAATTGCTAAAAGTGGGATTGAAAGAAATAAAAATCTAAATGTTGCTAAACCCACTATATTGGATTTCAAGGAATTTAATTATGAAAGTTGATCTTTAATTGATTGTATTTCCTTGTTGCAATCCGTGCTAAATTCTCCACATGCTTATAGTCAAAATAAAGCCTTCACCGAACATATTGTTGATGCCTTGATGCAATCTTATGAAGAAAAACTTGATTTGAAAGTTTCTATCCCTAGAAAACTCTATGATGAGTGGTAAGCAACTATTAAAATTAAAATTAAAGATCACGAGTTCTATGCTTTGTGTGATTTGGGTGCTAGTGTCTCTACTATTCCCAAAACTTTGTGTGATTTATTAGATTTCCGTAATTTTGATGATTGCTCTCTAAACTTGCATCTTGCGGATTCCACTATTAAGAAACCTATGAGAAGGATTAATGATGTTCTTATTGTTGCAAATAGGAATTATGTGCCCGTAGATTTCATTGTTCTTGATATAGATTGCAATCCTTCTTGCCCTATTATTCTTGGTAGACCTTTCCTTAGAACGGTTGGTGCGATTATTGATATGAAGGAAGGAAATATTAGATTTCAATTTACATTAAAAAAGGGCATGGAACACTTTCCTAGAAATAAAATAAAATTACCATATGAAACTATCATGAGAGCCACTTATGGATTGCCTACCAAAGATGGCAATACCTAGATCTATCCTCGCTTTTATGCCTAGGTAGGGGCGTTAAACGATAGCGCTTGTTGGGAGGCAACCCAATTTTATTTTTATTCCTTGCTTTTTGCTACTGCTTAGTAATAAATAAATTATTTAGCCTCTGTTTTGGTTGTGCTTTTTGTGTTTAATTAGTGTTTGTGCCAAGTAGAACCGTTGGGAAGACTTGGGGAAAGTCTTGTTGAACTTGCTGTAAAAAAACAGAAACTTTAGCGCTCACGAGAACTTCTGTCATTTTTGTTTAAAGAGTGATATTTAGTTAATTATTTTTGCAGATGATTAATATATAAATTCCTCACGTCCAGCAATTTGTTTTAGAATTTTTGGGGTTCCAGATCTTGCGCTAGCTACAGATTACTACAGACTGTTCTCTTTTTGACAGATTCTGTTTTTCGTGTGTTGTTTGCTTATTTTGATGAATCTATGGCTAGTAAAATAGTTTATAATCCATAGAGAAATTGGAATACAGTAGGTTTAACACCAATATAAATAAATAATTAGTTCATAACAGTACCTTGAAGTGGTCTTTTGTTTTCTTTCGCTAACGGAGCTCATGAGTTTTCTATTTTGAGTTTTGTGTTGTGAAGTTTTCAAGTTTTGGCTGAATTATTTTGATGGATCATGGAATAAGGAGTGGCAAGAGCCTAAGCTTGGGGATGCCCATGGCACCCCCAAGATAATCCAAGGACACCAAGAATTCAAAGTTTGGGGATGCCTCGGAAGGCATCCCCTCTTTCGTCCACTTCCATCGGTAATTTACTTGGAGCTATATTTTTATTCACCAACATGATATGTGTTTTGCTTGGAGCGTCTTGTATTATTTGTGTCTTTGTGCCTTAGTATGCCACAATCATCCTTGCTGTACACACCTTTTGAGAGAGCCATATATGAATTAAAATTTGATAGAATGCTCTATGTGCTTCACTTATATCTTTTGAGCTAGACAATTTTGCTCTATGTGCTTAACTTATATCTTTTAAGCTAGATAATTTTGCTCTATGTGCTTCACTTATATATTTTGAGCTAGGTAATTTTGCTCTATGTGCTTCACTTATATCTTTTGAGCGTAGTAGTTTTGATGTATGTGCTTCACTTAGATCTTTTAGAGCACGGCGGTGGATTTGTTTTAAAGAAACTATTGATCTCTCATGCTTCACTTAAATTATTTTGAGAGTCTCTTAATAGCATGGTAATTTGCTTAATAATAATATGCTTGGCATTCAAGATTTGTGAAACTTTCTTTTGAGTGTGTTGAATACTAAGAAAAGATTGAAGCATGATAATTGTTTTGAGATATGGAGGTGATAAAATCAAAGTCATGCTAGTTGAGTAGTTGTGAATTTAAAGAATACTTGTGTTAAGGTTTGTGATTCCCGTAGCATGCACGTATGGTGAACCATTATGTAACGAAGTTGGAGCATGATTTATTTATTGATTGTCTTCCTTATGAGTGGCGGTCGGGGACGAGCGATGGTCTTTTCCTACCAATCTATCCCCCTAGGAGCATGCGCGTAATACTTTGCTTTGATAACTTCTAGATTTTTGCAATAAGTATATGAGTTCTTTATGACTAATGTTGAGTCCATGGATTATACGCACTCTCACCCTTCCACCTGCTAGCCTCTCTAATACCGCGCACCTTTTGCCGGTATCATACACCTACCATATACCTTCCGCAAAACAGCCACCATACCTACCTATTATGGCATTTCCATAGCCATTCCGAGATATATTGCCATGCAACTTTCCACCATCTAGTTCGTCATGACACATTCATCATTGTCATATTTCTTAGCATGATCATGTAGTTGACATAGTATTTGTGGCAAAGCCACCGTTCATAATTTCTTCATACTTGTCACTCTTGATTCATTGCATATCCCGGTACACCGCCGGAGGCATCCATATAGAGTCATACTTTGTTTTAGAATCGAGTTGTAATCATTGAGTTGTAAATAAATAAAAGTGTGATGATCATCATTCAATAGAGCATTGTCCCAATAAAAAAAGAGAAAGGCCAAAGAAAAAAAGAAGGCCCAAAAAAAGAAAATAAATAAAAAGGGGCAATGCTACTATCCTTTTACCACACTTGTGCTTCAAAGTAGCACCATGATATATCGAGTCTCATATATTGTGCTTCAAAGTAGCACCATGTTCTTCATATAGAGAGTCTCATATGTTATCACTTTCATATACTAGTGGGAATTTTTCATTATAGAACTTGGCTTGTATATTCCAATAATGGGCTTCCTCAAAATTGCACTAGGTCTTCGTGAGCAAGCAAGTTGGATGCACACCCACTAGTTTCTTTTGTTGAGCTTTCATACATTTATAGCTCTAGTGCATCCGTTGCATGGCAATCCCTACTCACTCACATTGATATCTATTGATGGGCATCTCCATAGCCCGTTGATACGCCTAGTTGATGTGAGACTATCTTCCCCTCCTTTTTGTCTTCTCCACAACCACCATTCTATTCCACCTATAGTGCTATATCCATGGCTCACGCTCATGTATTGCGTGAAGATTGAAAAAGTTAGAGTATGAAAAAATTGCTTGGCTTGTCATCGAGGTTGTGCGTGATTTGAATACTTTGTGTGGTGAAGATGGAGCATAGCCAGACTATATGATTTTGTAGGGATAACTTTCTTTGGCCATGTTATTTTGAGAAGACATAATTGCTTTGTTAGTATGCTTGAAGTATTATTATTTTTATGTCAATATAAATTTTTGTCTTGAATCTTTCTAATCTGAATATTCATACCACAATTAAGAAGATTTGCATTGAAATTACGCCAAGTAGCACTCCGCATCAAAAATTCTCTTTTTATCATTTACCTACTCAAGGACGAGCAGGAATTAAGCTTGGGGATGCCTGATATGTCTCCAACGTATCTATAATTTTTTATTGCTCCATGCTATATTATCTACTGTTTTGGACTATATTGGGCTTTATTTTCCACTTTTATATTATTTTTGGGACTAACCTATAACCGGAGGCCCAGCCCAGAATTGCTGTTTTTTTGCCTATTTCAGTGTTTCAAAGAAACAGAATATCAAATAGAGTCCAAACGGAATAAAATCTTCGGGAACGTGATTTTCTCACCGAACGTGATCCAGGAGACTTGGACCCTGCTCCAAGGAACAAAAGAGGCGGTCACAAGGGTGGGGGCGCCCCCCCTAGGGCGTGCCCCCTGCCTCGTGGGCCCCTCGTTGCTCCTCCGGCGTACTTCTTCCTCCTATATATACACACGTACCCCCAAACGATCAGAACAGGAGCCAAAAACCTAATTCCACCGCCGCAACTTTCTGTATCCACGAGATCCCATCTTGGGGCCTGTTTTGAAGCTCCGCCGGAAGAGGGCCGTCATCACGGAGGGCTTCTACATCATCATAGCCTCTCCGTTGAAGTGTGAGTAGTTTACCTCAGACCTTCAGGTCCATAGTTAGTAGCTAGATGGCTTCTTCTCTCTCTTTGAATCTCAATACAAAGTTCTCCCCCTCTCTTGTGGAGATCTATTCGATGTAATCTTCTTTTTGCGGTGTGTTTGTTGAGACCGATGAATTGTGGGTTTATGATCAAGTCTATCTATGAATAATATTTGAATCTTCTCTAAATTCTTTTATGTATGATTGGTTATCTTTGCAAATCTATTCGAATTATCCGTTTGGTTTGGCCAACTAGATTGGTAGTTCTTGCATTGGAGAAGTGTTTAGCTTTGGGTTCGATCTTGCGGTGTCCTTACCCAGTGACAGAAGGGGCAGCAAGGCACGTATTGTATCGTTGCCATCGAGGATAACAAGATGGGGTTTATTTCATATTGCATGAATTTATCTCTCTACATCATGTCATCTTGCTTAAGGCGTTACTCTGTTTTTAACATAATACTCTAGATGCATGCTGGATAGCGGTCGATGAGTGGAGTAATAGTAGTAGATGCAGAATCGTTTCGATCTACTTGTCATGGACATGATGCCTATATACATGATCATGCCTAGATTTTCTCATAACTATGCTCAATTCTGTCAATTGCTCAACAGTAATTTGTTCACCCATCATAGAATACTTATGCTCTTGAGAGAAGCCACTAGTGAAACCTATGGCCCCCGGGTCTATTCTCATCATATCAATCTCCATCACTTTAATCTTGCTTTGCTTTTTTACTTTGCTTTTACTTTTTACTTTGTATCTTTATACCAAAAATACCTAAAATATTATATCTATCAGATCTCACTCTAGTAAGTGACCGTGAAGGGATTGACAACCCCTAATCGCATTGGTTGCGAGTAGCTATCGTTTTGTGCAGGTACGAGGGACTTGAGTGTGGGCTCCTACTGGATTGATACCTTCATTCTCAAAAACTGAGGGAAATACTTACGCTACTCTGCTGCATCATCCCTTCCTCTTCGGGGAAAACCAACGCAAGCTCAAGACGTAGCAGGTCCATCCCTGCGGCATGTATCTGTTTTGCTTATGCTCTTTACTTACCTTGTTGGGGGCGCCCCTCGGGCTGCATCATCCCCGAGCTGCTCGGGCCTGGCCCGACGTCGTTTGCTTCTCCCGCGTCTATTTAAAATGAATTTGCTCTTTCATGCTTAATTGTCACCTGCTGCTTATCGCGGACTTCTCCGCTTTCATGCAAAGCGCTTGCACATTAAAAGGGGGGTACCTAAGCATCGCGACTCATGGGATCCTACTGGCTCTCCAGCCCTCACCCCCTGGCCTTGACCCACGGCATCGCGACCAGTCATACCAACGGCGGCTGAGCTAGCTCGAGGGTCGGACCTGAGGACGTAGAGCATTTGCATTCTAACCACCCTGCAGGAACACACCATTGATAAAGGCCCAAAGCCAGGCGTAACCCGCCTCGAGGTAGGGCCTCGCGAGTCCCGCGCTGGCTCACGAGTGCCCAGATACACCTGTCCTAGCCCTATCGTGCCGGCCACGTGTTAGGGCGGGGCTGTACACGCCCCGGGGGCTCCTCCCGGAGGGGAGCCCCCTCACACGTACCAGTGGAAGCACCATGCTCCGCGCTGGCTGACGACACTGCCAAGGAGCGGCTATGCCCGTACACATACGTAAGCGCTATGCTCCGCGCTGGTGATAAACAACTGAGGGTGGCCTACGGTCATACCAACCTCAGGGAGCCCAGAGCTCAGTGTCCGGCACCATCGCAACGCCTCCCCATGGGAGCGCCGTGCGAGGGGGATAGACACGGGGGCTACGCCTTGGCCTCTCCCGAGCACACGCCACCCAGCCAGGTCCCTCGGACCTGGTCGTCACGCGCCCCTCCCCGAGCGGAGCCAAGGTATGGAAACCCATTTGAACGTCAAGGGGGACTCCTAAGCATCGCGACTCAGGAGCCTAACTTGCCCCATAGCCCCTCCCTCCTTAGTCCCGTCCTGGTTTCCGGTCGGGGCTAACGCTAGGTGAGGTATGTGCGGGGCCGGGCCCTACCGACGCAGAACGATCAATCCACTCCTCGTTCCCCCCTTTCCTACTTGTTGCTTGTGCGTCAAGGGGGACTCCTGAGCATCACGACTCAGGAGCCTAACTTGCCACTTAGCCCCTCGCTCCTTAGTCCCGTCCTGGTTTCCGGTCGGGACTAACGTTGGGTGAGGTATGCGTGGGGCCGAGCCCTGCCGACATAGAGCACGAGCAAGTAGGGGAGAAAAATGCAAATTCCAAGAAATTCAAAGCAAATATTACAAGCCATAGATTGTTTCACGACGCCAAATATAAGTTTAAACGCCTCCGTGAGGCATGGTGCATGTTGCAGGAATAAAAACAAGACAGAAGCCGCGAAGGGATCACTCTCAAGTGGCGCCGCCGCCCGTGGTGGAGTCACGCGGGGCGACTCCGCCTCCCGAGGCCGCGGAGCTGGCGGCACCGCGCCCGGGCAAGACGCTGAAGGCGCGGAACCTCCCCAACAAAGCTTTGGCTCGGCCTTTCACGGCCTCTGCGGCAGCCCCGCAAGGCGCCACCTCACCAGGCCCTCAGTGCCCCAATCACTTCCCCAGAGCGACCAAAGGTTGGCTGGCAACCGTAACAACAAGTCTTGTTTCTCTTCATGATTGGTGTGCAGGACCCACTCCAGGAGCAACGTTAGGGACGTCGCGAGCCGCCTCACCCTCTCTCCGGCACGGTCCGCTTGCACGTTAAAAGGGGGGTACCTGAGTATCACGACTCATGGGCTCCTACTGGCTCTCTAGCCCTCACCCCTGGCCTTGACCCACGGCATCGCAACCTGTCATACCAGCGGCGGCTGAGCTCGCTCGAGGGCCAGGACCTGAGGACGTAGAGCGTTAAGGAAAGTGCGGGGGAGTGGGAAGGAGCTCGCGAGGACCTAACCCAGCAGCGCCTCAGCTGCCACCACTCGGGCCAGGCGCTTCATCGAGGAACTACACCAAACTCGAGAGATAAGTCACGCCCTTACAGGAGTTGGACTAACGCAGCACCAAACCCTCGCCCAGTGCGGCTCTGTCATGGTGACGTTGCCTTCCTTCTCGCCCAGCGAGGGCTGCTTGAGCGCTAAAGGGGACCTCCCGAGCATCGCAACTCGGGGGCTCTTACCGGACCTCGGGCCGCTCACCTCATGGCCTTGACCACGGCATCGTGACCTGGCATACCAGCGACGGCTGAAGCCTGCCTGGGGACTGGGACCTATCAGCGTAGAGCGCCAAGTCATCACGAGGATAGAAAGGGGGAGCCGAGCCAAGACAGGACAAGCACCTCGCTTTGATTCATATTAAGGATATAATGTTCACAAAAGACATGGCAGGCGCCTTACATATCCCCATGGGGTGTTGTTTCGATTCCTCGCAGGGAACAAAGGTACTAATCCTAAGGAACGCTGATCACCCGCACCTCCGCAAGGGACGCCATCATCAACAGTGGGCTGCCCAACGCCGGCGCCAACCACATCCAGATCAGTGGCGTCGGCGGCTGGATGCGGCTGCCCCGCTCCGAGCACGGCGCGAGCTCGGGGGCTCATAGCTGTCGTCACTCATCTCCGGAGTCGCGAGGAGCTCGGGGGAGCCGCTGGATTCCCCGGCTCCTCTGCTGCCGCCTGAGGAGCTGCTGGAGGGCCGATGGGCAGGCCAGGTCCTCGCCGGTTCGTTGCCCCTGCCGCTCTGCCTGGGGCAGCACTCCAGCCGGCGTCCTTCAGCATCGAAGACCTTGAAGAACATCAGGGAGGCGCCGTTGTATTCAAGATGAATTATGGGGGCACCTACTGTCCGGCAGACCCGGGCGATTTCGCCCCAGCCCCGGGTCATGAAGACCTTGCCCGGAGCAACGACCGCGACCTCCGCTCCGGTCGCAAGGGTACCGCAGTCAGCATGCTGCAGCCAGAGCTCCAGAGCCCCGCTCGGCGGCATCTCGAAGGTGAAGGAAGGAGGAAGGCGAATCCAAGAACTCGGAGGCATGGCGGCGTGGAGCATGAGCTCGCGAGAGGAGCGCTCGGCGTGGACTCCAGGAGGAACGACACGCACCACTATGACTCACCGGCGTCGACAGCGGCATCGTCGATGTCGCTCGACGCCTTCTCCCCCAGGACCCATGACGCGGGCGTACAAGGGTAGCGGATACCAAGGCGGCGGCCGCTTGTACCAGGGCCTCGGTGCCTCCGGCTGAGCACACACATCTCGGTGGCAGAGAACCAGTCGTTTCTTCGGCGGAAGTGGGTCAGGAGCCTCTCGGGGGGGCTTTCCCTTATCTTCTACATAAAACCGGCGGATTGGTGCCATTGGCATAAGGAGAAGCAAGGATGAGGCAGAAGAAGGAAAGGAGCAGCAGGAAGGGATGGACTGAAGGGGCTCGCGCAGCCCCATACTTATAGCCGGAGGAGGCCAACCGCCGAGCACCACGATCGTAGGTAATCATGACCGATTTCTCTGCATGCAGGGACTTGTCAAGTCGTGCGGTCGCCGAGGCATCATGGGGAAGCGCAGAGGCCCATGTCCAATCAATCGCCATGCGGCGCCCAAGGCCGCAGGCTGTTGGGGGCCCGCGGCGCTTCGCGCTTGCCCCTTCGCTTCCCTGCTAGGCCAAGCCCGGGCGCGCCTTGGGCCCAGGGGCTACTGTCAGCATTCTGGGAACGGGGGTCCCCAGACTTGCCTGCCTGCGGCGTAGCTCAAGTGGGGGCCCAGCGTGGCCCATCTTCATCAGCACAAGCTCAAGACCCTCGCGAGGGGCCAAGCCTCGCAGGGCAGACGACCGGAAGCTTCCTCAGAGACAGCCTCATCAGGCAGGCTCACGAGGAGGTGGAGAGATCGAGGCAGGGGTACCTCACGAGGAGCCCGTGACGCAAGCCATGACGATCGAGACCAGACGGGCGCCGGCCTGCGCAGTGTCCTTGTTTCCCCTTTGGTGCAAAGGGGGCAAGCACAGGCCAAGGCATCGGGCAGGGGTTGCCATTCCGGTGCAACAAGACCAAGACCAGCAGAGCGGCAGGACGGAGGTCACCGTGGAGCCCAAGACGGCGTGATCGCTAGTAATTTTGGCAGCCAAAGACCACCTTTGGTCAGGATAACTTGTACTAGATGTTCCCCTTCAAAATGGCCAATTGTTGGTGCCCTTCCCGCTCATTATTTGGGGAGAGGCCCAGGGCCTCTATAAATAGAGCTAGCCACCATAGAGTAGAGGGAGACCCCGGAGAGATCAACACACCCAGAGGGCAGACAGGAAGGGACCGAAAAAGTGAGATAGAGAGAGAGAGAGAGGCGATTGAACTCACCCAAGCAGTTCATCGCACCAGCTCAAGAACACCTCTCGCGAGGCTGTTCTTCCCTTGTACTATTCATCATCAGCCCCTGAGGCAATCCACCACACCACACACTGGAGTATGGTATTACACCGCAACGGTGGCCCGAACCAGTATAAACCTTGTGTCCCTTGTGTTGTTCATTGTTTCCATCTTAGATCACGTGAGGAGATTGGACGTAGATCGGTAGGGGAGAGATCTCCGCGTGCACCCCAGTGTTCGAACCTCAAGGGTCTGCCGAAACCCGAAATCTGACAGCACGCGGCTCCTGGAAGCCCCCAGCCCCCTCATCCTGAAGATGGCCGTCGTTCCTTCTTAGCGGCAGTGGAGGAAGACCGGCATTGCCCTGGGGGTGATCCTCACGAGGCTGGTCCCTCCAGGGGCCCTCGCGAGGATGGTCCTGCCAGCGGTCCTCACGAGGCCTGTCGCGCCATTCCTGGTGTGGGCCACAGTCGTCCCAGCATTCGCCTCCTCGTCCTCCTCCAAGGCCGTAGCCCCGGTCGCTGTGCTCGGGGTCTGGACCGTAGCGTCCCTTGCGTAGGGCTCGGAGCTCTTGGCAGTCGCTGGTGTTGTGGGTGTTCAGGTTGTGGAAGGCGCAGAACAGTCGGCTGTTCTTGGATGACTCGGGCTGATCTCTGCCCCGTTTGGTGTCGGGCTCCGCAGCTAGCACTACCGCCTCCTTGCGCTTCATGTCCTTGGCCTTGGCTTTCCTCTCTTATGTGCCTGCGGCTGGCAGTTCAAGGAGGGAAAGGCGCCCCTCCTCAGCTCTCGCGCACTTGGTCGCCAGGTTGAACAGCTCCTGAGACGTGCAGAGCTCCTCGTGGATGGCGAGCTCTTCCTTCATCTTGACGTCACGAACGCCGTCAGAGAATGCGGAGATGATGGCCTCATCCGTGACCTTGGGAATCTTGAGGCGGGTGCTGTTGAAGCGCTGGATGTACTTCTAGAGGGTCTCCCCTACTTGTTGCTTGATGCGGCGCAGGTCGGTCGCGGCCGGCGGGCGGTCGCGAGTGCCCTGGAACTTGGCGACGAAGCGGTCATGCATCTCATCCCAGGAGGAGATCGAGCCGTGTTGCCGGTTCAGGAGCCAGGTGCGGGCCCCATCCTTGAGAGCCATGGGAAACCAGTCCTCCATGACTTTCTCATCGCCGTTGGCTGCTTCGATGCTCAGCTCGTAAAGTTGCAGGAACTCTGCGGGGTCGGCGGTGCCGTCGTAGCAAGGAGGCAGATCCGACTTGAACTTTCCTGGCTAGGCAATGCTGCGCAGCTCGGGGGTGAAGGCGCGGCAGCCGTCCGTGGTTACTGGGGCCCGCCTTGGAGGTGGAGCTTGGTCTTGTCGAGGTCTGCGCGGCGCCGCCGCAAGCGGCGCACGGTCTTGACGAGGAGGTGCAGGAAGTGCGGGTGCAGCTTCACGCGGCCTTGGGATTTCTTGGCAGCTTCTCTCTTCGCGCGCGGGCACCAGTCGTGGCGGGTCGCACCGCGGGGCCGCACGCCTTGGTGCCAAGGCGCCGTCTTTGGGCTGGGGTGGTGGAGGCGCGCCCTGGGCCTCGTCGCCCGTGGCTGGTTGAGGGTGAGGCCGAGAGAGGGATGGCGCCGGGGAGCCCCCTGCTGCACGGACGAGCTCAGCGATGCGGTCCAGCCACTCCTCGTAGAGGTCGTCGACCGGGCGGTAGCGCAGGAGCTCGTTTGCGGTGATGAGTGCGGCCCGCGCCTCCATGGGAGCGCGGTGTGCATGAGACGAAGAGCCGGCTGGGGCCAGCGATGGAGTGGCGGTGCGGCCGTCCTGCTGCACCGAAGGATGCAGCAAAGACGCTTGCTGCTCGTTCCCCACCGGGCCGGTGGCTGCGTTGGCGGCGGGAGATGGAGAACGACGTGGTGGCCCACCGATGGGAGCCGTCTGCGTGACGCGGGTGGTGAGGGCAGCCCGACGCTCAACTCGAGCACGGTGAGCGTCCGCCATGGAGCGACGAAGCGACGAACGGATGGAAGGAAAGCTACGACGCACCCCTACCTGGTGTGCCAAATGTCGCATGTGTGGTTCTGGCAAACCCTTAAGGTTCGAACACTGGGGTGCGCGTGAAGTCTTTTCCTTCCACCGATCTACACCCTAGCTCGCTAAGATCTCGCGGACCAACTCTACGAACTCGCAACACGGAAAGACACAATATTTATACTGGTTCGGGCCACCATTGTGGTGTAATACCCTACTCCAGTGTGGTGGTGGTGGATTGCCTCTTGGGCTGATGATGAACAATACAATGGGAAGAACAGCCTCCTGAGGTTGAGGTGTTCTTGTGCTTGGCTAACTTGTGTGGGTGAGAGTGATCTAAGATCTCGTCATCATCGTCGTCCATTGTATCTTTTCCGTCTGTTATCCCTGCCTATGGTGCTGGCTAGTCCTACTTATAGAGGCCCTGGTCCTCTTCCCAAATCTTGAGCGGGAAGGGAGCCAACAATGGTAGGCAAATTTGAAGGGGGCAGCTAGTACAAGCTATCCTGACAAAAGTGGTCTTCGCCTGCCAAAGGCTCTGGTGGTGACGCCGTCTTGGGCTCCATGATGACCTCCGTCTTGCCGTCCTTCTGGTCTCAGTCTTGTTGCACCAAAATGGCAAACTTTGCCTGATGCCTCGGTACTCCTCACCTGTGCTGGTTTCCTTAGCACCAAAGAGGAAACAAGGATGTTGTGCGCGCTGGCGCCCGCCTGGTGTCAATCGTCATGGCTCACGTCACGAGAGCCTCGTGAGGTTCGCCTCGAATTGATATCTACGCTCCTCGTGAGCCTGCCAGACTAGGCCGCTCTAGAGGAGGTCTTGTGTCGTCCGCCTCGCGAGGCTTGGCCCCTCGCGAGGGTCTTGGATGCCTTGTTGATGAAGGTGGGCCGTACAGCCTGCTAGCTTAGACACGCCGAGGGCCGCAGGCAGGCAAGTCTGGGGACCCCCGTTCCCAGAACGCTGACAGCCTCCTTTTAATAGAGAACCGGAACAAAGCATTAACACATAGTGAATACATGAACTCCTCAAACTACGGCAATCATTGGAAGAAGTCCTGGTTATTGTCACTCCGGGGTTACCGGATCATAACATGTAGAAGGTGACTATAACTTGCAAGATCGGATCTAGAACATGGATATAATGATGATAACATAAACGGTTCAGATCTGAAATCATGGCACCCGGGCCCAAAGTGACAAGCATTAAGCATGTCAAAGTCATAGCAACATCAATCCAAGAACATAGTGGATACTAGGGATCAAGCCCTAACAAAACTAACTAGATTATATGATGAATCTCATCCAACTCCTCACAGACCAGCGAGCCTACGAAGCAATTACTCACTCCCGTTGGGGAGCATCATGGAATTGGCGATGGAGAAGGGTTGCTGATGACGAACAATGCAGATTGTTGGGGAACGCAGTAATTTCAAAAAAAAATCCTACGCACATGCAAGATCTATCATGGTGATGCACAACAACGAGAGGGGAAGAGTGTTGTCTATGTACCCTCGTAAACCGTAAGCAGAAGCGTTATGACAATGCGGTTGATGTAGTCGTACGTCTTCACGACTCGATCGATCCTAGTACCGAAAGTATGACACCACCGCGATCAGCACACGTTCAGCTCAGTGACGTCCCACGAACTCTCGATCCAGCTGAGTGTTGAGGGAGAGCTTCATCAGCACGACGGTGTGATGATGGTGATGATGAAGCTACCGGCGTAGGGCTTCGCCTAAGCACTACGATGATATGACCGAGGTGGATTATGGTGCAAGGGGGCACCACACACGGCTAAGACAATGATCAACTTGTGTGTCTATGGGGTGCCCCCCTCCCCCATATATAAAGGAGTGGAGGAGGGGAAGGGCCGGCCCTCTATGGCGCGCCCTAGGGGAGTCCTACTCCCACCGGGAGTAGGATTCCCCCCCCCCCTTCCAAGTAGTAGGAGTAGGAGAGAAGGAAGGGGAGGAGGGGGGAAGGAAAGGGGGGCGGCCCCCACCCAATTCGGATTGGGCTAGGGGGCGCGCCTCCCACCTTTTCCCTTCCTCTCATCTATTCCACTAAGGCCCAATAAGGCCCATAAACTCTCCGGGGGGTTCCGGTAACCTCCCGGTACTCCGAAAAATGCCCGAACTCATCTGGAACCATTCCGATGTCCGAACATAGGCTTCCAATATATTGATCTTTACTTCTCGACCATTTCGAGACTCCTCGTCATGTCCGTGATCATATCTGGGACTCCGAACTACCTTCGGTACATCAAAACACATAAACTCATAATACCGATCGTCACCGAACGTTAAGCGTGCGGACCCTACGGGTTCGAGAACTATGTAGACATGACCGAGACTCATCTTCGGTCAATAACCAATAGCAGAACCTGGAAGCTCATACTGGTTCCTACATATTCTACGAATATCTTCATCGGTCAAACCGCACAACAACATACGTTGTTCCCTTTGTCATCGGTATGTTACTTTCTCGAGATTCGATCGTCGGTATCTCAATACCTAGTTCAATCTTGTTACCGGCAAGTCTCTTTACTCGTTCTGTAATGCATCATCCTGCAACTAACTCATTAGTCACATTGCTTGCAAGGCTTATAGTGATGTGCATTACCGAGAGGGCTAGAGATACCTCTCCGATACTCGGAGTGATAAATCCTAATCTCGATCTATGCCAACTCAACAAACACCATCGGAGACACCTGTAGAGCATCTTTATAGTCACCCAGTTACATTGTGACGTTTGATAGCACACTAAGTTTTCCTCCTGTATTCAGGAGTTGCATGATCTCATAGTCATAGGAACATGTATATGTTATGGAGAAAGAAATAGCAACAAACTAAATGATCATCAATAGGAACATGTATTCTCTAATGATGTGATCCCGTCAATCAAATGACAACTCATGTCTATGGTCAGGAAACATAACCATCATTGATTCAACGAGCTAGTCAAGTAGAGGCATGCTAGTGACACTCTATTTGTCTATGTATTCACACATGTACTAAGTTTTCAGTTAATACAATTCTAGCATGAATAATAAGCATTTATCATGATATAAGGAAATATAAATAACGACTATATTATTGCCTCTAGGGCATATTTCCTTCAGTCTCCCACTTGCACTAGAGTCAATAATCTATATTACATTGTAATGATTCTAACACCCATGGAGTCTTGGTGCTGATCATGTTTTTCTCGTGATAGAGGCTTAGTCAATGGGTCTACAACATTCAGATCTGTATGTATCTTGCAAATCTCTATGTCTCCCTCCTTGACTTGATTGCGGATGGAATTGAAGCATCTCGTGATGTGCTTGGTTCTCTTGTGAAATCCGGATTCTTTTGGCAAGGTAATTGCACCAGTATTGTCACAAAAGATTTTCATTGGACCCAATGCACTAGGTATTACACCTAGATTGGATATGAATTCCTTCATCCAGACTCCTTCATTTGCTGCTTCCGAAGAAGCTATGTACTCCGCTTCACACGTAGATCCCGCCACGACGCTCTGCTTGGAACTGCACCAACTGACAGCTCCACCATTTAATAAAAACATGTATCTGGTTTGTGACTTAGAGTCATCCGGATCAGTGTCAAAGCTTGCATCGACGTAGCCGTTTATGATGAGCTCTTTGTCACCTCCGTATATGAGAAACATATCCTTAGTCTTTTTCAGGTATTTCAGGATGTTCTTGACCGCTGTCCAGTGATCCACTCCTGGATTACTTTGGCACCTCCCTGCTAAACTAATAGCAAGGCACACATCATGTCTGGTACACAGCATAGCATACATGATAGAACCTATGGCTGAAGCATAGGGAATGACTTTCATTTTCTCTATATCATCTGCAATGGTCGGGCATTCAGTCTGACTCAACTTCACACCTTGTAACACAGGCAATAACCCTTTCTTTGCCTGGTCCATTTTGAACTTATTCAAAACTTTATCAAGGTATGTGCTTTGTGAAAGTCCAATTAAGCGTCTTGATCTATCTCTATAGATCTTGATGCCCAATATATAAGCAGCTTCACCGAGGTCTTTCATATAAAAATTCTTATTCAAGTATCCTTTTATGCTATTCAGAAATTCAGTATCATTTCTGATCAACAATATGTCATCCACATATAATATTAGAAATGCTACAGAGCTCCCACTCACTTTCTTGTAAATACATGCTTCTCCAAAAGTCTATATAAAACCATATGCTTTGATCACATTATCAAAGTGTATATTCCAACTCCGAGAGGCTTGCACCAGTCCATAAATGGATCGTTGGAGCTTGCACACTTTGTTAGCACCTTTTGGATCGACAAAACCTTATGGTTGCATCATATACAACTCTTCTTTAAGATGTCCATTAAGGAATGCAGTTTTGACATCCATTTGCCAAATTTCATAATCATAAAATGCGGCAATTGCTAACATGATTCGGACGGACTTCAGCATCGCTACGGGTGAGAAGGTCTCATCATAGTCAACTCCTTGAACTTGTCGAAAACCTTTTGCAACAAGTCGAGCTTTCTAGACAGTAACATTACCGTCTGCGTCAGTCTTCTTCTTGAAGATCCATTTATTCTCTATGGCTTGCCAATCATCGGGCAAGTCAACCAAAGTCCACACTTTGTTCTCATAGATGGATCCCATCTCAGATTTCACGGCCTCAAGCCATTTTGCGGAATCTGGGCTCATCATCGCTTCCTCATAGTTCGTAGATTCATCATGGTCAAGTAACATGACCTCTAGAACACGATTACCGTACCACTCTGGTTGACCTACGAGGTTCGGTAGTAACTTGATCAAAAGTTTCATGATCATCATCATTAGCTTCCTCCCTTACTGGTGAAGGAATCACTGGAACTGATTTCAGTGATGAACTACTTTCCAATAAGGGAGCAGGTACAATTACCTCATCAAGTTCTACTTCCTCCCACTCACTTCTTTCGAGAGAAACTCCTTCTCTAGAAAGGATCCATTCTTAGCAATGAATATCTTTCCTTCGGATCTGTGATAGAAGGTGTACCCAACAGTCTCCTTTGGGTATCCTATGAAGACACATTTCTCCGATTTGGGTTCAAGCTTATCAAGTTGAAGCTTTTTCACATAAGCATCGCAGCCCCAAACTTTAAGAAACGACAATTTGGGTTTCTTGCCAAACCACAGTTCATAAGGTGTCGTCTCAACGGATTTAGATGGTGCCCTATTTAATGTGAATGCAGCCGTCTCTAAAGCATAACCCCAAAACGATAGCGGTAAATTAGTAAGAGACATCATAGATCGTACCATATCTGGTAAAGTATGATTACGATGTTCGAACACACCATTACGCTGTGGTGTTCCCGATGGTGTGAGTTGCAAAACTATTCCATGTTGTTTCAAATGAAGACCAAACTCGTAATTCAAATATTCTCCTCCACGATCAGATTGTAGAAACTTTATTTTCTTATTATGATGATTTTCCACTTCACTCTGGAATTCTTTGAACTTTTCAAATGTTTTAGACTTATGTTTCATTAAGTAGATATACCCATATCTGCTCAAATCATCTGTGAAGGTGAGAAAATAACAATATCCGCCGCGGGCCTCAATGTTCATTGGCCCACATAAATCTGTATGTATGATTTCCAATAACTCTGTTGCTTGCTCCATTGTTTTGAAGAACGGAGTTTTAGTCATCTTGCCCATGATGCATGGTTCGCAAGTACCAAGTGATTCATAATCAAGTGATTCCAGAAGTCCATCAGAATGGAGTTTCTTCATGTGCATTACACCAATGTGACCTAAACGGCGGTGCCACAAATAAGTTGCACTATCATTATCAACTCTTCATCTTTTGGCTTCAATACTATGAACATGTGTATCACTACTATCAAGATTTAGTAAAAATAGACCAATCATCAAGGGTGCATGACCATAAAAGATATTACTCATATAAATAGAACAACCATTATTCTCCTATTTAAATGAATAACCGTCTCGCATCAAACAAGATCCAGATATAATGTTCATGCTCAATGTTGGCACCAAAAAACAATTATTTAGGTCTAAAACTAATCCTGAAGGTAGATGTAGAGGTAGCTGATACGTCCATTTTGCATCATGCTTTTATATTGATATTTATTGCATTATGGGTTGTTATTACGTGTTATGTCACAATACTTATACCTATTCTCTCTTATTTTACAAGGTTTACATAAAGAGGGAGAATGTCGGTAGCTGGAATTCTAGGCTGGAAAAGGAGCAAATATTAGAGACATATTCTACATAGCTCCAAAAGTATTGAAACTTCACGGAAGTTATTTCTAGAATATATATAAAATACTGAGTGCAAGAAGTACCATAGAGAGGCCACCCACCAGCCACGAGGGTGGGGGCGCGCCCTACCCCCTGGGCACGCCCCCCTGCCTCGTGGACCCCCTGGTGGCCCTCCGATACCCATCTTCTGCTATATGGAGTCTTTCGTCGAGACAAAAATCATAAGCAAGCTTTTGGGACGAGACTCCGCCGCCACAAGGTTGAACCTTGGCGGAACCAATCTAGGGCTTCGGTGGAGCTGTTCTACCGGGCAAACTTCCCTCAGGGAGGGGGAAATCATCACCATTGTCATCACCAACGATCCTCTTATCGGGAGGGGGTCAATCTCCATCAACATCTTCACCAGCACCATCTCATCTCAAACCCTAGTTCATCTCTTGTATCCAATCTTTGTATCCAAACCTCAGATTGGTACCTGTGGGGTGCTAGTAGTGTCGATTACTCCTTGTAGTTGATGCTAGTTAGTTTACTTGGTGGAAGAACATATGTTCAGATCCATTATGCATATTAATACCCCTCTAATTATGAACATGAATATGCTTTGTGAGTAGTTACGTTTGTTCCTGAGGACATGGGAGAAGTCTTGCTATAAGTAGTCATGTGAATTTGGTATTCGTTCGATATTTTGATAAGATGTATGTTGTCATCCCTCTAGTGGTGTCATGTGAACGTCGACAACATGACACTTCACCATTGTTTGGGCCTAGAGGGAGGCATTGGGAAGTAATAAGTAGATGATGGGTTGCTAGAGTGACAGAAGCTTAAACCCTAGTTTATGTGTTGCTTCGTAAGGGGCTGATTTGGATCCATATGTTTTATGCTATGGTTAGGTTTACCTTAATACTTCTGTTGTAGTTGCCGATGCTTGCAATGGGGGTTAATCATGTGGGATGCTTGTCCAAGTAAGGACATCACCCAAGCACCGGTCCACCCACATATCAAAATATCAAAGCACCGAAAGCGAATCATATGATCGTGAAGAAAACTAGCTTGACGATAATTCCCATGTGTCCTCAGGAGCTCTTTCCTTTGTATAAGAGTTCGTCTAGGCTTGTACTTTGCTACAAAAAGGATTGGGCCATCTTTCTGCACATTATTCACACTTGTTACTTGTTACTCATTACCAATTACCTTATCACAAAACTATATGTCACCGATAATTCCATTGCTTGCAGAGAATACCTTGCTAAAACCGCCTATCATTTCCTTCTGCTCCTCGTCGGGTTCGACACTCTTACTTATGGAAAGGACTATGATAGATCACCTATACTTGTGGGTCATCAAGACCCTTTTCTGGTGCTGTTGCCGGGGAGCAAAGCACCTTTGGTAGGTGGAATTTGGTAAGGAAAATTTTATATAGTGTGCTGAAATTTACTGTCACTTGTTACTATGGAAAGTAATCCTTTGAGGGGCTTGTTCGGGGTGTCTTCGCCCCGACCGGTAGAGCAAATAGTTTCTCCTCAACCTACTGGACCTACAGAAAATGAAAATGTTCACTTCGAAATTCCTTAAGGTATGGTAGAGAAACTGCTAGCTAATCCTTTTACATGAGATGGAACATTGCATCCCGACTTACACTTAATCTATGTGGATGAAGTTTGTGGATTATTTAAGCTTGCAGGTATGCCCGGTGATGTTATCAAGAAGAAGGTCTTCCCTTTATCTTTGAAGGGAGATGAATTGACATGGTATAGGCTATGTGATGATATGGGATCATGGGACTATAAGCGATTGAAATTGGAATTTCACCAGAAGTTTTATCCTATGCATCTTGTTCATCGTGATTGTAATTATATATATAATTTTTGGCCTGGCGAAGGAGAAACGATCGCTCAAGCTTGGGGGAGGCTTAAGTCAATGTTATATTCATGCCCCAATCATGATATCTCAAGAGAAATGATTATTCAAAATTTTTATGCTCGGCTTTCTGACAACAATCGCTCCATGCTCGATACTTGTTGTACTGGTTCCTTTATGATGAAGACTATTGAATTCAAATGGGATTTATTGGAGAGAACTAAACGCAACTCTGAAGATTGGGATCTCGACGAAGGTAAGGAGTCAGGTATAACACCTAAGTTTCATTGTGTTAAATCTTTTATGGATACTGATGTTTTCCGTAAATTTAGCACTAAATATGGACTTGACTCTGAGAAAGTAGC
The DNA here is from genome assembly GCF_002162155.2 of Triticum dicoccoides. Lineage (NCBI taxonomy): Eukaryota > Viridiplantae > Streptophyta > Magnoliopsida > Poales > Poaceae > Triticum > Triticum dicoccoides. Next base: position 68,349,232 of record NC_041386.1, read on the forward strand.
TTCTTTCTGTGAATCCTTTTCTACTCACTTTGATCTCCCTAAGGAGAAGTGGTTTAAATATAATCCTCCCATTGAAACAAATGTAGTTGCACCTATTAAAGTTGAAGAAAAAACTATCACTTATAATGATCCTATTGTTCCTACTGCTTATGTTGAGAAACCACCTTTCCCTGTTAGAATAAAGGATCATGCTAAAGCTTCAACTATGGTTCGTAAAATTAATATTAGAACTTATACACCTCCTGAGCAAGTTAAAGTTCAACCTAATATTGCTATTGTTAAAGATCTCTTGGCCGATAATATTGATGGGCATGTTGTTTATTTTTGTGATGAGACTACTAGAATTGCTAAACCTAGTGCTAAAGATAAACATAGACCTGTGGTAGGCATGCCTGATTTCTGTTAAAATAGGAGATCATTGTTATCATGGCTTGTGTGATATGGGTGCTAGTGCTAGTGCAATACCTATTTCCTTATACAAAGAAATTATGCATGATATTGCACCAGCTGAGATAGAAGATATTAATGTTACTATTAAGCTTGCTAATAGAGATACTATTTCACCAAGTGGGATTGTTAGAGACGTTGAAGTCTTGTATGGGAAGGCTAAATATCCTGCTGATTTCCTTGTTCTTGGTTCCCCTCAAGATAGCTTGTGTCCCATTATATTTGGTAGACCCTTATTGAATACTGTTAATGCTAAGATAGATTGCAAGAAGGATGTTGTTACTATTGGTTTGGATGATATGTCTCATGAGTTTAATTTTTTTAAATTTCGTAGACAACCCCGTGATGAAGAATTGCCTAGTAAAGATGAAATTATTGGTCTTGCTTCTATTGTTGTGCCCCCTAATGATCCTTTAGAACAATATTTGCTAGACCATGAGAATGATATGTTCATGAATGAAAGAAGGGAAATAGATGAAGTATTCTTTAAACAAGGACCCATTCTGAAACACAATTTGCCTGTTCAAATCCTAGGGGATCCTCCTCCACCCAAGGGTGATCCCGTGTTTGAGCTTAAACCATTACCTTATACCCTTAAATATGCTTATCTTGATGAAAAGAAGATATATCCTGTTATTATTAGTGCTAACCTTTCAGAGCAGGAGGAAGAGAAATTATTGAAATCCCTAAAGAAGCACTGTGCTGCTATTGGATATACTCTTGATGATCTTAAGGGCATTAGTCCCACTCTATGTCAACACAAAATAAATTTGGAGAAAGACGCCAAACCAGTTATTGATCACCAACGACGGCTGAATCCTAAGATGAAAGAAGTGGTAAGAAAGGAAATATTGAAGCTCCTTGAGGCAGGTATAATTTATCCCATTGCTGATAGTTAGTGGGTAAGTCATGTCCATTGTGTCCCTAAGAAGGGAGGTATTACTGTTGTTCCTAATGATAAAGATGAATTGATTCCGCAAAGAATTATTACAGGTTATAGGATGGTAATTGATTTCGGCAAATTAAATAAGGCTACTAAAAAAGATCATTACCCCTTACCTTTTATTTATCAAATGCTAGAAAGATTATCCAAACATACACATTTTTTCTTTCTAGATGGTTACTCTGGTTTCTCTCAAATACCTGTGATAGCTGATGATCAAGCAAAGACCACTTTTACTTGCCCTTTTGGTACTTTTACTTATAGACGTATGCCTTTTGGTTTATGTAATGCACCTGCTACCTTTCAAAGATGCATGATGGCTATATTTTCTGACTTTTGTGAAAAGATATGTGAGGTTTTCATGGACGATTTCTCCATTTATGGATCCTCTTTTGATGATTGCTTGAGCAACCTTGATCGAGTTTTGCAGAGATGTGAAGAAACTAATCTTGTTCTGAATTGGGAGAAATGCCACTTTATGGTTAAGGAAGGTATTGTATTGGGGCATAAAATTTCTGAAAGAGGCATTGAAGTTGATAAAGCTAAAGTTGATGCTATTGAAAAGATGCCATGTCCCATGGACATTAAAGGTATAAGAAGCTTCCTCGGTCACGCCAGTTTTTATAGGAGGTTCATTAAGGACTTCACAAAAATTTCTCGGCCTCTGACTAACCTATTACAAAAAGATATTCCTTCTGTCCTTGATGATGATTGCGTAGAAGCATTTGAATGAAATACTTAAGAAAGCATTTATTTCTGCACCTATTGTTCAGCCACCTGATTGGAATTTACCCTTTCAAATTATGTGTGATGCTAGTCATTATGCTGTAGGTGTTGTTCTAGGGCAAAGAGTTGATAAGAAATTAAATGTTATTCAATATGCTAGTAAAACCCTAGACAATGCCCAAATAAATTATGCTACTACTGAAAAAGAATTTTTAGCAGTTGTATTTTCTTGTGATAAGTTCAGACCTTATATTGTTGATTCTAAAGTAACTATTCACACTGATCATGTTGTTATTAAATATCTTATGGAAAAGAAAGATGCTAAACCTAGACTTATTAGATGGGTTCTCCTGCTACAAGAATTTGATTTGCATATTATTGATATAAAGGGAGCTGAGAACCCCATTGCAGACAACTTGTCTAGGTTAGAAAATGTTCTTGATGACCCACTACCTATTGATGATAGCTTTCTTGATGAACAATTAAATGTCATAAATGCTTCTCGAACTGCTTCATGGTATGCTGATTATGCTAATTACATTGTTGCTAAATGTATACCACCTAGTTTCACATACCAGCAAAAGAAAAAGTTCTTCTATGATTTGAGACATTACTTTTGGGATGACCCACATCTTTATAAAGAAGGAGTAGATGGTATTATTAGACGTTGTGTACCTGAGCATGAACAGGAACAGATCCTACGCAAGTGTCACTCCGAGGCTTATGGAGGACACCATGCTGGAGATAGAACTGCACATAAGGTATTGCAATCCGAGTTTTATTGGCCTACTCTCTTCAAGGATGCCCGTAGGTTTGTCTTGTCTTGTGATGAATGTCAAAGAATTGGTAATAATAGTAGACGTCAAGAAATGCCTATGAATTATTCACTTGTTATTGAACCATTTGATGTTTGGGGCTTTGATTATATGGGACATTTTCCTTCCTCTAACGGGTATACACATATTTTAGTCGCTGCTGATTACGTTACTAAGTGGGTAGAAGCTAGTCCAACTAGTAGTGCTGATCATAACACCTCTATTAAGATGCTTAAAGAAGTTATTTTCCCGAGGTTTGGAGTCCCTAGATATTTAATGACTGATGGTGGTTCACATTTTATTCATGGTGCCTTTCGTAAAATGCTTGCTAAGTATGACATTAATCATAGAATTGCATCTCCTTATCACCCACGGTCTAGTGGTCAAGTAGAATTGAGTAACAGAGAGCTCAAATTAATTTTGCAAAAAATTATTAATAGATCTAGAAAGAATTGGTCCAAGAAACTTGATGATGCATTATGGGCCTATAGAACTGCATATAAAAATCCTATGGGTATGTCTCCATATAAAATGGTTTATGGTAAAGCATGTCACTTACCTCTTGAATTAGAACACAAGGCATATTGGGCTATTAAAGAGCTCAACTATGACTTCAAACTTGCCGGTGAGAAGAGGTTATTTGACATTAGCTCACTTGATGAATGGAGAACCCAAGCCTATGAAAATGCCAAATTGTTTAAAGAAAAAGTTAAAAGATGGCATGACAAAAGGATACAAAAGCGTGAGTTTAATGTAGGTGATTATGTATTGCTATACAACTCTCACTTAAGATTTTTTGCAGGCAAACTTCTCTCTAAATGGGAAGGTCCTTACGTTATCGAGGAGGTATATCGTTCTGGTGCCATAAAAATCAACAACTTCGAAGGCACAAATCCGAGGGTGGCGAACGGTCAAAGAATCAAACATAATATCTCAGGTAATCCTATAAATGTTGAAACTAATATCATTGAAACCGTAACCCTGGAGGAATACATAAGGGACACTTTCCAGAACGTTTCAGACTCCGAAAAGGAATAGGTATGTGGTACGGTAAGTAAACCGACTCCGAAACAGCCCTAATGGCAATTTTTCTCCATTTTGGAATATTTAGAAAAATAAGAAGCAGACCGGAAAGGACACGAGGCTTCCACGAGGGTGGAGGGCATGCCCTACCCCCCTGGGCGCGCCCCCTATCTCGTGGGCACCTCGTGTGCTCTCCGGACTCCGTTTTCTTGCACGATACTTCTTTTGGCGGTAAAAATTCATTATGTAATCTCCCGAAGGTTTTGACCACTGTATCACGCAAATATCTCTCGTCTTTGTTTCGAGCTATTTTCTGCCAGGGTTGTCAAGGCCAAGCATCATGTCATCTCCCCCTCCTCCAACAATGAGGGTAACGATGCTTGGCTAATGACGATAGAGCTAAAGAGAGAAGAGCCTGGAGAGATCAACAAGAATGAAGGGATCAAGAAGGCCACGAAGGACCAAGTTCTAGCAGCAGAAGACATCCTTCAACTTGATCACAATCTTCTTACCCCAACTGAGATCGAAGCTTTCAAGATGATTGAGTTAGCTCGTATACAAAACAAGTATCTCACACGTGAAAATATTTTGTTGAAGGAGCATATCATCACACTCAAGGGCATTATCCGCAAGTTGGAAGACCTCCTACGCTTGATGTGCGACTATCCATCATCACCAACACCCTCTTCACCGACAAAGAAGGAGATATAAACACATGGGTATGGGCACTCCCCTCGGCAATTGCCAAGCTTGGGGGAGTGCCCCGGTATCGTATCACCATCACTTTTATGTTTATCGTTTTGCTTAGTTCGATCCTTTTGATAATATATTGATCTAGTATAATAAAGTTTTAGTATGATCTAGTTGTGAGTTTTGCTTTATGATCCTTCTATGTAATCGAGTTCGTGAGCTATATAACAAAGATTAGTGTTGAGTCAAGGGCTTGATTATTTTTCTATGATCTTGAGGTAATTGAATAAAATAAAAGAGAAGAAATAAAAAGAAACAAAGAGATCATATGGATCTTATGGAGAGTAATGAGCTCACATATAAATATTATGATGAATAAAGGTTGTTGAGAGTTGACAAACATAGTTTTGGTCATCGTTACAATTAATAGGAAGTAATAAAGAAAGAGAGGTTCACATATAAATATACTATCTTGGACATCTTTTATGATTGTGAGCACTCATTAAAGTATGGCATGCTAAGAGTTGACGTTGGACAAGGAAGACAACGTAATGGGTTATGTTTTCTTACATCAGAGAGAAAGTATATTGTCATGGATCATCCAACATGTTGAGCTTGCCTTTCCCTCTCATGCTAGCCAAGTTCTCTGCACCAAGTAGAAATACTACTTGTGCTTCCAAATATCCCTAAACCCAATTTTGCCATGAGAGTCCACCATATCTACCTATGGATTGGGTAAGATCCTTCAAGTAAGTTGTCATTGGTGCAAGCAATAAAAATTGCTCTCTAAATATGTATGACTTATTAGTGCGGAGAAAATAAGTTTATACGATCTTGTGATATGGAAGAAATAAAAGTGACGGACTGCATAATAAAGGTCCATATCACAAGTGGCAATATAAAGTGACGTTCTTTTGCATTAAGATTTTGTGCATCCAACCATAAAAGCGCATGACAACCTCTGCTTCCCTCTGTGAAGGGCCTATCTTTTACTTTTATCTTCTACCTTACATAAGAGTCATGGTGATCTTCACCTTTCCTTTTTACATTTTATCCTTTGGCAAGCACAATGTGTTGGAAAGATCCTGATATATATAGCTAATTGGATGTGAGTCTTCATGAACTATTATTGTTTACATTACCCTTGAGGTAAAACGTTGGGAGGCAAAACTATAAGCCCTTATCTTTCTCTGTGTCCGATTAAAACTTCATACCCATAAATATTGCGTGAGTGTCAGCAATTGTGAAAGACTAAAAGATGGTTGAGTATGTGGGCTTGCTAAAAAGCTCTTATATTGACTCTTTCCTATGTTATGATAAATTGCAATTGCCTCAATGACTGAGACTAGAGTTTGTTGGTTCTCAATGAAGTTTATGATTCATACTTGAAATTGTGATTGAATTGTTACTTTAGCATAAGAGATCATATGACAATATATATATATATATGTATATATATATACATCTGGGCTATTCTGTTACTAGTAACAGAATATTATTCTGTTACCCTTTTTGAACTGACGGTTTCAGGTGGTTGAATTGATGTTTTCGAAGCGGGTTGAACTGACGCTTTCAGTTGTTTTTAACACATCGTTTTCTTTAGTTCAAAAACTTTTTGTAATTTTTTTGTCGGAATGTGGCGTGTAATATATCGTTGGAAAGCTCTTGACAACCATATTTCAAGTATATTGAACGTTTTTGCAAAATCATTATGGTTTAAGAGCAGTTTTGAAAAAACCATTTTTTTAAAACCGAAAACGTGAATCGTATTTTGGACTCAATTTTCAAACGGTTTGTCGGAATTGAGCAAATAAGATGGCATTGGAAAGCTGGTCAAAATCCACATCTTCCATATATGTATTGTTTTTTCTAATTCTATGTGATTTAAAAGTAATTTGAAAAACGGTGAAATTCTGGGTGAAACGTATTTTCGCGATTTTTTGCAAACGGTTTGTTGGATTGACGCAAATGATACAGTGTTGGAAAGCTATGTAAAATGCGCAACTTTTTCATATAGAAATATTTTTCTAATTTCTTACGGTTTAAAAACGAATTCGAATACGGTCAAATTTGATTTTGAATGCGATTTTTTAAAAAGTATGTCGAAATATGGCAAATAATATACCATTGGATAGCTATCGAAAATGCGAAACTTAGTCATGTTGAACGTTTTCTCTAATTCGCGACCATTTAAGAGTAATTTTGAATACGGCATGACGGATCCTGCTGTTTTCTCGTGTGAAAAACAGTGTAGTCGTACTGATATATATGTATGTTTGTACTGAGCTATTTTTTGTAGAGTAATTTTGAATGGTTCCGAAAAAGGGTGCTTGTACTGATGCTTGCATGGGTTTGTACTAAGCATGTTTTCACTAACTAGACTTTGCTCTATTTTTTTGGTAATATTTTTCTCTTAAGTTTTCAACGGTTTACTGTATCGTCGCCCCTGTACTTGTATGTTTTGTATCATCGAACTGAATAATATTTTATTCAAAAAGAAAATGTGTTTGTTTTGTTTCCTTTTTTTAAGTCAACATTTTTTGACAACATTGTTCTGAACTTCTCTCATTTTACGACTTGTACTAAGGTACTTACTAAGCAGGATTTTCATGGGGTTTCTTTTTTTGCTTGAACTTTACAATTTGAATTTCTGCCATTTCTTTTATTCCGAACGGACCACTGTTTTAAACTCGTACTGAGGTACTTACTACACCCGAACTGGGGTGGCTGTCGCGACGCAAGGAAGATGTTGTGCGGCGGCGTGAGGTGAGACGTCGGCTGCGTACAGAGGATCACGTGGAAGCGCTACGTAGAGCGTGGTCTAGCGGCACGCTGGAGGGAGGACCATGGAGGGGCGGCACGCTCGAGGGAGGGGGTGCGGGGAGGCACGCTGGAGGGAGGGACTACGGGGCTGC
>NC_041386.1:68357331-68372270 GCF_002162155.2 Triticum dicoccoides
GGCAGCGCGCTGGAGGAGGAGTTGGGGATCGGGAGGTAGGTGGTGGGTTTGGTCGCCGTCGCTCCTATATAGGGCCGAAGGGTAATAGAATATTATTTTGTTACTAGTAACAGAATAGCCCTGTCCTATATATATATATATATATATATATATATATATATATATATATATATATATGTTGTTGTTCTAAGAATGATCACGATGCCCTCATGTTCGTATTTTATTTTTATCGACACCTCTATCTCTAAACATGTGGATATATTTTTCGATTTCGGCTTTCGCTTGAGGACAAGCGAGGTCTAAGCTTGGGGGAGTTGATACGTCCATTTTGCATCATGCTTTTATATCGATATTTATTGCATTATGGGCTGTTATTACACATCATGTCACAATACTTATGCCTATTCTCTCTTATTTTACAAGGTTTACATAAACAGGGAGAATGCCGACAGCTGGAATTCTGGGCTGGAAAAGGAGCAAATATTAGAGACCTATTCTGCATAACTCCAAAAGTCCTGAAACTTCACGGAAGTTATTTCCAGAATATATAAAAAACTAAGCGCAAGAAGTACCAGAGGGGGGCCACCCACCAGCCATGAGGCTGGGGGCGCGCCCTACCCCCCTGGGCGTGCCCCCTACCTCGTGGGACCCATGGTGACCCTCCGATGCCCATCTTCTGCTATATGGAGTCTTTCATCGAGAAAAAAATTATAAGCAAGCTTTCGGGACGAGACTCCGCCGCCATGAGGTGGAACCTTGGCGGAACCAATCTAGGGCTCCGGCGGAGCTATTCTATCGAGGAAACTTCCCTCAGGGAGGGGGAAATCATCACCATCGTCCATCACCATTGATCCTCTCATCGGGAGGGGGTCAATCTCCATCAACATCTTCACCAGCACCGTCTCATCTCAAACCCTAGTTCATCTCTTGTATCCAATCTTTGTATCCAAACCTCAGATTGGTACATGTGGGTTGCTAGTAGTGTCGATTACTCCTTGTAGTTGATGCTATTTGGTTTACTTGGTGGAAGATCATATGTTCAGATCCATTATGCATATGAATACCCCTCTGATTATGAACATGAATATGCTTTGTGATTAGTTACGTTTGTTCCTGGGGACATGGGAGAAGTCTTGCTATAAGTAGTCATGTGAATTTGGTATTCGTTCGATATTTTGATAAGATGTATGTTGTCATCCCTCTAGTGGTGTCATGTGAACGTCGACTACATGACACTTCACCATTGTTTGGGCCTAGAGGGAGGCATTGGGAAGTAACAAGTAGATGATGGGTTGCTAGTGTCAGGACCCCGACTCGATGTCACATCGATCTAGCAGGTAACACCTCATATCACTTTGCGGCCTCACGCACGGTATCCCCACGGGTGTCGTCTTACCTTCTCCCGGGACCGTTTGCGCCTTTTGGCTCACGTATATGATAGTGTCGCTAGCATCCATGTGATAAAGAGCCCGGGCTGACATGACTAGTCGTAAACCCAAAGTGGCACAGACTTACAGGGACAGGCATCCATGACCCAGCTTCGAACGTGTCGGTCATCAGCAAGTGGGTCCGGGCTGTAGCACTGGGCTAGCAGGACTCCGGTAAACCGGGCTGTAGCGGGCTAACAGGACTCCGGTACTCAAAGCGTGACATTTCCCCGAAGGGACAGACACAGGAACGAAGAAGGACACATGCCGGCCAGCCTAAGTGTTCCAGAGCAGTAGCAAGCTACCATGGCTCAGCGGTAACACTAGGAGACATTTCCCGGTAAGAGAGGCTACTAAAGATAAACAACTAGATAGTTAGATCCCACACATACCAAGCATTTCAATCATACACACAATATGCTCGATATGTGTAAACACAACGAAGCATCACAACATGACTCTACGACACAAGTACTTTATTTAAGTCTCAGGGAGCCATACATAGCATACACAAAGGTACGGGTCTCACGACCCCACATACAAGTCATACAGTCATACAAACCAGCAGCGGAAATAACTTGTCTGGGTACAGACAACTAGTAAAATAAAAGTGGCTTGGAAAGCCTAGCTATACTACGTGGTCCTTCACAAGCTCAGGGTCACCACCTGGGTCTTTAGCCTACTCGTTGATGTCAACGTCTACATAGAACCCATCAGAAGGGGTTGCAGCGTCTTCTGTAAAAAATGTAGATTATAGCAACATGAGTACAAAGGTACTCAGCAAGACTTACATCAGATCCTACATACATGCATAGTATCAAGAAGGGTTGGTGGAGTTATTGCAGCAAGCCAGCTTTGACTCTTGGCTAGGCTATCCTACGATACTCCAACTGAAATGGTTTTGCGCACACGAGTCCACTACTCACCACTTCAATACACTACCGAGGATCCGCCTCCGTCTTCCTACGGAAGAGCCATCCTCGGCACTCACACTTATCTTGAGGCTTTTAGTAGTTTCCATTTACTTGTCTATGAACTGTATAGGCAACCAAGTAGTCCTTTACCGCGGACGCGGCTATTCGATTAGATCATGTTAACCCTGCAGGGGGTACTTCTTCATACACGCTCTCACCACTTACCGTCGTTTACACGACATGTACTCGGCAACCTTCAAGCGGAAGCCCAACGTGGGTGTCGGCCACGACCTACCTAATCACCTAAGCCTCCAGTCCAGGTTTATCGCCTATTCAGGTTCCATCCGCAGGGAGTCCGGCCGAGGTTTCCCATACGGCCCCGAACGATGTGAACAAGGTTCCCGAGATACCTAACGGGTATTCGGTACACCCGGCCACGTACCTACCGCATCACAGCCCACCCCTACGGTCAGCGCTGTCCACGGCCTCCAGTAGGCTACAAACACCAGAAACTACTTGCAACTCCTGGACGGAGAACTAGGGTGAATAAGAAGCCGAGAGGGTCCATTGGTTTCGGGCCCAATGCATGGTAGTAGCTGATTCTTAAATCACACATACAGATCTCAGTGCTTAAGGTCGGCTTCAATGAAACAACCCACCATGTACTCCTACATGGCCTCTCATCGATACCTTTACCAAATCGTGTTCACCACACCACTCTCATTACTGACGTAATCATTTCACTCCAGCCCATCCCCCCGATGAACCAGACCTGACACGACTCTAAGCATAGCAGGCATAGCAAGGTAGGAACAACACATACATATGGCTCAATCAACTCCTACACATGCTAGTGGGTTTCATCTAGTTATTGTGGCAATGACAGGTCATGCAGAGGAAATGGGTTCAACTACCGTAGCACACAGCAGTTTGAATCGCGTTGTCTTAATGCAGTAAAAGAGAGCAGGAGCGAGAACATGGGATTGTATCGATATGATCAAACGGTTGGTTGCTTGCCTGATGGTTCGATGCACGGATACGGTTCTTCGTTAGGGTAATCACGGTACTCCTCGGGGACAGAACCTGTCGCAAAGGGCATCGATACACAAGCATCACCAAACAATGTGCAACAATATGATGCATGCATGAAACATGGCAATATGAGTGTATTGGGCTAATGCAACTAAAGCCAGAAGGGTTTGAACAAATTTGAATCAAAGATTCAAATTCCAAATTCAAATATGGCCTTTTTAAGTGCCTTTTCTTGTTCTGATTAAAACATCAATTTAACTTGTTGGATCATGCATGAAAATAGTACAGATGGATAGATTGGATTTTTCTGATCATTTTTCATATATAATTTGTCCAATTTGGAGTTACAGAATAAAAGTTATGAATTTTTGAAGTTTAAATAATATTCTGGAATTTCCTGATTTAAATTAAATCCAGAAAATTAATTACTGCGTCAGCCTGACGTCAGTGTGACGTCAGCAGGTCAACGGAACTGGTCCAGGTCAAACCTGACAGTGGGTCCCGCATGTCAGGGTGATTATTTTAATTAAAACTTAACTAAAACTAATCCTGTTTAATTAACAGGGCTGGGCCCCACCTGTCATTGACTCAGGGGAGTCAACCAGGGCCCACCCGTGGTCAAAGTCAAAGTCGGCTGCCGGCGTTTAGCCACCGGCGAGCCCGACGCGGCGGCGGAAGTGGTTTTGGTCATTTCGGCCACCAAACGGACCGCGGAGACCACCGGAGTGGAGCTGAGGCCAACCCGCAGCTCTTGGCGGAGCCCGTTGGGGTCGGGGTGGCCGGAGTCGACGGCGGCGAGCTCGGCTGCGGCCGCCGGGGTTCGGTCGTGCACGGGAACGGTGCTGGAGCTCGAAGTCGAGCAAAGCGAGGCGCTAGGGATGCTCTACGGGGTCTTGCGAACTCGTTGGACTCGCCGGGGTGACCAAATGGTCACCGGAGCTGCGTCGACGGCGAGCTCGGCGACGGCGGAGGTTCGGCCGTGGTGGGGAGGTGGCTACGGTGAGGGAACGAGGGGAAGGAGAGGGGGAAACGGTGGCGTAGCTCACCGCGGTTGCAGTGGGCGTCGAAGCGGGCTCGGGGACGCGCTGGAGACGGCGAATCGACGGCGACGGTGGTCGGAGCCCGAAGAGGGGAACGGCGACGTGGCGGCGATGCAGGGCTTCCGGGGAGCTGTGGAGCGGTGGGGAGGAAGAGGGAGTCGAGGCGAAGCTCCTGAGCTAGTCGGGGGAGCGAGGGGTGGCCGGAGACGGTGGCTATGGCGAACGGCGGCGACGGTGGTGTTCGGCCGTGTGAGAGGGGAAGCGAGAGAGAGGAGAGGAGAGCCGGGGGAGAGGCGTGGCGTCGTCCAGGGCGTCGAGCGAGGAGGGGAGGCCAGGCAAGCAGGCGAGCAGGTGGCGTGGCGCGGTGGCGCGCGCGCGCGCCGGCCACACTCCCCTCCCTCTGTCGGGACGAAGACGACAGAGGAGGGAGGTGGGCTGGGCCGGCTGCCGGCTGGGCCAGCCAGCTGGCTGGGCCGCACAGTGGAGGAGCCCAGGTAAGCTCCTCCTGTTATATATTTTCTGTTTTTTAATTTTTGACATTTGTTTTGATTTAAAAAATATATTAAATCATTTATTTAACTTATGCCAATTTTTGCAGGAGCTATTTATATTATTCCAGAGCTCTTTTATAATTGGCATAATATTTGGGCATATATTAATATATATAATTAATATATTTCCAATGCAAATATTTATGCATTAATTCCAAATGCCCAAAATAAATGTCCATGAGCCACTAAAAATATTGGTTTGATTTTTATCTCTGTCCAATATTTTCAGAGAGCAACATGAGCATTTTCTTGGACCCTTTTGGAGAAATTTTTATTTGGGTCATTTTCAAAATGGTTCTGAGGGTTTCACAGATCCCCATTTCAAGTTTCTGATGAAAGAGTAAACATGATGCAACACTCTAATGCATGACTAGCTAGGGTGTGACAACTCACCCCCACTCAAAAGAATCTCGTCCCGAGATTTGGGTTCCTCCGGGAAGAAGGCGGGATACTCGAGTCGAAGACGTTCCTCCCTTTCCCAAGTTGCTTCATCCTCGGAATGGTGCGACCATTGAACCTTGAGAAACTTGATATTATGACGTCGCGTGGTACATTCGGCTTGATCGAGGATACGGATGGGGTACTCTCGATATGTAAGATCATCTTGGAGATCAAGCGTTTCGTGGTCCACTTCACGGATAGGATCCGAGAAGCAACGCCTGAGTTGAGAAACGTGGAAGACATCGTGAACTCTGGAGAGGTGCGGAGGTAGTTCCAACTGGTAGGCAACTTCTCCTCGTTTGGCAAGAATGCGAAAAGGTCCAATGTAACGAGGAGCCAATTTGCCTTTGATACCGAAACGATGGGTTCCCTTCAGAGGGGTGACCCGAAGATAAGCCTTCTCGTCAACCTCGAAGGTCATAGCCTTATGTTTTCGGTCATATTGACTCTTTTGACGGGATTGGGCTGTTTTCAACTTTTCACGAACGATACGAACTTGTTCTTCTGCTTCCTGAATCATATCCGGGCCAAAGAATTGTCTTTCCCCGGTCTCTGACCAGTTAAGGGGTGTTCGACATCGTCGTCCATAGAGAACTTCAAAAGGGGCTTTACCCAAGCTAGATTGATAGCTGTTGTTGTAAGCGAATTCGACAAATGGAAGGCACTTCTCCCAGTCCATTCCGAATGAGATAACAGAGGCTCGAAGCATGTCTTCTAGAATTTGGTTGACGCGTTCCACTTGACCGCTCGACTGAGGGTGGAAAGCGGTGCTAAAGGAAAGACGGGTTCCCATAGCATTTTGGAAACTTTCCCAAAATCGAGAGGTGAAAAGACTTCCTCGATCCGAGTTAATTTCCAAAGGAACACCATGGAGAGACACTATTCGGGAGATGTACAAATCTGCCAGCTGACTAGCGGTTATACTCTCACGAACAGGTAAGAAGTGGGCTACTTTGGAAAGACGATCGACCACGACGAAAATAGCATTATTCCCTCTCTTGGTCCTGGGAAACCCGGTAATGAAATCCATACCAATTTTATCCCATTTCCATTCAGGAATAGCTAAGGGTTGAAGGGTGCCAGCAGGCCGTTGATGCTCTGCTTTTACACGACGACAGACGTCGCAATTTGCAATATACTGAGCAATTTCTCTCTTCATCCTAGTCCACCAGAACCTCTGGCGTAGGTCCTGATACATTTTAGTACTACCGTGATGAATGGTGAGAGGAGATTCATGAGCTTCCTTAAGGATCAATCGCCTCAGGTTGCGCACTTTGGGAACTACTAGTCGATTCCCGAAGTATACGACTCCTTGATCATTAATGGAGAAACAATCCGCAATTCCTTTCTGAATGTTCCTCTTGATGCGGGAGATTCCCGGATCTACCTTCTGTGCTTTGATAATTTGATCCGTAAGGGTAGGTTTTGCCACCAAGGTGGAAAGAAAACCTTGAGGAACAATGTGAAGGTTAAGCTTCCGAAATTCCTCATGGAGAAGCGGTTGACTTTGTTGTAACATCAGGTTGTTACAATAAGATTTACGACTTAGCGCATCAGCCATCACGTTGGCTTTCCCTGGGGTGTAGGTTATTCCTAAGTCGAAGTCAGTGATCAATTCAACCCAACGTCTCTGCCTGAGATTCAAATCCGGTTGGGTGAAAATATACTTCAGACTTTGGTGATCAGTGAATATTTCGCAACGATTACCGAGGAGGTAATGTCGCCAGGTCTTAAGTGCATAAACTACGGCTGCAAGTTCTAGATCATGAGTAGGATAATTCTCCTCATGTGGGTGCAATTGTCGTGAAGCGTAGGCAATTACGTGTCGATCTTGCATGAGAATGCAACCTAGTCCTTGTCGCGAGGCGTCGCAGTAGATAACAAAGTCCTTAGAGAAGTCTGGCGGTACCAGTACGGGAGCAGAAGTCAGGCGTCTTTTCAGTTCCTGAAAGCTGTGCTCACATTGTGGAGTCCATTCGAACTTCTTATCTTTCTTGAGGAGTTCGGTTAGAGGTTTGGCAACCTTGGAGAAGTTCTCGACAAAACGACGACAATAGCTCGCTAAGCCTAGAAAACTCCGAACTTGCTTGACCGATTCGGGTGGAGTCCAGTTAAGGACGGCTTGAACTCGCTCGGGGTTAACAGCAATACCTTTACCAGATATTACATGACCCAGATAGGTCACTTCTGACAACCAGAATTCACATTTAGAAAATTTGGCATAAAGGCGATGCTCTCGAAGTTTCTGCAACACTAGCCTTAGATGTTCGGCATGTTCTTCCTCGTTCTTGGAGTAGATGAGTATATCATCGAGGTAAACCACGACGAATTTATCCAAATACTCCATGAAGATTGAATTCATTAACCGAGAAAAGGTGGCTGGAGCGTTGGTTAATCCGAAGGACATGACGGTGTACTCGTATTGGCCGTAACGAGTAACAAAGGCCGTTTTAGGAATGTCCCCGTTTCTGATTTTGATTTGATGGTAGCCCAACCTCAAATCCATCTTGGAGAAGACTGAGGATCTAGCGAGCTGATCGTACAGGTCGTTGATCCTGGGAAGCGGATATTTGTTCTTGATTGTGACCAAATTAACAGGTCGGTAATCTACAACCATCCGGTCCGTACCATCCTTTTTCTTTACGAATAGGACGGGGCAAGCCCACGGAGATGAACTAGGGCGGATGAAACCCTTTTTCAAGGACTCATTGAGTTGTTTCTTAAGCTCGGCTAGTTCTAGTGGTGCCATCTTATAAGGTCTTCTAGCAATCGGAACGGTTCCTGGAATGAGGTCTATTACAAACTCAACATCCCTGTCAGGTGGAACACCTGGCAATTCCTCTAGAAAGACATCCGGGAAGTCACGGACTACCGGAACGTCCTCAAGGTCTGGCAAAGGGCTGGCGTTAAGAGAATATAATTGTCGCTTGGCTATTCGGGTCAAGACATGGACTATCTTCCCCGAAGGATGGGTGAGTTGAACAGTCCTAGAGAAGCAATCAATTTGGGCATGATGAGCTGACATCCAGTCCATACCGAGAATGATATTAATATCTGAAGATTTAAGGGCTATCAAAGACGCGAGGAAAACAAGTCTGTCGACTTGGATTTCATTTCCATAACTTACCCTAGAGGTCTGCCATCTAGATCCAGGGGTAGAGATTTCCATAGTGGAAGGCATGTCACAGAATGCAACGTTATGCAAACGAGCATAACTTTCGGATATAAAAGAATGAGAGGCTCCTGTATCGAAAAGAACAGATGCCGGGTGGCAGTTAACAAGAAGCGTACCGAGAACGACGTTGGGATCCTCTTGAGCTTCTTCGGCAGAGACACAGTTGACATGGCCACGTGAAGCGGTGACCGGTTTAGCATGAAACACTTTCCCTGTCGGCTTGCCACGGCCAACAGCTTTAGCAGATTGATTTGGGTTGGTCTGGGGGCATTCACGCATATAGTGGCCAGATTCCCCACACTTGAAACAAGTCACGGAACTGGTACATGGAGGAGCATTGTTAGTTGGACCCCCATAGGACTTGGTTGGAGCAGACTGTTGTACAGGGCGAGGTGCCTGGAAAGATGGCCTCGGTGTAAACCTGGGTGGCAGGGCGGTGTTGGGCACCCACACGCGGCGCTTCTGAGGACCAGCACCGGATGAGGAACCCGTGTCACGTCCATGCTTGCGTGTTGCGTCATAGTCAGTCTGACCAGTTTCAGCACTGATGGCTTTGTTGACAAGTTTCGAAAAAGATGTGCACTCATGCAGACGGAGGTCGCGGCGAAGCTCAGGACTAAGGCCCTTACGGAACCTTGCTTGCTTCTTGGCGTCAGTAGAAACTTCCTCAGTTGCATATCGGGCGAGATTACCAAACTCCCTGCTATAGGCATCCACAGAAAGTCGGCCTTGGGTGAAACTGCAAAATTCTTCACGTTTACGGTCCATGAGACCCTCCGGAATGTGATGTTCACGGAAAGCCTCGCTGAATTCAGCCCAAGTTGTGACATGGCCCGCTGGGCGCATAGCTCCATAATTCTCCCACCATAGACTGGCGGGGCCTTCAAGATGATATGCAACAAAGGTGACCTTGTCAGCCTCCGCTACCAGCGCGGAACGCAGTTTGTGAGAGATACTGCGAAGCCAGTCATCAGCGTCGAGAGGCTCGACGGAGTGGTGGAACGTGGGTGGATGCAATTTGATAAAATCACTGAGTGACACCACGTTAGCCCTCTGATGGTGTGCTGTATTCTGTTCAATACGCTCCAACAAACGGTTTGTCTCCCGCTTGTTTCTCTCAGCTTCCATCATAACCTCGGCTAGTGAAGGAGGATGAGGCAGATTTGCATCCCTGGCTTCACTGCCTTCGGCCTGCTCTTGGGAAGCAGGGTTAGCGCGCGTGTTGACCATCCTAGGAAATCAAGACAATGTTTTAGTCAGGATGGTAAAATTCCGACATAGGATACATAATGTAAGGAATAACTCGGAATGCAGGATGATCATCCGTATGACATGGTAGATACAAAAACTGCTTCTTTTATTCCATCGTCATACACACCATACAGGGTTTAGTACAAGACCAAACATAGTACTATTACGGTGAAAAGAGGATTACATCTCATCGGAGGCATTCCAAGCTCCTATACATTATTTTTCTACATCTCCGGAAAGAGTACAACTAGGTCATATCCCACGAGTTACGCGGGGCGATAGACGACACAGCTAGTGCAAACTAGTGATACCACCACTAACTCAGACCGATCCGTAATAGTCCTCGTAGAAGTCACCTCCATAGCCTGGAAGCTCAACATGTTCATCCGGAAACAGACGGTCTCGCGGAGCTTGTGGACCATAGGGGCTAGGATGAGGCCTTGGACCAACAAACGGTGGCCTGCGGGGACCGCGAGGTGGGGTGATGCCTCCTACATCACGCCAAACCATCACGTCTGGCAGAGCAGATCTCACAGGATAGAGATCGCGCATATCTGAATATCCAGCTTGCACCGCCGGTGCGAACCGAGTCAAAGTGGCCCAGTGGTCAGCACGGGTATTGAAGAGCTCTAACCTTAAGGCCCGATTTTCACGGTCCTTATCCTCGAGCATCTCAGCAGTGGTGCGAGTTCGTGAATCCTCCTGAGTGGGGTCAGCATAGATAGCCTGGAGATACCCTTGCGCTCCCGGAAGTGATCCTGGCATATACCGGAAATCAGAGTCCCGAAATAACCCAGATCTGACTCGCATAATGGTCATCATAGAGTAGGCGGCGTCCTGCACAGCCATCTCAATAGTAACCCCGAGTCCATAGGAGCAGTGAAGAGGCTCGGTGGATCCAGGATAAGATGGAAATATCCTGACAGTGCAGAGATACTGGCTTTGATTAAAATCTCGGAATTGCTCTTCGACCGTGTACTCGGGATACCAGCGGTATCCAGCCTCAGTCATTACCCTGACCAACTTAGCAGTATGGCCGGGTACATCTAGGCATCGAGTCAGGCGAACCACTTGATTGAGGTCGCGAGTGGCCATCTGAAAGCACAATCATAATGCAAAGGCATTAGAATTTCTAGCAAAATTTCGGCAGCATATCAGCTGTAAATGCTCAAAAAGGATTTGAGACATTTGACAAAGGATTTCGTACCCACTCATCATCATCATATCAAAGTTCTGAAACCATTCTGGCAACATAATGTGGTAGTAGAACTGAACTAGGCTGGTAACCATCAAACTTATAAGGTACTACTGATTAGTAACTCGTGATCCTGATAGAGAGAACAGATCCTAATTCCTTAACCCCCGGTGGAAGAATGGACTGACTCAGATCAGAAAGTCATAAGGTATAAGGAGTAAAAAGAGCCTTACGTTCCATCCCACAAACAATTCCCCTACATATAACTAAAGAATTTCTAGACTCAACATCGACCAGTTTGGCTTGGAGAACCTACAGGCAGTCCGGCTCTGATGCCAACGCTGTCAGGACCCCGACTCGATGTCACATCGATCTAGCAGGTAACACCTCATATCACTTTGCGGCCTCACGCACGGTATCCCCACGGGTGTCGTCTTACCTTCTCCCGGGACCGTTTGCGCCTTTTGGCTCACGTATATGATAGTGTCGCTAGCATCCATGTGATAAAGAGCCCGGGCTGACATGACTAGTCGTAAACCCAAAGTGGCACAGACTTACAGGGACAGGCATCCATGACCCAGCTTCGAACGTGTCGGTCATCAGCAAGTGGGTCCGGGCTGTAGCACTGGGCTAGCAGGACTCCGGTAAACTGGGCTGTAGCGGGCTAACAGGACTCCGGTACTCAAAGCGTGAC
The DNA here is from genome assembly GCF_002162155.2 of Triticum dicoccoides. Taxonomy (NCBI): domain Eukaryota; kingdom Viridiplantae; phylum Streptophyta; class Magnoliopsida; order Poales; family Poaceae; genus Triticum; species Triticum dicoccoides. The sequence continues at coordinate 68,369,052 of NC_041386.1, forward strand.
ATTTCCCCGAAGGGACAGACACAGGAACGAAGAAGGACACATGCCGGCCAGCCTAAGTGTTCCAGAGCAGTAGCAAGCTACCATGGCTCAGCGGTAACACTAGGAGACATTTCCCAGTAAGAGAGGCTACTAAAGATAAACAACTAGATAGTCAGATCCCACACATACCAAGCATTTCAATCATACACACAATATGCTCGATATGTGTAAACACAACGAAGCATCACAACATGACTCTACGACACAAGTACTTTATTTAAGGCTCAGGGAGCCATACATAGCATACACAAAGGTACGGGTCTCATGACCCCACATACAAGTCATACAGTCATACAAACCAGCAGCGGAAATAACTTGTCTGGGTACAGACAACTAGTAAAATAAAAGTGGCTTGGAAAGCCTAGCTATACTATGTGGTCCTTCACAAGCTCAGGGTCACCACCTGGGTCTTTAGCCTACTCGTTGATGTCAACGTCTACATAGAACCCATCAGAAGGGGTTGCAGCGTCTTCTGTAAAAAATGTAGATTATAGCAACATGAGTACAAAGGTACTCAGCAAGACTTACATCAGATCCTACATACATGCATAGTATGAAGAAGGGTTGGTGGAGTGCAGCAAGCCAGCTTTGACTCTTGGCTAGGCTATCCTACGATACTCCAACTGAAATGGTTTTGCGCACACGAGTCCACTACTCACCACTTCAATACACTACCGAGGATCCGCCTCCGTCTTCCTACGGAAGAGCCATCCTCGGCACTCACACTTATCTTGAGGCTTTTAGTAGTTTCCATTTACTTGTCTATGAACTGTATAGGCAACCAAGTAGTCCTTTACCGCGGACGCGGCTATTCGAATAGATCATGTTAACCCTGCAGGGGGTACTTCTTCATACACGCTCTCACCACTTACCGTCGTTTACACGACATGTACTCGGCAACCTTCAAGCGGAAGCCCAACGTGGGTGTCGGCCACGACCTACCTAATCACCTAAGCCTCCAGTCCAGGTTTATCGCCTATTCAGGTTCCATCCGCACGGAGTCCGGCCGAGGTTTCCCATACGGCCCCGAACGATGTGAACAGGGTTCCCGAGATACCTAACGGGTATTCGGTACACCCGGCCACGTACCTACCGCATCACAGCCCACCCCTACGGTCAGCGCTGTCCACGGCCTCCAGTAGGCTACAAACACCAGAAACTACTTGCAACTCCTGGACGGAGAACTAGGGTGAATAAGAAGCCGAGAGGGTCCATTGGTTTCGGGCCCAATGCATGGTAGTAGCTGATTCTTAAATCACACATACAGATCTCAGTGCTTAAGGTCGGCTTCAATGAAACAACCCACCATGTACTCCTACATGGCCTCTCATCGATACCTTTACCAAATCGTGTTCACCACACCACTCTCATTACTGACGTAATCATTTCACTCCAGCCCATCCCCCCGATGAACCAGACCTGACACGACTCTAAGCATAGCAGGCATAGCAAGGTAGGAACAACACATACATATGGCTCAATCAACTCCTACACATGCTAGTGGGTTTCATCTAGTTATTGTGGCAATGACAGGTCATGCAGAGGAAATGGGTTCAACTACCGTAGCACACAGCAGTTTGAATCGCGTTGTCTTAATGCAGTAAAAGAGAGCAGGAGCGAGAACATGGGATTGTATCGATATGATCAAACGGTTGGTTGCTTGCCTGATGGTTCGATGCACGGATACGGTTCTTCGTTAGGGTAATCACGGTACTCCTCGGGGACAGAACCTGTCGCAAAGGGCATCGATACACAAGCATCACCAAACAATGTGCAACAATATGATGCATGCATGAAACATGGCAATATGAGTGTATTGGGCTAATGCAACTAAAGCCAGAAGGGTTTGAACAAATTTGAATCAAAGATTCAAATTCCAAATTCAAATATGGCCTTTTTAAGTGCCTTTTCTTGTTCTGATTAAAACATCAATTTAACTTGTTGGATCATGCATGAAAATAGTACAGATGGATAGATTGGATTTTTCTGATCATTTTCATATATAATTTGTCCAATTTGGAGTTACAGAATAAAAGTTATGAATTTTTGAAGTTTAAATAATATTTTGGAATTTCCTGATTTAAATTAAATCCAGAAAATTAATTACTGCGTCAGCCTGACGTCAGTGTGACGTCAGCAGGTCAACGGAACTGGTCCAGGTCAAACCTGACAGTGGGTCCCGCATGTCAGGGTGATTATTTTAATTAAAACTTAATTAAAACTAATCCTGTTTAATTAACAGGGCTGGGCCCCACCTGTCATTGACTCAGGGGAGTCAACCAGGGCCCACCCGTGGTCAAAGTCAAAGTCGGCTCCCGGCGTTTAGCCGCCGGCGAGCCCGACGCGGCGGCGAAAGTGGTTTTGGTCATTTCGGCCACCAAACGGACCGCGGAGACCACCGGAGTGGAGCTGAGGCCAACCCGCAGCTCTTGGCGGAGCCCGTTGGGGTCGGGGTGGCCGGAGTCGACGGCGGCGAGCTCGGCTGCGGCCGCCGGGGTTCAGTCGTGCACGGGAACGGTGCTGGAGCTCGAAGTCAAGCAAAGCGAGGCGCTAGGGATGCTCTACGGGGTCTTGCGAACTCGTTGGACTCGCCGGGGTGACCAAATGGTCACCGGAGCTACGTCGACGGCGAGCTCGGCGACGGCGGAGGTTCGGCCGTGGTGGGGAGGTGGCTACGGTGAGGGAACGAGGGGAAGGAGAGGGGGAAACGGTGGCGTAGCTCACCGCGGTTGCAGTGGGCGTCGAAGTGGGCTCGGGGACGCGCTGGAGACGGCGAATCGACGGCGACGGTGGTCGGAGCCCGAAGAGGGGAACGGCGACGTGGTGGCGATGCAGGGCTTCCGGGGAGCTGTGGAGCGGTGGGGAGGAAGAGGGAGTCGAGGCGGAGCTCCTGAGCTAGTCGGGGGAGCGAGGGGTGGTCGGAGACGGTGGCTATGGCGAACGGCGGCGACGGTGGTGTTCGGCCGTGTGAGAGGGGGAGCGAGAGAGAGGAGAGGAGAGTCGGGGGAGAGTGAGAGAGAGCAGGGGGGAGGGCGTGGCGTCGTCCAGGGCGTCGAGCGAGGAGGGGAGGCCAGGCAAGCAGGCGAGCAGGTGGCGTGGCGCGGTGGCGCGCGCGCGCGCCGGCCACACTCCCCTCCCTCTGTCGGGACGAAGACGACAGAGGAGGGAGGTGGGCTGGGC
>NC_041386.1:68372548-68407247 GCF_002162155.2 Triticum dicoccoides
GGCTGCTGGCTGGGCCAGCCAGCTGGCTGGGCCGCACAGTGGAGGAGCCCAGGTAAGCTCCTCCTGTTATATATTTTCTCTTTTTTTTAATTTCTGACATTTGTTTGATTTAAATAATATATTAAATCATTTATTTAACTTATGCCAATTTTTGCAGGAGCTATTTATATTATTCCAGAGCTCTTTTATAATTGGCATAATATTTGGGCATATATTAATATATATAATTAATATGTTTCCAATGCAAATATTTATGCATTTATTCCAAATGCCCAAAATAAATGTCCATGAGCCACTAAAAATATTGGTTTGATTTTTATCTCTGTCCAATATTTTCAGAGAGCAACATGAGCATTTTCTTGGACCCTTTTGGAGAAATTTTTATTTGGGTCATTTTCAAAATGGTTCTGAGGGTTTCACAGATCCCCATTTCAAGTTTCTGATGAAAGAGTAAACATGATGCAACACTCTAATGCATGACTAGCTAGGGTGTGACAGCTAGAGTGACAGAAGCTTAAACCCTAGTTTATGTGTTGCTTTGTAAGGGGCTGATTTGGATCCATATGTTTCATGCTATGGTTAGGTTTACCTTAATACTTCTGTTGTAGTTGCGGATGCTTGCAATGGGGGTTAATCATAAGTGGGATGCTTGTCCAATTAAGGACAGCACCCAAGCACCGGTCCACCAACATATCAAATTATCAAAGTACCGAACGCGAATCATATGATCGTGATGAAAACTAGCTTGACGATAATTTCCATGTGTCCTCGGGAGGGCTTTCCTACATATAAGAGTTTGTCCAGGCTTGTCCTTTGCTACAAAAAGCATTGGGCCATCTTTCTGCACTTTATTCACACTTGTTACTTGTTACTCGTTAGCAATTATTGCCTTATCACAAAACTATCTGTTACCGATAATTTCAGTGTTTGCAGAGAATACCTTGATGAAAACCGCTTATCATTTCCTTCTGCTCCTCGTCGGGTTCGACACGCTTACTTGTCGAAAGGACTACGATAGATCCCCTATACTTGTGGGTCATCAGTACCGTGCCGACAGCGATCACATCGACTTTGGAACCATTTCCCAAGCGCATCATCACCTCGTCCTTAGCCAATCTTCGCTTAATCCGTAGCCATGTTTCGAGTTACAAATATTAGCAACAAAACCAGTATCAAATACCCAGGCGCTACTGCGAGCATTAGTAACGTACACATCAATAACATGTATATCAAATATACCTTTCACTTTGCCATCCTTCTTATCCGCCAAATACTTGGGGCAGTTCCGCTTCTAGTGACCAGTCCATTTGTCGTAGAAGCACTCGGTGTCGGTGTCAAAACCGGTGGACCTCTGGTAGGGGGTCCCGAACTATGCGTCTAAGGCGGATGGTAACAGGAGGCAGGGGACACAATGTTTTACCCAGGTTCGGGCCCTCTTGATGGAGGTAAAACCCTACGTCCTGCTCGATTTATTCTTGATGATATGGGTATTACAAGAGTTGATCTACCACAAGATCAGAGAGGCTAGACCCTAGAAGCTAGCCTATGGTATGATTGTATGTTGTCCTACAGACTAAAACCCTCCGGTTTATATAGACACCGGAGGGGGCTAGGGTTACACAAGGTCGGTTACAAAGGAGGAGATATACATATCCGTATTGCCTAGCTTGCCTTCCACGCCAAGTAGAGTCCCATCCGGACACAAGACAAAGTCTTCAATCCTGTATCTTCATAGTCTAATAGTCCGGCCAATGGAGATAGTCCGGCGATCCGGAGACCCCCTAGTCCAGGACTCCCACAGTAGCCCTTGAACTAGGCTTTCAATGACGATGAGTCCGGCGCGCAGTATTGTCTTCGGCATTGCAAGGCGGGTTCCTCCTCCGAATATACCACGGAAGAATTTGAATATAAGGATAGTGTCCGACCCTGCCAAATAAGTTCCACATACCACCGTAGAGAGAATAATATTTTCACAAATCCAATTTGCTGACTTGTTTCGGCAACACGACATTACGTCACGGCCCGGTGATTATTCGAACCGTTTCCTTTAACTAGCCACGCACATAACGCGAGGCAGTTTTTTGACACGTCTTGTCAAAGCACAGATCGTGCCCCCCTAATTACGGGATTCTCATCAATACGGTCGTGGGTAACCCAACCGTGTCTAGGACTCCTAGATTATAGGCAAGTCTCAAACGGCTATGGAGAGGACGCTAGATATTCACCCTCTTTATAAAGGGACAAGGCTTTTACTTTTTTTCCTCCCATGCTCAATCGAATCCTTACCCCGCCTTGAGTTCTAACACCCAAAGCCCAGGTCAGGTGCTTCGGACCTTCAATCATGTCCGGATCTAGCCTTCAAGGCCGGTGGATGCCCTCCTCCATTACGGAAGAGGATATGAAGAAGTTGAGGGAGGCTAGATACCTGACCGCCGAGGTTTCACATCGGCTGCCTGCCCGAGGGCAGGTCGTCCCTACTCCTGAACCCAACGAGAACGTTGTGTTCATCTCCCACTTCCTCCGAGGTCTAGGCCTCACCCTGGATCCCTTTGTTAGGGGTTTAATGTTCTATTACGGGCTAGATTTCCACGATCTAGCCCCGGACTCCTTTCTCCACATCTCGACATTCATTGTCGTGTGTGAGGCCTTCCTCCGCATTACCCCTCACTTCGGCCTGTGGCTCAAGACCTTTGACGTGAAGCCGAAGATGGTCGAGGGGCAGTACGCAGCGTGCGGAGGCGCATTAATAAGCAAGATAGCAGGAGCTCCATGGCCCAAAGGTTCCTTTCGAGAGGTGTCTGGATTATGGAAATAGGAGTGGTTTTACATCACAGCTCCCAGAAGTGCCAAGTGGGTGGCTGCCCCTGCTTTCCGCTCGGGCCCTCCTCCACAACTGATGTCATGGATTAGCAGAGGACCGAGCTAGGGTCCAGCCAAGGACGTGCCTATACTGCAGAGCCGCATTCGCGATATCTTCGAAGGAGATTTCAGTCTGGTTATAGTGGCACAAGTCATGCTGGTTCGTCGAGTCCAGCCTTGCAAACGTCGGCCCCTCCGCATGTGGGAGTTCAACCCAGAAGGGCCGCGTACTATTCAGTATTTCCTTGGCCTGACACATGAGGAGATGTACAAATCATTCTTCGGACCCCAAATAGAGTGTCCGGATACTACCGAGGACGTGGGCCTGAGCAGCAACCGTACCACCGACCAAGTAAGTAATCCTTTAGCCGAACACACCGTCTTTTATTTACCATGACGTCATTTTGAGAAGTCGCTCTTTGACCAGGACTGGATAACAAAGGCGAAGATGATTCGGTGTTCAACCCCCCTTCCTGAGGGTTTGGAGAATCCGGTACTGGAAAAGATGCTCGAGCTAGCACCCTGCCTGGAGCCCTCAAAGGAAGATAAAGGGGGGAATAATGAGGTCGAAAGTGGGCCCCCATCGCTACCAATTCCAACTGAGGGAATGAGCACCTCCGTGAAGGAGGATAACCAAGGAGAAGAATCCGACCTTCTCTCACTTCGGGGAAGGAAGAGGACTGCCTCTGAAGATCCGGAAACCGAGGCTTCCAAACGGGAGAAGAAGTCTCCACTAGAGGGTCCTACCTTGGAGGGTGCTTTTGCCGCACAAAGTCCGCGCGAGGATCAGCCCTCCAACGAGCTGTAAGTAATCAGAAAGTACTTTAATAGTGGAGATATACTACCTTACCTCTGAGGAAAATAACCAAAGCGTTTATCTTGCAGTTCGGATCTTAGCCCTTCTAAGCAGAGCTCGTCTTCAGGGGATCTTCTTCCGGAGATGATGGAGAGGAAAACGCCTCCCCCGGACTCCCCGGCTCAAGAAGTGGGCGACCTTGAAGTGTCGTCGCGGGGGGCCTCTCCGGATCCGGTGAAGCCAGAAGATAATCCTATAGTCACCCGAAGTCCCCAGCGTCCGGCTCTTGAAGAGAGCAAACAAAAGAGTCCGGCACCACCTGGTATGCGGTCAGATGTACTGAGGGAGCTGTTGGAGCGAGCGGCCATCTCAGAAGAACACCGTACGTTGATGGGTACAGTGATGGAAAGAATTTCATCCATCAAAAGTGGATTGCATGGAGCCTTTATGAGTCTACTGACGGGCTTTGAGGTACATGAAATGATATACTTTTTGATAGTACCGCACATTTTTAGGTGTGCCCTGTGTAGATAGTAGCCCCTGAGACTGTGGTCGTCGTCGAGAATGGCGGCGAACAGAGGATCGTAGTCCTAGGTAATAATCATACCGCTTTATGTGCAGGTGATGGGAGCTCTGGTGGCTAGCCGGACTAATGAGTTTGCCGAACTAAAGCGGCAACTGGATGCGGCAGATGCCGACATGGAGCTTGTTAACAAGCGTCTTGATGAGGCACATGGTAAGTAATGTTTTTACGGTCACCATCACATAGTAAGAGCAGCATGATGCCAGTATCTTTAATATGTTGTGACTGCAGACGGAGCTGCCACCGTGGAGACCCTTCGGGCGGAACTTGCCCGAGCCAAGGAACAAGCAAGAGTTAGTAATGCGGTTGCTTTGAAGGCTGCCGAAGATTTAAGAGCCGAGAAGGCCGCGCATTGCGAAAGCAAAGAGAAGATGGCCAAGATGGCCGTAGAATTAAAAGAAACTGCCGACCGTTGCCAGTTCCTTGAAAAGGAGAACCGAGTGAAGGCAGCGGACCTTGAAAAGGCCACGATGGTGACCAAAGACACTCGCTCTGCTATGAGGGCGAAGAAGGAGGAGTTGTGCGAAGCCGGGGATATTGCGGTTGGGAAGCCCTTTCTGCTGCAGAGGAAGTTCGGATATCCACGGTATACCCCTCTGGATTGGCTATGGAGTTCGGCAGACGCATATATGGACTTGGCGGCAAGCGCTGTCGATGCGGTCGAATACTTCCGAGATCAGACAGATCGTGAAGTGGACAAGCTGTTCTGGTCACAATTTAACGTTCCAGAGCGTCTACTTCCCTTTACTGATCAACTAGCCGAATGGGCCAAACTTAACAGGTTGTCCAGACTTGCCATGAGGTATGTCGTAGATTATTTGTGGCCGGAGAAGCCGAAGCCGAACAGCTATTTCAGCTTAGTGCGGCAGTTCCTTGGTGCGGTGTCGCGCATCAATGCGATGAAGAGGTCGGCATGCGTAGAAGGCTCACAGATAGCCTTCGCCCGTGTCAAGGCATACTGGGCAAAGATGGATGCTACCACTGTTGCAGCGCAAGGTTCGGCCATAGGCCGAGTAGCTGCCGAGCACTATTTTGAAGAGGTTCTTTAGGGTGCTCGTTTGATAGAGTCCCAGTGCTCGAAGAATATTATGTTTGAGTGACATGTATTCCCATTGTAAGCACAATTTTTTTATAAAAGTAGTAAGGCTGTATTTATACTTTTGCCGGAAAGTAATATAATGCCTCATGTGCAGTCGTTTATGTATATATGTATATAACCTGAAAGATTGCTGTCATCAGCTTCAACCCCCACGCATATAATGCGGAGGTGTTCGCAAAAAATGCGTGTTCACACTTAACCCAACATCTTCGTCCTATTAAGGAGGTGGTAGCGCAGCGAACGAGGCAACCGGACTATGATGCTTTAACACTTTCACTTAGCCATAGGAGTTTGACGGTGGGGCTACTATATAGCCCCTGGTGGCTCCGCACTCTCCCAAACTCGGGGTGCGTATATGCCTGGTCGGGAAACGGCCCTTTGTTAAAGCAGAGGAATTCTAACATTCCGATAGGTCATCGAGTGGTTGACCAGTCTCGTGCTATATCATGACAGTTAGTTTTCGGCTTTCTCTACTGAGGTGCTCGTCCGGGCAAACCAGGGCACAATCGCAGTAGTTCTCCTGGTGCTGCCTTAGCCGATAGAACGGAACGTAAGGCACCAAAACACAGGAGCCAGGCAAACCCAACATTTGACCAAAGACATGATTCGGAGCTGATGCATATAAGGCCAAACTCGCGACACCGAACACTCCCTAAGGTATTCGGTCTTTATGGTATAAACCGGGCCTAAATAGTGCCCTTTGTAAGAAGCCCCTTGTGTCCAGGTACGGGCGTTTATTCTGACGTGGCCACATGCCAAGATGTCAGCATCCTTCTCAATTGTATTTGAGAATCCGAGGGATGTGTATCAACAAGAGATAGTAAAAAAGGTTTACGCAGGGTCTTAATCTAAAAAGTATCCTTGGAGCGGGTCCCTGCTGCACGTCTGCGCCTGTGTCTCCGTTGTGCTGTATCCTGGACGGGTGTAGCATGATGGTCATGTGTAAAAGAGAGGAACTTAGGTGAAAAGTTGTCGTGCAGAAAGGTAGTTTTTAAAGAAACCATGTATAATTAAATATGAGTAAAAGTTGCCACTTGTCTGCGTGCGTTGAGCCCCTTGTATTTGTAATAGGGGTGTGGCCATCAATCCGGTACGAATTACATATAGCTGCGCCGGACTCGTCTAACCGTGTTCGTGGTCTTGATGACCTATCAAATGCTTTAGTTGGTGAGGCCGTTTTTAGTTTGTGGCTGCCAAGGCAGTCGCACTCTCTTCGGCGTGCAAATATCGCTCAATATTTCCATTCACTGTAATGATGCCATGTGGACCGGGCATCTTGAGTGTGAGGGAAGCGTAATGCGGTATTGCATTAAAGCGAGCGAAAGCTTCGCGTCCAAGTAGTGCTTGATAGCCACCTTGGAACAGAGAAATGTGGAAGGTTAAATGTCCGCTACGGAAGTTATCGGGGAAGCCAAATATAACCTCTAGTAGCAGGGAGCCCGTGCAGTGAGCCCCCGGGCTTGGCGTTACTCCTTTAAAGGTAGTGTTGCTATGGCAAATTTTCGTTGGATCTATCCCCATTTCGCGGATTGTATCCTGGTATATTAGGTTTAAACTGTTGCCACCGTCCATCAGGACTCGTGTAAAGTGGTATCCGTCAATTATTGTGTCTAATACCAGGGCAGCCCATCCTGCGTGCCGGATACTTGCTGAGTAATCACGATGGTCGAAAGTGATCGGTTGAGCCGACAAGTGGTAGGACTTCACGGTGATACGCCTTTGGGCATATTTTTCTGGGAGTGCTGCTTTGTTTCTTCCCTTGATCACGTGTAACACGTTAACTGTTTTGACTTCTGGTGGAAACTTCTTTTGTTCCGCAATGTCTTGCTTGGGAGGCTCATCCTCATCTTCGCTTGGTGTATCCTCCCCCTTGTGTACGACGTTGAGCTTGCCGGACTGCTTGAAGACCCAACATTCTCTGTGGGTATGATTAGCGGGTTTACCAGGGGTGCTATGGATCTGACATACTTGGTCCAGAATTTTGTTTAGGCTAGACAGTTCGTCTCTGGCGCCTTTAGAGGGCGGCTTTTGCTGACTTGGCCGAGAGCTTTTGAATCCGGCGTTTACTGCCGTGCTCTTCGTGCTGTCTTCTTTATTCCGGTGTTTGTTATTGTTGTTGCATCGTGATTTCCCATTTCCATCTCTAACTTCGGATGTACTGGGATCGCTGATGCTGCATCTGGCTAGCCAGCTATCCTCTCCCGCATAAAAGCGGGTCATGAGGCTTGTTAATGCTACCATTGTTCTCGGATTTTCTTGGCCGAGGTGTCTGGCATGCCATTCGTCACGGACGCTATGCTTAAAAGCTGTCAAGGCTTCGGCGTCTGGACAGTCGACTATTTGGTTCTTTTTAGTAAGAAACCTGTTCCAAAGCTTTCGGGCTGACTCTCCGGGCTGTTGAGTTATATGACTCAAATCGTCCGCGTCCGGAGGTCGGACGTAAGTCCCTTGAAAATTTGCCCGAAAAGCATCTTCGAGCTCTTCCCATCTTCCAATGGAACTTTCAGGGAGGCTCTTAAGCCAGTGCCGAGCTGGCCCTTTGAGTTTGAGGGGTAAATACTTAATGGCGTGGAGGTCATCTCCTCGAGCCATATGGATATGGAGGATATAATCCTCAATCCAGACACTAGGGTATGTTGTTCCGTCGTATGCCTCTATATTTACGGGTTTGAATCTCTCTAGAAATTCATGATCCAGCACCTCATCGGTGAAACATATGGGGTGTGCGGCACCCCTGTATCCGGGTGTACCGCGTTCTTCGGATATTTGTTGTGTTGAGTTGTATGCTGGAGCGCGCTTATGCGGTCCATAGATGGATCTGGTTGTGCCGTCCTTTTGATGCGAGTCCTCGTGTGGATCGCGTATTGGCTTATGTGCGGTGTTGTTTGTCGCTTTATGTTGGCCGTGAGGTTGCCTATCCGGCCAGATGGCTGTTTTGATTTTTGGTTGTGGGGGATCTAAGGCCTCCTCATCGAATTCAGGTAGCAACTTCCGCTTCAGGTAGCTCTTGGTAGGGCGATTACCACCGTACTTCGCTTCTGTGTTAAGTACTTTGTTCCATCTGATTTGGAGTGTGTCTTGCGCAGCTTTGAGCCTTGTTTCTGTTTTTTTAGACTCCTCACGGTTGCAACGAGCCTTTGATGAGCATTCTATTGCTCCGGGTGTCCGTCCGGTGTGACGTCATCTGGACTATGATCTTTGACAGAGTCGGGTTGTTCGGCTTGATTCTCCGTGTTGCCGTGGTCTGGCAATGGTTCCCCCTGCTCTAACGCTGGGTTTGTATGATCGTTGTTTCTGCCGAGGAGGGATTTGGGGCAGTGCTTACGCCGCTGTTTTGACTGTTTCACGAGGGAACAACCCTTCATTGCGTCCTTCCGTTCCTCGTCGTTGTTTTCCTTTGGTGTGTCCAACATGTATACATCATGTGGTAAAGTGGGCGTCCAGTGCCCTGGGGGTAGTGGTTCCTGTTCGTCTCCCGCATCATCGTCCGTACCGTCGATGTCTTCAGAGTCGAAGTGGAGCATGTCGGTTAAGTCATTGACAGTGGCTACTAAGTGGGTGGTGGGTGGGCCACAAATTTCTTCGTCGTCCGCATCCCAGTCCTGCCGGACATAGTTCGGCCAGGATCCTCCTGACAAGGAGAGAGACCTTAATGAGTTCAGTATGTCGCCAAAGGGCGAGTGCTGAAAAATATCCGCGGAGGAAAACTCCATGATCGGCGCCCAATCGGATTCGATAGGAACGGGCACAGGCGGCTCGGAGTCCATGGCCGGAGAAGGATTCGACAGTTTAGCAACACGGCTCTCGTGCAAGGTAAGGTCGATGTTTGGCTCGATCGCTGCTGAGGGTAAGGCCTCCGTGGCGGGGTCCATCCACCCATCCATGGACGGCGCAACTGGCTCCGAATTGAGGGTCAGAGCGGCTGCCTGTGTGATCTCCTGAACATTGTCTGATGGTAGAGCTAAATCGTACTCATCGTGACCGCGTGACGCACAAGGCAGAGGCTTGAATCCATCAAAGATCAAGTCTCCACGGATATCGGCCATGTAGTTTAAGCTTCCAAACCTGACCTGGTGGCCAAGGGCGTAACTTTCAATCTGCTCCAGATGGCCAAGCGAATTGGCCCATAGTGCAAAGCCGCCGAACACGAAGATCTGTCCGGGGAGAAAAGTATCACCCTGGACTACATCGCTATCGATGATAGTAGGAGCCATCAATCCTAACGGCGACGACACAGAGGAACTCTCAATGAAAGCACCAATGTTGGTGTCAAAACCGGCAGATCTCGGGTAGGGGGTCCCGAACTGTGCATCTAAGGCGGATGGTAACAGGAGGTAGGGGACACAATGTTTTACCTAGGTTCGGGCCCTCTTGATGGTGGTAAAACCCTACGTCCTGCTTGATTAATATTGATGATATGGGTAGTATAAGAGTAGATCTACCATGAGATCAGAGAGGCTAAACCCTAGAAGCTAGCCTATGGTATGATTGTATGTTGTCCTACGGACTAAAACCCTCCGGTTTATATAGACATCGGAGAGGTTAGGGTTACACAAGGTCGGTTACAGAAGAGGAGATACACGTATCTGTATTGCCTAGCTTGCCTTCCACGCCAAGTAGAGTCCCATACGGACACGAGATGAAGTCTTCAATCCTGTATCTTCATAGTCTAATAGTCCGGGCAATGGAGATAGTCCGGTGATCCGGAGACCCCCTAATCCAGGACTCCCACACTCGGTCTCGGGCTTAGGTTCGGACTTGGGTTTCTTCACTTGAGCAGCAACTGGCTTGTTGTTCTTCTTGAAGTTCCCCTTCTTACCTTTACCCTTTTTCTTGAAACTAGTGGTCTTGTTGACCATCAACACTTGATGCTCCTTCTTGATTTCTACCTCCGCAGCCTTTAGCATTGCGAAGAGCTCTGGAATCGTCTTATCCATCCCTTGCATATCATAGTTCATCACAAAGCTCTTGTAGCTTGGTGGCAGTGATTGAAGAACTCTGTCAATGACACTATCATCAGGAAGATTAACTCCCAGCTGAGTCAAGTGGTTGTGGTACCCAGACATTCTGAGTATATGTTCACTGACAGAACTATTCTCCTCCATTTTGCAGCTGTATAACTTATTGGAGACTTCATATCTCTCAATCCGGGCATTTGCTTGAAATATTAACTTCAACTCCTGGAACATCTCATATGCTCCATGACATTCAAAACGTCGTTGAAGTCCCGGTTATAAGCCGTAAAGCATGGCACACTGAACTATCGAGTAGTCATCAGCTTTGCTCTTCCAGGTGTTCACAACATCTGGCGTTTCTCCTGCAGCGGGTTTGTCACCTAGCGGTGCTTCCAGGACGTAATTCTTTTGTCCAGCAATGAGGATAATCCTCAAGTTATGGACCCAATCTGTGTAGTTGCTACCATCATCTTTCAACTTAGCTTTCTCTAGGAATGAATTAAAATTCAACGGGACAACAGCATGGGCCATCTATCTACAATAACATAGACATGCAAAATACTATCAGGTACTAAGTTCATGATAAATTAAAGTTCAATTAATCATATTACTTAAGAACTCCCACTTAGATAGACATCCCTCTAATCATCTAAGTGATCACATGATCCATATCAACTAAACCATGTCCAATCATCACGTGAGATGGAGTAGTTTTCAATGGTGAACATCACTATGTTTTTTGAGGGAACAGACAGTAGGAGAGGCTCCCACTGTGTTTTCATATATAATGTAGTTACTTTACATAGTTACATAATATTTACAAGCAGCTTGACCCCACCCCATAGGGAGCTTTGGTTTGGTCAGAGGTGAGAATAGAAACACAGGCCAAGTAAGTATACCAAGAAGCTATTTATAAATCAAAGATCAGCTATGAAGGAAGTTATGAGGGAAGAATGAGCCCTCTTGGTTCTATGCTGTAGTAGGCCAAAATCGTTCTTGAACCTCTGGAGCCAGGAGTTGATGATAGGGTCCACCCTTCTAAAATGCTTGTTGTTTCATTCCTTCCACAAACTCCAAGCTGCCACGAGGAAAATGTCAAGGAATAGTGGGCTGCTCCAGGTGTCCTTGGTGGTTTGCAATAGGTGCAGACGACAGTTAAACCTCGTCCAGATGATCCCAAGTTGACGCCAACAGGCTTGACTAAAAGGGCATGTAAAAATCATATGATCCACCGTCTCTTCATCTGGGCCCCCACAAAGGTGGCAACTATGAAAATCACCGATGTCATAGTGGCGTCGTTTCAACATGTTACGTGTGTTGAGCCTGTCATGAAGTAAGAGCCAGCCAAAGACCTTAATCCTCATGATGCAATGAGAACACCATAGACATTTGAAGATGGGGTGGGCATGCGTGTCTCTGAAGAAATACTGATAGTAGTATGTTGATGTGTACTCCGCCTTGCCCCAAATGTACGTCATTAACAGAAGTGGTCGGGCTCATGTGTAAGGAGAGCATTTGGATATCTTGCACCTCAGATAGAGCCTGTGGAGAGAGCGGTAGGTGGAAAGCCGCAGCCAGTGACGTGGTTTCCAAGAACCCCATGATGGAGATATCTTCATGCATGGCAAAGGAGAAGGCATGGGGGTGTGTGTTTTGTAGGACATCGTATCCCCATAGATCCTTCAAAAACAACGCAGACGTGCCGGAAACCACTTGCACCAGGGATATGCCGTGGAAGATTGGAGTGAGCTTCAAGATGTCTCGCCACCAGAAACAGCCAACCGGTGGCACAGCATGTGGTATCTTGTCGGTGTAGTAGGCGTCCCACACGAGTTGCACCCACGGTATATCCAGCTTGTTATAAAACTTATGGAGGAATTTCATTAGCAAGGCCTCATTTTGCAGCTTGAGGTTGATGACCCTGATACCTCCATGTTTCTTGGGCTTACAGGCCATCTCCCATGCGGCAAGGGAGTTGCATTTCTCACCTTGCTCAGATTTCTTGGTCCAAAGGCATCTCCTCCTGATCTTGTCAAGCATCTCAATCAGTTTTGGCGGGAACTTAAGCGTGCACATAGCGTAGATGAGGAGCGAGGTAACAGTAGCATGGACTTATGAAAATTGATTCGCAAGCCAATTGCTGAAGCACAATCAATGAGCATCCCTTTCATGGTGGCAGCTTGTTGCAGGCAGGATGGCATTATTAGGATCGTATCATCCGCGTATTGGATCACCGGATATTCCATTTTGCCTGCGTAGGGGAAGGGCAGCTAGATTCGACCTTGTCGAAAGGCATCATTAATGGCAGCCTGGAGAAGGTCAGCGGCAAGAACAAAGATCAGGGGGGAGAGCGGGTCACCCTGGCTTACTCCAGTACGGCAATGAAACTGGCGGCCAGGAACCCCGTTAAGCAAAACAGAAGATCTGCCAGTAGAAAAAATACAATCAATCCAAGACAACCACTTGTCGTTGAAGCCCATGTGTTCATGACGTTAAGCATGTGGGCATTCTCGATCGTATCGAAAGCTTTGGCGAAATCTAACTTAAGAAGAATAATCTCTCGCTTCGAGGCTTGACATTGATGAATGTACTGGAAGGCCCAGGCAAGACAGTCTTGGATCATGCGCCCTTTGATGAAACCATATTGGTTTCTGTGAACTATTTGTAGGATGAAACGCTGTAAACAATTGGCAAGGAGTTTGCTAATCAGCTTTAGAAGCAGTTGAGGAGTGTGATCGACCTGTAATCATTCACCGTCTCAGGGGAGTTTGTTTTTGGGATCATAGTAATCAGACCATCATTTATGCTTGTGAGGTCAAGACTGCCTTCATGAAACTGGTCACACAGCGAATAGAAATCATGTTTGATCAGAGGCCAGCATGCTTTAAGAATTGCGCCACTAAATCCGTCCGGACCAGGTGCTCGGTCAGAAGGCATATCTTTAATCACCACATCAATTTCAGCATGTGTGAATGGATCAGCGAGGTGGTCCAGGTTTGCATGACGTTGTATGATATCAGGGAGATTAAACCTCATTTCAGTTGGTCGAGAGGTACCCAGGCGGTGAGTATAAGTTTGAAAGAGTAAAGCCTATTTCTCAGCATGATCATCTACTGTTTCTCCCACGTCATTTCTGAAGCTAGCAATGTTGTTGCGTCTAAACCGTTCGGTGGCAACAGCTTGGAAGAACTTTATATTTTTGTCTCCGAGTTTGATCCAACGGATGGTACAACGTTTCTTCCAGTATAGGTTTTGATAATTGAGAAGGCGCAAGAGGTGTTTCTTAAGTATGTTGCGGAAATTCATCTCAGGTATGGTCAAGACTCTATTGTTTTCCACCTCATCTAATTGCGCCAAGGTCTCATTACAGTTGGCGATGGCTACCGAGAGGCGAGAGATGTTTTTACTCCAATTTTTAGGGCATAGCGAAGCGCTTTGAGCTTACGGCAAAGGACAGTCGCAGCATTATGAGATCAAACTGGTCTATTCCAAACCTCGTGAACTATGTCACTGAAGCCAGGGTGCAAAATCCAGTGCAGTTCGAATCTAAAAACTTTGCTGCGAGGTATAGTGGTTTGGATGGAAACCAGACAAGGCACATGGTCAGAGATAGGCTTACCGAGGGGTTTAACCATGGTGTTAGGGTAAACGTTAGTCCAATGGAGCGAAGTAAAGAACCAATCTAACTGTTCGAGAAGGGGGTCTTGCTGCATATTGCTCCAGGTATATGATCGGCCTTTAATAGGCAGTTCAATTAGGCTCAGCTTGCGGATTATATCATTAAATGTGCACATATCATTCGGACAGCCCCCAGGCTTGTTACGGTTTTCAGGTGCTCTGATATAGTTCAAATCACCGAGTAGAAGCCAGTCTTGCGTGGGGGATGACAAGATCATAAAGCCAATTTGTAAACGTCAAACGAGCATCACCCGAGCATGGTCCGTAAATGTTGGCCAGAGACGACGATTGAGCTGATAAGGTGCTCGTGAAGTTAATAACCAGGGCAAACTCAGAAGAAAATATGACATCACCAGAGAAGGTAGAGCTTTTCCATATAGTAACTAAACCCCCAAGGCCCCTTGAGAGGGAACAAAAGCAAATTTATCGAATTGTCTAGGACAGCAAGAATTAATAAACGCTAAATCAAAAGTAGTCTTTTTGGTCTCCTGCAGACAAATAACAGAACAACCACTAGATCGGACTGCGTTATTCAGAGCAAGTTGCTTATCATCCGAGTTCAGACCATGGATATTCCAGCAGAGGACATTCCAGCTGATCAACGAAGGCATGTAGAAAGCAAGTAATTAAACCCTGGGAGTAGCAGACTCACCCTTAGGCTCCGTTAAAGCGGTGCCCAGCTCCTAAGACGCAGCCTGAACTAACGAAGGTGCAGCACTGAGAATATCTTCAAACAGTTCCGCCAGAGGGACTACGCACCTGTTGATGCCAATCTCTTGAAGCACTTGTACTGGGGTGGGCGGTAGAATCTCATCCTGGGAGGCAACAGCAGAAGACGAGGATCCAATCGATGGCATCAGCCGAGGTTTGACCCGAGAGATCATAGGGTGGGCGTCAGTTACCTAATGTGTTTTGAAGCCATTGTACTTGTTGGAGCGGTTGCTACAGCGCACCTCAGTAGTGGAGATGGAAGCAGGAGGATAGGTGCGATGACCACGAGTGATCACAGGGCCAGACGGCAAGGAGATGGCATTGACAGCAGCTAGTCCAGGTGGGTCAGAAGCAATTCTGTCAGCAAGCGGACTAGAAACAGGCCCTGGTCTAGCAGGTGATGTAGCAGGAGCGGCAGACACAACTTCTATCTGGTTCTGCTGGTCTGGTATAGTGTTCTGCAAAGTCTCGTCATGGATTTTTTCAATAGTGACAGAGGGGGCCACATTGGGTATACTGTGGCAGTGGGAGAAACTGAGCCCAGAAGCATCAGATGACACAAAGACCTCAAGATCCATGTTGTTAGGCCTTAAGCCGTATCCAGCACTCCACGAACCGATGGCAGCAATCATGGTGCGAAGTGCCTGAAACATGTAGGTGTTGAGCTGTTGGCGGGGAATGGGATCATTCAACAGTAAGTTGATCAGTTCAGAACCCTCAGCTGACAGCCCAAACTGAGTGCCACTGTGGTGCAGAGCCACAGAGATAGTAACAGAGGAAGGAGTAGTATGCTGCTGGTAAGCAGGTGCAGACAGCGGGGCCAGAATCAGTGCAGAGTCATCAGAACTATCATCAGAGGCAGAGAAGGTGTCATGCCAGGCATCCATAGCATTATCAGTCAAATTGTTGTCAGGCACAATACCATGTTGGACAGTTAAGCCTTGCACAGCTAGCTAGGCCTGGTAATTCACCAAGTGAGGAGGAAGCGGCAACAATGGTGATGCAGGTGGAACAGGCCACGCACCCCAGGCAGCATTGTTCTGTCCAGGACCATTGCCCTGGTTAGCATCTCCACCAGCGGGGGCGCCATTCTGAACCAACCAGTTGTGCACCTGCTGCTGGTATAGCTATTCGGCCGTGACCTCGGGTCCAAATTGTGGATGGGGGTTGCCGTTAGGTGGAGGTGGTTCTTCACCAGGAGCAAGAACTTCAGGTAGCAGCCCGTTCCAATCGTTGCTGCGGAGAATTGTAACTTGCATTGTCCAACAGTCGCGTGCGCCACCCAATTGCCAGACAACAAAACTCTTGGGAATCAAACAAAGACGAAGAACACGAGCTTTGAGCAGGCTATACCTTCTGTCTTGGCGAGGATTGTACCAACTGACCAGGGAGCCATAACCACCCAAAGCTTTGGTGATGTAGTAATCTGTCTGGTAGTCATAGGGGAATCCAAAGAATATCAGCCAAACCTTGGGCCAAAAGTAGTTATGCGACAATTAAGAGCTTCATTGTGAGGCACGAACGTGATGAGGAGATCCTCTTCCTCGAGCTCAATGGGGGTGGCAACCGCAGTATCACGCATAAATGAATCCACAAACCCGAAGATGCCAATGCCAAAAGGATGATCAGAGGACTCAGTTGTGAAGAGTTGAGATTCATGCAACAGACCTTCAACCATGGTGTGGATGGCCGCGCGACGATGCAGAGGAACATAGTGGCTCATTTCGGTGATGGCGAGGAAGTCGTGATTGAGCGGCGCAATGGGGCCGACAACCATCCCACTGCGAACTAGGCGATCCGCCGGACCAGGCTCGACGGCGAAGCCAGGAGGAAGGAATGGCACCGGATTCAGTGGGTAGTTCGCCATGGGCAGGGAGGCGGAGGTGGGCGGTGGAGACTGTAGCTATGATGAGACTAGGCACTGCTGCGATGTGGTGGAAACCGAGGAGGAAGATGGACCGTGAGGGGTAGGAAAGGGAGACTGTGGATTCTTGGGCTTCCATTGCCATTTTTTGTTATGCCGCAACTTTAGACAGGATCGCTCCACATGTCCATAGAAGCCACAAGCAGAGCATCGAACGGTTGCCCTCTTACTACGCACCTTAGGCATGTCGATGGAAATAGGTAAGCAGCCAGATTGATTAGTATTGTTACCAAATTGATCGTTACCAAATTGATCGTGCAACTCAGGGCAGGTCCGAGATTTAGGCACTACTGGGCAATCGACCGCCTTGTGACCTGGTGACGAACAATTAACAAATCAACTGAGCATGGCAAGAATACTTGTGATGGCCCCATTGAAGACAGCGCAGGCAAAGCACTGCCCAATTATTTGATAAGTCCAAAATTTCGGCAGCCGTGTAACCAGCTTGGGCCAAATCCGCCTTGTGCCGGGTCGAAAGGGAAGCAGGCCAAGAGGTATGCGTGGGGGCATATTTGAAAGCCGAGCGCAAGAAGCATTGAGGAAGCTGCGGATACGGGCTGGACAGAGGGCAATTAAAAGCCCCCAATTTAATGAAATTAACTGGCTGGTGCTCCTCTAATTTTGCCAAGCGCAAATATTGCTCAATTAATGCAGCTTGATTAGTGCTGTCGGAGATCGGATGAACAGATTGTCCAAGAGAATGAACCGAAAAGCCATGCCTCGAAGAATCGATGCCCAAATGAGAAGAATCCTTCATAGTTAAACCGTGATGATCCAAAGTACCTTGATCCGAAGATGTTGATGCCTCAGCGGCATTAGCATTATAAAACCGCATGTGATCCATTGTAGTCAAGACAAATTTTCCCAGAATCATACTAGAGCCAGAGTCTCTCTGAGAACTAGAATGTAAGAATTTGAGAGAAGGATTAATGGCCACCGGACCATGAGCAGATATACCCAAAAGTTCTTGATCAGCATGCCAACATGAGGTCACAATTGGTGCGGGTGCAAAATGACCATTAAAGAGATGGAAATGGCAAACAAAATCAGGCCAAATTCTGTCCCACAAATGATGAATGAAGTGCCCCACCTTGTTATTGGCCACAGAGAATCTAAAGGAACGGTCATTGATCTTGGACACATGAAAACTAGAGCTAATACCCCCAATGCAGCATTGCAAAGCAATGCCAACCGATTGCACCGAAAGAACAAAAGAGGCCGAAGAGAAAGAGACCACCAAAAAGAATTCCTTGGAGTCTCAAGAGGGGGAAAATGGACTGTGGATCCAAACCTTCTTCTCACCTGATCTGCTAGGGCAAGGCCCGATGGAAGTCCCAATGCAGGAGCCCTTCCATGGGGATCTAGCCTAGAAATCGCCATGGATCTCGGAGGTGGGAGAGAGAGGTGGGAGCGAGGGGGTGGGAGCCATGCCTTCCCGTAGATTGCATTTCTACTGTCAGACTTAGAACCACGACAGCCGGTCAGGGGCGGCAGTCTGAACATCACTATGTTGATCATATCTACTATATGTTCACGCTCGACCTTTCGGTCTCAGTGTTCCGAGGCCATATATGCTTATGCTAGGCTCGTCAAGTTTAACCCGAGTATTCCGCGTGTGCAAAACTGGCTTGCACCATGATACGTCCATTTTGCATCATGCTTTTATATCGATATTTATTGCATTATGGACTGTTATTTCACTTTATATCACAATACTTATGGCTATTCTCTCTTATTTTACAAGGTTTACATAAAGAGGGAGAATGCCGGCAGCTGGAATTCTGGTCTGGATAAGGAGCAAATATTAGAGACCTATTCTGCCCAACTCCAAAAGTCCTGAAACTCCACGGAACATCTTAGAAGAAATAAAGAAAAATCCACACCAAAGATGAAGGCCAGGGGGCCCACACCCTGCTCACGAGGGTGGGGGGCGCCCCCCCCCCCCCTAGGGCGCGCCCCCTACCTCGTGGGCCTCCTAGTGGCTCTCCGATGCCCATCTTCTCCTATATGAGGTCTTTCGATGAGAAAAAATAAGGAGGAACTTTTCGGGACGAGACTCCGCCGCCACGAGGCGGAACCTTGGCGGATCCAATCCAGAGCTCCGGCAGAGCTGTTCTGCCGGGGAAACTTCCCTCCGGGAGGGGGAAATCATCACCAACGCTCCTCTCATCGAGAGAGGGAAATCTCCATCAACATCTTCATCAGCACCATCTCATCTCCAAACCCTAGTTCATCTCTTGCATCCTATTCTTGTCTCAAAGTCCGGGATTGGTGCTAGTAGGTTGCTAGTAGTATTGATTACTCCTTGTAGTTGATGCTAGTTGGTTTAATTGGTGGAAGATCATATGTTCAGATCCTATATGCATATTATTACCCCTCTGATTATAAACATGAATATGCTTTGTGAGTAATTACGTTCGTTCCTGAGGACAAGGGAGAAGTCTTGCTATGAGTAGTCATGTGAATTTGGTATTCGTTTGATATTTTGATAGGATGTATGTTGTCTAGCCTCTAGTGGTGTTATGTGAACGTCGACTACATAACACTTCACCATTATTTGGGCCTAGAGCAAGGCATTGGGAAGTAATAAGTAGATGATGGGTTGCTAGAGTGATAGAAGCTTAAACCCTAGTTTATCCGTTGATTCGTAAGGGGATGATTTGGATCCATATGTTTCATATGGTTAGGTTTACCTTAATACTTTTGTTGTAGTTGCGGATGCTTGCAATAGATGTTAATCATAAGTGGGATGCTTGTTCAAGTAAGAACAACGCCTAAGCACCGGTCCACCCACATATCAAATTAGCAAAGTATCGAACGCGAATCATATGAACATGATGAAAACTAGCTTGACGATATTCCCATGTGTCCTCGGGAGCGCTTTTCTTATTATAAGAGTTTGTTCCGGCTTGTCCTTTGCTACAAAAGGATTGGGCCACCTTGCTGCACCTTATTTACTTTTATTACTTGTTGCTCGTTACAATTTATCCTATCGCAAAACTATCTGTTACCACTTATTTCAGTACTTGCAGAGAATACCTTGCTGAAAACCGCTTATCATTTCCTTCTGCTCCTCGTTGGGTTCGACACTCTTACTTATCGAAAGGACTATGATAGATCCCCTATACTTGTGGGTCATCAAGACTCTTTTCTGGCGCCGTTGCCGGGGAGTGTAGCGCCTTTGGTAAGGAAAAATTTATATAGTGTGCTGAAATTTATTGTCACTTGTTACTATGGAAAGTAATTCGCTAAGGGGCTTGTTCGGGGTATCTTCACACTATCTAGTAGAGCAAAGAGTTGCTCCTCAACCTACTGAACCTATTGAAAATGGAACTCCTTTTGAATTTCCTGTGCCTATGATGGAAAAAATGCTAGCTAATCCTTTTACAGGAGATGGAACAAAGCATCCTGATGAGCACTTAATATATGTGGATGAAGTTTGTGGATTATTTAAGCTTGCAGGTATACCCGATGATGTTGCTAAGAAGAAGGTCTTGCCTTTATCTTTGAAGGGAGACGCATTTGTCGGATTTTGGGTTCCGGCAGACCTTTGAGTTTCGAACACTGGGGTGCGCGCGGAGATTTCTCCTCCTACCTTCCTGCACCCCTCCGCCGTGCTAGGATCTAAAACCAAGGAAAGAACAACACAAGAGACTCAGGGTTTATACTGGTTCGGGCCACCGTTGTGGTGTAATACCCTACTCCAGTGTGTGGTGTGTGGATTGCCTCTTGGGATTGTGATGATGAACAATACAAGGAAGGACAGCCTCGCGAGGGTCTGTTCTTGGCTGAGGCGATGAACTGCTGGGAGAAGTTCAACCACCTTTCCCTTTCTCTCTCTCTCTCTCTCGACCGACCGAACCAGAACCCCTTTGCTGTGTGGGTGGCTAGTCCTATTTATAGAGGCCCTGGTCCTCTTCCTAAATATCGAGCGGGAAGGGAGCCAACAATGGCGGGCTAATTTGAAGGGGGGCAGCAAGTATCAACTATCCTGACAAAAGTAGTCTTCGCCTGCGCAAAGCTCTGGTGATGACGCCGTCTTGGGCTCCACGGTGACCTCCATCTCTTAGTCCTCCTGGTCTTGGTCTCGTTGCACCGAAATGGCAACCTTTGCCTGATGCCTCGGTACTCTGCGGCTGCGCTTGCCCCCTTTGCACCAAAGAGGAAAGGAGGACGCTGCGTGGGCTGGCACCCGCCTGGCGCCCTGAGTTGTCATGGCTTGCGTCATGGGCACCTCGTGAGGTACCCCGCCTTGATCTCTCTGCCTCCTCGTGAGCCAGCCAAACGAGGCCGCGCCTGAGGAAGCTTCGCGTCGTCCGCCTCGCGAGGCTTGGCCCCTCGCGAGGGTCTTGGGTTTGTGTTGGTGAAGATGGGCCATGCTGGGCCCCCTTTTGAGCCACGCCGCAGGCCGCAGGAAGGCAACTCTAGGGACCCCCGTTCCCAGAACGCCGACAGTAGCCCTCGGGCCCAAGGCGCGCCCGGACTTGGCCGTGCAGGGAGGCGAAAGGGCAAGAGCGAAGCACCGCAGGCCCTAACAGCCTGTGGCCTTGGGCGCCGTGTGGCGGTTGATTGGACGTGGGCGTCTCCACTTCCCCATGGTGCCTCGGCAACTGCACTGACTGGACAAGTCCCTGCATGCAAGTCGGGTCATGATTACCTACGATCGTGGAGGTCGGCGGTTGGCCTCCGCCGGTTATAAGTACTGGACCGCGTGCGCCCTTCCCATTCATCTTCCCTTGCTTCTTCTTCTTCATGGCCCCGCCGAGGAGGCTTTCGGCCACGGAGAAGGGGAAGGCTTGCCAGGCAGAGCGTGCCTCTCCCCTGCCCAAGTGCTGCCGAGGGCGCCCCCGCAAACATCCTGTGGCCACCACAGCAGCTTCCCGCGGCCGCGGTGATGCTTTCCAGCGCGGTGGCGGGCGGATTGCTGCGACCAGGGAGTGCGCTCTGGCTGCGCGTCCCCCTATGCCACGCTTTCACGCTGCGGAGGTGCTGCCGGAGTTCGTCGTGTGGTCGGCGGAGCCGACTAGCACCCGGCTCCCACTTCCTCGCTTCTTCCTCGGCAAGATCCTGGCCGGCGCCCCAGGCGGCCTCTGGCTTCAGGCCGACGGCTGCTGCAGCAGGGCCTCATGGGTTTCACTGGAGGTCTCTACAGCCGGGAGCCTGGCCCTGGCTCGCGGTTGGCAGACGTTTGCCCGCGTGCGCGGCCTAGGCCGTCGGGGCACCCTATACTTCAGGTTCGACGGTGATGCCACCCTCTACGTGAGGGTGTTTGGGGAAGATGGTCGCCACGCAGGGTGCTGCCCCGAGGGCGACGACCGCAGCTGGGAACCCGGCTCCGGCGATGATGGAGAGGACGGTGCTCGCGGGGCTGGCGGCACTCAGGGTTCCTCAAGCTTCTCCGGTCCTTCTTTAGGCAGCGACTCTCCTAGTGGTGGCCGCAGCCAGCCCCCATGCCGTCGTATCTGCCTGGGGGGGGGGGCGCGTCCACCCACCGACGCGCCCTGGTGAAGCGCGAGAGGGAGTCCGCCTGAGCTCCGGAGGCAGCTCGGGTTTCCCTGCGGGTCGGTGCGAGGCGAGCCGCACCAGATTTGTTTTTTTCTCTTCCCCTTTTCCTGCATAAAGAAGGACAGTAGTGTGGTGCCCCGCGGGGGCGTATATGGGTTATTGCTGTTAATTATCATTTCGCTTTCTTCATCGTACCTTCCGACTATGTGCCCGCGCGTGGATGGTTCCCGGCCCCAGCCGTGGGGGCGACCGACCCAGGCCCTGCGTTTGCGTCGCGGTGCCCGAGGGGCACGGACTGGAGGGGTGCTCCTGCAAAGGGCCCAGGTCGCGAACCCTTTAAGTGACTAGGATAGGAGCACTCGCGAGGGCGCTCGGCTCTCCTCCTCGCGAGGCCTTGAACAAGAGAAATCGAGGCAGGAGCGTGAAAAGCCGAAGAATCGCAAGCCAAAGATGGCAACAACTTCAATAAAACTTCAAATGAAGAAGAACAAGCCAACTGTGGAAAGCAAATGAAAAGCCGCGTACGGCACCTAGTCTAGTCTTCGACATCTTCTCACCAGCGCGGAGCTAAGTGCTGCCACTGGGCGTGGGAGGGAGCCCCAGGGCCTAAGGCCAGCGCTCCTAAGACTCCGGGGCGTGTACAGCCCCAACTCATTATTATGTGAGAGTGTCACGGGCGGCGAGCTTCATAGGCGTTCACCTTGCTTCACAAGCTCCGGGCCTTTTCCAAAATGCGATAGCTTCACAGGCACTCGCCTTGCTTCACAGGCTCCGGGCCTTTTTCAAAATGCGATAGCTTCACAGGCACTCGCCTTGCTTCACAGGCTCCGGGCCTTTTTCAAAATGCGATAGCTTCATAGGCACTTGCCCTGCTTCACAGGCTCCGGGCCTTTTTCAAAACGCGATAGCTTCACAAGCACTTGCCTTGCTTCACAGGCTCCGGTCCTTTTTAGGGGTAGAACCTCTGGAGGTGCTGGATGTTCCATGCATTCTGGACCGGCACTCCCTCCTGAGTCTCCAAGCATGCTGAGCCGGGCCTAGAAACATGAACAACCTTGAACGGGCCCTCCCACATGGGAGAGAGCTTGTGCAGCCCTTCCCTGGAGAGGACCCGCCTGAGCACAAGGTCTCCTACCTCGAGTGTCCTGGGGCGGATGTCGCGGCAGTGATATCGCCGCAGCGCTTGTTGGTACCTCGCCGCTCGTAGCGCGGCTTCTCGGCAACGTTCCTCCCCCAGCACGAGGTCCATCCCCCACATGGCGTCCTGTTGCGCCTCGTTGAACGCCAGGACCTGCGCGGAGCGATGTCTGACCTCGTGAGGGAGGACCGCTTCTGCTCCGTAGACCAGGAAGAACGGGGTCTCCCCAGTCGGCTTGGTCGCGGTTGTGCGGACGGACCACAACACGGACTGAAGCTCATCGTACCAACCTCTGCCGCAGGCCTCCAGCTTCTTCTTGAACGTCCTGGTCTTGAGGCCCCTCAGGACCTCCGCATTGGCTCGCTCGGCCTGGCCGTTGCTTCGGGGGTGAGCCACTGAAGCGTAGCATATCTGCGTTCCAAGGTTAGTACAGTATGTTTTGAAGAGGTTACTGGTGAACTGCGAACCGTTGTCCGTGATGATGCGATTCGGCACCCCGAACCGGCTCATGATGCCTTTGATGAACTTGACCGCGGAACCCGCAGGAATGGTGCGGACAGCCTCCACTTCAGCCACTTGGTGAACTTGTCTACAGCAACGTAAAGGTAGCGGTAGCCCCCTGGCGCCCGAGGAAACGAACCCAAGATGTCGAGCCCCCAGACTGCGAATGGCCACGAAAGGGGGATAGTCTGCAAGCCCCCTACCGGGTGATGGATCTGCTTGGCGTGGAACTGGCAGGCCTCACAAGCTTTCACTAGTACAACGGCGTCATTGAGCACGGTGGGCCAATAAAACCCACTGCGGAACGCCTTGCGGACGAGGGTCCGTGACGATGAATGATGTCCGCAGTCCCCACCGTGTATATCTTCCAGTAGCTCCTTCCCTTGCTCCCTAGAGATGCAGCGCATGGATACATCATTCGGTCGCTTCCGGTAGAGCTCTCCATCTCTGATGTAGTATGCCATGGCCTGGCGTACCACTCGCTCTGCTTCCTCCTCCTTCTCCGGCAGGGTCCCTTGCGTCAAGTAGCTCCGGAGCTCCGTGATCCAACATCCCTCCTGAGGTTCCATCGTCAGGAGCAGGCGTGCTCCTGAGGCCGGGCCACAGGCCGAAGCTCCGGAGGCAGGTGGCTGGGGGAGCTCCTCCCGAGGCTGAGCCGTGTTTGATAGTGACGGCAAGGCTGAAGGCTTGAAGAGCCGTTCCTCGAAAACGCCAGGCTCCTGAGGTAACCGCCTGGACGCGCGTTTGGCGATGTCATCGGCCTCTTGATTGGTGCCACGGGGCACATGCTGCAACTCCAACCCGCAGAACTGCTTCTCCATCCTGCGGACCTCTGTGAGGTAGGCCTCCATGTGCTCATCCTTTGGCTCGTACACCTTGTTGGAGAAATTGACAAGGAGCTGCGAATCGCCCTTGATGGTGAGGCGTTTCACCCCCAGGGCAGCTGCGTCCTTCAAGCCTGCTATTAAACCTTCATACCCTGCTATGTTGTTGGAGACCTTTTCGCCTTGCTGGAAACAAAGCTGCACGGCGTAATAGAGTTTGTCCTAGGTGGGCGAATAAGCACCGCCCCAGCCCCTGCATCGTGTCTGGAGAACGCCCCATCAAAGTACATGACCCAGCCTTCTGGCGCCTCGCTTCCCGGGGACAGGGACCGATCCTCGTCGGCCTTGAGTCCTGGCGCCTCTGTCCATTCTGCCACAAAATCTGCTAACGCTGCTCCCTTGATGACTCTGGTCGTGCTGAATTCGAGCTGAAACGCTTGCAGCTCTATGTTCCACTCAGCGACTCTCCCAGCTGAATTGGGGCTCCTGAGCACCCTCTCCAGGGGGTATGACGAGACAACCTTGATGGGGTGACCCTGAAAATAGTGCCGCAGCTTGCGCGAGGCCACCAGTAGCGCGAGGAGGAGTTTCTGGGGCATAGGGTACCGCGCCCTTGCATCCCGCAACACTATGCTGACGAAGTACACTGGGTGCTAAACGAGGTGGAGTGCGTCAGTGCTGGTGGCGCCCTTTGGAGACCATGGCGCCTCTCGAGACAATGAGGCCTCCTGAGACTGGCCATCTGGGAGAGGGGCCTCTCCTGCCTCTGGTGCACCCCTCTGCGGCGGCTGGTCCTCATCAGCTGCCGTGGCGGCTTCCGTGGGCCTTCCTCGTACCAGCTCCGCCTTGTCCCGGGCCGCTGCCGTGCTTCTGATTCGACGCTCCTCTCTGACTGCCACCAGGGCTGCGCTGGCGGAGTAGGGAGTGGCGGCGAGATAAAGCACCAGGGGCTCTTGAGGGCGCAGAGCCACCATGACCGGTGGGCTGGTCAGGTATTTCTTGAGATCCTGGAATGCCTTGTCGGCCTCTTCAGTCCACTCGAAGGGCCCCTTTTTCTTCATTAGCTGGAAGAAGGGTAGCGCTCGCTCCCCCAACTTGGAGATGAAGCGCCCTAGCGCGGTCACGCGCCCCGTGAGCTTCTGCATTTCTCTGAGGGTCTTTGGCGGGCTCATGTCTTCCACTGCCTTGACCTTCTCCGGGTTAGCCTCGATGCCTCGGTGAGACACAAGGAAACCCAGGAGCTTGCCCGAGGGGACTCCGAACACATATTTCTCTGGGTTGAGCCGTAGGTTCACTGCGTTGAGGCTCGCGAAGGTTTCCTCCAGGTCTTATATCAAGGTCCTGGCCTCCCGAGATTTTACCATGATGTCACCGACGTAAGCTTCAACATTCTTCCCAAGCTGCGGGCCCAAGGTGATATGCATCAGTCGCTGAAAGGTCGCCCCTACGTTACACAACCCGAATGGCATGCATGTGTAGCAGTACACCCCACACGGGGTTAGGAAGGCTCTCTTCTCGACGTCTTCAACCGCCATCTTGATCTGGTGATACCCAGAGAAGGCATCTAGGAAGCATAGTAGGTCGCATTCCGCAGTGGAGTCGATGATCTGGTCGATGCCGGGGAGCGGGAACGGATCTTGCGGGCATGCTTTGTTGAGGTTGGTGAAGTCGACACACATGCATTCCTTCCCTCCCTTCTTTGGCACAACGACAGGGTTGGCCAACCAATCTGGGTATCGGACCTCGCGAATGACCCCAGCGGCCTCTAATTTGCGGGTCTCTTGGATGATGAAGGCCTGCTTTTCTGTGGACTACTGCCTGGCCTTCTGCTTCACAGGGCGCACGTTGGGGCATACGTTGAGGTGATGCTCGATTACACTCCTGTGGATCCCTGCCAACTGGTCTGGCTCCCAAGTGAATACCTTCTTGTTTGCGCGCAGGAACCCGACCAAGGCCTCCTCCTGCTCGGGTTTGAGGTGGGCGCCTATGGTGAAAGTGGCGTTGGTGGGCCCGTCCTCATCAACGGGTATCTGCTTGGTTTCTGCCTTGTCTTGGGTGAACAACTATTTCTTCTTGGCGGGCACATCCCCCTTGGGCTCGGGTGCCTCCAAGGCGGCGGGATGTGCCGACGCCACTGTCTTGAAGACGAGCTTGAGCACCCGCAGAGCATCCCTAGTGTCCCCGTGCATGGTGAGGACACCGCTGCTCCCGGGCATCTTCATGAGGTTGTACGCCGGATGCGTTGTGGCCATGAACTGGGCCAGCGCCGGGTAGCCAAGGATGGCGTTGTAGGGAAGGCCGATGGGGGCGATGTCGAAGTCGACCAGCTCCGTGCGGAAGTTGTCGTAGGTGCCGAAGGTCACTGGGAGCCGGATCTATCCCAAGGAGCCGGACGACCTGCCCCCAACGCCTGAGAAGGGATGGCTGGGCTGCAGCCATTCTAGGGGTATGCAGAGGAGGTTGAAGGCCTCGACTGAGAGCACGCTAAGGCCTGTCCCGCCATCGATGAGAGTTCTAGTAACGGCCACTTGGCAGATGGTGGGGGTGCACAACATGGAGAGTGCGCCCGGGCAGGCCGAGTTGGAGGGGTGGTCCTCTGAGCTGAAGCTCAGGCCGGTCTCGGGCGCCGCCCGATCCAGGGGATCCCCCTGCCGCGTGGAAGCGGCGCTGACCCGGCGAATGAACGGCTTGACGTGGTAACTTGTAGGCGGCGCCTGCGAGCCGCCCAAGAGGGCCGCGACGACTGGGGGTGTCGGTGCAGCGCGATAGTCAGGGGAGAGGTTGCGGGGCCCCATGGGCGCGCGGAGCGCGCGGGACGAAGAACCAGCTGGGGCGAGCGAGGGAGTTGCGGTGCGGCCGTCTTGACACACGGATGGATGCTGACACGATGCTTGCCGCTCGTCCCCCGCCGTGCCGGTGGCGGTGTTGTCGGCAGGTGATGGGGAACGGCGTGGATGCCTGCCGACAGGGGCTGTCTGGGCGACACGGGAAGCGAGTGCGGCCCGGCGCTCGGCGCGGGCCCGACGAGCGTCAGACATGGGCGTGACGGTCGGAGGAGAACGGGGCGGTGGAAGACGAATTCCGGCGCACCCCTACCTGGCGTGCCAAATGTCGGATTTTGGATTCCGGCAGACCCTTGAGGTTCGAGCACTGGGGTGCGCGCGGAGATTTCGCCTCCTACCTTCCTGCACCCCTCCGCCGTGCTAGGATCTAAAACCAAGGAAAGAACAACACAAGAGACTCAGGGTTTATACTGGTTCGGGCCACCGTTGTGGTGTAATACCCTACTCCAGTGTGTGGTGTGTGGATTGCCTCTTGGGCTGGTGATGATGAACAATACAAGGAAGGATAGCCTCGCGAGGGTCTGTTCTTGGCTGAGGCGATGAACTGCTGGGAGGAGTTCAGCCACCTTTCCCTTTCTCTCTCTCTCTCGACTGACCAAACCGGAACCCCTTTGCTGTGTGGGTGGCTGGTCCTATTTATAGAGGCCCTGGTCCTCTTCCCAAATATTAAGCGGGAAGGGAGCCAACAATGGCGGGCTAATTTGAAGGGGGGCAGCAAGTATCCACTATCCTGACAAAAGTAGTCTTCGCCTGCGCAAAGCTCTGGTGATGACGCTGTCTTGGGCTCCATGGTGACCTCCGTCTCGTAGTCCTCCTGGTCTTGGTCTTGTTGCACCGAAATGGCAACCTTTGCCTGATGCCTCGGTACTCCGCGGCTGCGCTTGCCTCCTTTGCACCAAAGAGGAAAGGAGGACGCTGCGCGGGCTGGCACCCGCCTAGCGCCCTGAGTTGTCATGGCTTGCGTCATGGGCACCTCGTGAGGTACCCCGCCTTGATCTCTCCGCCTCCTCATGAGCCAGCCTGATGAGGCCGCGCCTGAGGAAGCTTCGCGTCGTCCGCCTCGCGAGGCTTGGCCCCTCGCGAGGGTCTTGGGTTTGTGTTGGTGAAGATGGGCCGTGCTGGGCCCCCTTTTGAGCCACGCTGCAGGCCGCAGGCAGGCAAGTCTGGGGACCCCCGTTCCTAGAATGCCGACAGCATTGGTATGGTATAGGTTATGTGATGATATGAGATCATGGGATTATAAAAGACTGAAGCTGGAATTTCATCAAAAATATTACCCTATGCATCTTGTTCATCGTGATCGCAATTATATATATAATTTCTGGCCTCGCGAGGATAAAGCATCGCTCAAGCTTGGGGAAGGATTAAATCAATGTAACATCCCAAAATTCTAAATTTTGGAATGTTATATTAAATAAATTATTATGATTGTTTGTTTATTGTTGTGTGGATGATTGTGTGAAACTGAGTGAAAATTGAAACTTTTTGAAAGTTGAATGAGAGGGAATAAAAGGACTTTCCCAAAACTTTCACCTTACATTTTGATCTCCATGAATTCAAATTCATTTCATCACAAAACCCTAGAGTGAAGATAATATGACTTCTTCCATTTAACGAAATGAAAAGGGGTTTGAAAATGATTTGAATTTCAATTGAAATATTTCAAATTTAGAAACTTTAAGCAACTCAATGAGTTCATAAAATGACTTCTTCATATTTGAAGAAAGAGAGTTGGAAGTTTCAAAGAGATAAATTGGAAGTCACTTTGAAGTTATTTGAAACTCGTTTTCCATTTGAAGTTGTTTGAAATTCCAAATTCAAATCCTCTTGGGAGTTATTTAGTGTTATATTCAAATTATTTTTCTCCTAAAAATAAATAAATAGAAATAAGGGTAAAATGATTCCCTTCAATAGAAAATTAGGAGAAAATAAATTTGAAATCATTTTGCTATTTTAAAAATGATTTTATTGATTTTAAATGCAATGGTAGCGCTCTTCGACTTTTAGGATTTTTTTAATGGAATTTAGTTGAACTTGAAAATTAGTTCATCTTATTGCTGCTATTTTTCTGAGCATTTTGGTATATAATATGCTTATGTCGATTTTCTATTTACTTTCTCTGCGTTGCAGTTCTTCTTTCTGTAAAGAAAAAAAGAAAAAAAAAGAGGACACACGCATGCATGCGCCGGCCAGCCGGCCCAGCCACTGGCCAGCGAGGCCATGGGCCAGCCACAGCGCTAGGGCACGAGTGGCCTGCCAGGCCAGCGCTAGGAGGCCAGCGCCGCCCGCACGAGCCGTGTGCTCCTCCTGTGCTCGCTACTCGCTGCTACGCTGACGCATGGGGCCCGCCCTTCGTCTCCAATCTCTGCTCGTTCCGCTCGGATAGAGCACGCACTCGCGCTCCCGCAACCACCAGCGCCATTGCCCTCGCGGATAAACTTATCCGCTCCACCCCGAGCCCTCTGCTCGCGCCTATAAAAGCCTCGGAGGCTCCTCTCTCCATTCTGCCACTCCACGTCGTCCCTAGCTCCTCGCAACCGCCGCACTGCCGTGTGGGATCTCGCCGGAGTCGGAGTATCTCGCCGGAGTTTTCCCTCGCCGTAGACTCCCCTACCTTCACTTTGTTTCTGTCAATCTTCATTACTCCCTGAGGCGCATCTTATGGACATGTTTTCGCCGCCTAGGTCTCGCCGGAACCGCTGCCCCGATGATCTGCGTCCTCGCCGGAGCACGGAGCCGTCATCCCTGCGCAGCACAACCCCGACGCCCTCGAGGACACCCGCCTCCACCACCGGATTGCCCACGCCACGCCCAACCTCCCTGACTCCTTCCCCGTCGCTGAGGAGCGCCGGAGTCGTCGCCCCATCACCGGCCAACGCCAGCGCCGCTGTCCATGTTCGTCGTTGTCGTCATCGTAAGAGAACCCTCATGTTCGCTTCGTTTAGTTTTTTTATTATTATTTATTAGTATTAGATCGCTTAACCACGGTTTGTTTAAACCGAACGGTTTTGATTAAAACGGATTGTTGGTTTTCTTTAGTTTAGCCCCGGTTGCTGTTTTTTTTCCTACTTAGCGGTTGTTCGCCCTGTAAGCCTCATAGCGAACAACTTGCAGCCCATAGAAATCTACCACGTGGCCAGGACCTGTTCGTGATTACTTTCTTCACCGTTCAGTCCCTGGAATTAGCAGTTTAGCCCCTAAACTTAGAATAGCCACAACTTTTTAACCGCAAGTCCAAATTCGATGAAACCAGCGGCAAAATGTTCGTCTCGAATATCTTTATACAAAAAAACAACTTTGAGAACTTTTTACCAAATTCAAATTTGAACTTTATTCAGATTTGAATTCAAACTTCAATTGACCATATCTCCTAAACCGTAGCTCCGATTGATGTGATTCTTTTTGCATCGTGTCACCATTGCCAAACCCTATCACTTGGACCTATCTCACGATATTTTTTCACACATTAGGATCTGTCCATAGTAGTTTTACTCGTATGCCTAGTAGGCATGGTCCACGTCACAATTTTTGGCACCCATGCCCTATGTTGTTTTGCACTTAGTATTTACTTTTGATAGTTAAGTGTGTTGTGTGTTCCTTTGGATTTTCCGAGTCTTTTCATGTTGCATGTTATTTGGTTCTCTGAAATGATTGCTTATGTGGATGCAATGTTTGACTTTATAGATTTTCATCGAAGAGTGACGAATAGTTCTATTAAGTAAATTTCTGAGAGTGATATAATCTTCATCAAATATTACCAGGCAAGTTCACATTTGACCATTCTTCCAATTACCTATGTTTTATATTATGCACTTAGTCCTTTTCTGGTAGGATTGCATGGTAGGATTTATTGATGCCAGATGGCTATGCCGTTACCTAGTAGTTCATTGAGGTAGTTTGAATCGTATACCTTTGTCACCACCGCGTAAGTTTAATTTTGCCTCGCCAATGTAGACGTGGATTGGGAAGTGTTCATTGTGGGAGATGAGTGACAAAGTAGTAAGTAGAACCAAGATAACTTAATGAACTACCTGGGCGGAGGTTTGGTTTGAATGGTGGCGAAGTACAGTGGGAGCATGCATGGGAAATCCATGGTGGTGCACCACTAGTGGTCCGTCCGCCCAGACTCAAAGACATCACTCGCATTCTCATGTCTAGAAGCTTACATGTGCAGCCACAAGCCAATATGGGCTCTGGCTTAGTTGAGTAGTTAGTGTGACCCCTTCCGGGATGGGCTAGAAGATGTAGAATGAGTAGGTGTACCGGCCTATCCATGGGTTAAGGGGGAATACTTTCGAAAGACTATGTCTCGGTCATCCTATTCTCAAATGCCAGGCAGTGCGAGAACTTCAAGGGAGGCGATCGAGCCTTGTGGGAAAAAGTGCGCAAACCTCTGCAGAGTGTTAAAACCTAATCGATTAGCCGTGTCCCCGGTTACGGACAACTTGAGCATCTAGTAGTGGAAATGCTGGGAGATCTCATCACTCTTAATTAAACAGTTGGGTTGCAAATGAAACTTTGGGAATGGATTGAGTTGGGTTTACCAACTCATTCTGTGCTATACAGTAGTGGTAGAATAATATCTTTTATTCTAGGGAAAACTAGCTTTATGCAACAAAACTAAACTTAGAGCTTTCCACCAGCCAAATTGCATGTACAATAGGTTCATTATTCTTATGATGTGACTTGCCAGTACATTCAATGTACTGACCCACAGGGCTGGAACACCTTATGTTGCAGGAATTTTCTACGACGAGTAAGAGTTACGTTGTAGGGTTACGGTCTACACTCAACTTGTCGTTGGCGTTGATGGACTCCACACCCTTATGTTTGTTTCCACTGAGACTTATGAGGTATATATCAGTTTTACGTTATTTATACATGTGATTGCACTTTGATATATACATTGATGTACTGTGTGTGCCAGCATACCGATCCAGGGATGGCACGGATACACGGAGGCTTGAGAATTTGAGGTCGGGTCGCTACAATCAATGTTATATTCATGCCCCAATCATGAGCTCCAGAGAGAAATAATTATGCAAAATTTCTATGCTCAACTTTCTAAAAACAATCGCAACATGCTCGATACTTCTTGTGCTGGCTCTTTTATGATGAAGACTATTGAATTCAGATGGAATTTATTGGACATAATTAAATGCAACTCTGACGATTGGGACCTCGACGAAGGTAAGGAGTCAGGTATGACACCTAAGTTTGATTTTGTTAAATCTTTTATGGATACCGATATTTTCTGTAAGTTTAGCACTAAATATGGACTTGACTCTGAGATAGTAGCTTCTTTCTGTGAATCTTTTGCTACTTATGTTGATCTCCCTAAGGAGAAGTGGTTTAAATATCATCCTCCCATAGAAGTAAAAGTAGCTGCACCTATTAAAGTTGAAGAAAACACTGTCACTTATAATGATCCTATTGTTCCTACTTCTTATATTGAGAAACCACCTTTCCCTGTTAGAATAAAGGATCATGCTAAAGCTTCAACCGTTGTTCGTAAAAGCAATATTAGAACATATACACCTCCTGAGCAAGTTAAAGTAGAACCTAATATTGCTATTGTTAAAGATCTCTTGTCTGATAATTTTGATGGGCATGTTACTCAGTTCGAAGGTGAAACTGCTAGAATTGCTAAACCTTGTGATAAAGATAAACATAGACCTGTGGTAGGCGTGCCTGTTATTTCTGTTAAAATAGGAGATCACTGTTATCATGGCTTATGTGATATGGGTGCTAGTGATAGTGTTATACCTCATGACTTATACAAAGAAATTATGCATGATATTGCACCTGTTGAGTTAGAAGATATTGATGTCACAATTAAAGTTGCCAATAGAGATACTATTTCAGCAATGGGAATTGTTAGATATGTTGAAGTCTTGTGTGGGAAAACTAAATATCTTGCTGATTTTCTTGTTCTTGGTTCCCCACAAGATAGCTTTTGTCCCATTATATTTTGTAGACCCTTCTTAAATACTGTCAATGCTACCATAGACTGCACTAAGAATATTGTTACTGTTGGCTTGGATGATATGGTTCATGAGTTTAATTTCTCTAAATTTAGTAAACAACATCGTGAGGAAGAATTACCCAGTAAGGATGAAATTATTGGTCTTGCTTCTATTGTCGTACCTCCTAGTGATCCTTTAGAGCACTATTTGCTAGACCATGAAAATGATATGTTCATGAATGAAAGAAGGGAAATAGATGAAGTATTCTTTAAACAGGAACCTATTTTGCATCATAACCTGCCTGTTGAAATTTTGGGGGATCCTCCTCCACCCAAGGGTGATCCCATGTTTGAGCTTAAACATTTGCCTGATAATCTTAAATATGCTTATCTTGATGAAAAGAAGATATATCCTATTATTATTAGTGCTAACCTTTCAGAGCATGAAGAAGAAAGATTATTGAAAACTCTGAAGAAGCGTCGTGCTGCTATTGGATATACTCTTGATGATCTTAAGGGCATTAGTCCCACTCCATGTCAACATAAAATAAATTTGGAAGCAGATGCCAAACCAGTTCGTGATCCTCAACGACGTCTAAATCCTAAAATGAAAGAAGTGGTAAGAAAAGAAATACTCAAGCTTCTGGAGGCAGGTATAATTTATCATGTTGCTCATAGCGAGTGGGTAAGTCCTGTCCATTGTGTCCCTAAGAAGGGAGTTATTACTGTTGTTCCTAATGATAAAGATGAATTGATTCCACAAAGAATTATCACAGGTTATAGGATGGTAATTGATTTCCGCAAATTAAATAAAGCTACTAAGAAAGATCATTACCCCTTACCTTTTATTGATCAAATGCTAGAAAGATTATGCAAACACACACACTATTGCTTTCTAGATGGTTATTCTGGTTTCTCTCAAATACCTGTGTCGGCTAAAGATCAATCAAAGACTACTTTCACTACTAGGAAAAGGGCTATAGATGGAATGGACACTAATGGCACACCTGTCATGTGGTGCGCCACTACTATATAGCAGTGGTGCACCATGTTCTGGTGCGCCATTAGTGTGGAAGACACTAATGGCGCACCTGGCACATGGTGCGCCACTAGTAACAATTTTTTTTCATTTTTCCAAACATACTAATGGCGCATCCAGGCAAAGTGCGCCATTAGTATTTCTAACTAGTAATGGCACACCAGCCATAGAGTGCGCCATTAGTTGTTTTGAAAAAAAAATTGTTAGTAATGCCGAGCCCCACCTCCCCTCGCCCCGTCGCCCCCCCTCCCCTCGCCGCCCCCTTGCCCCACCTTCCCT